>NW_020799092.1:2302750-2353777 GCF_003259725.1 Athene cunicularia | reverse complement strand
AACATGTTTTAAAAAAAAAAAAAAAAAATATATATATATATATATATATTTTAATGTAAAAGCTTGCATTTTAGCAGGTTAGTATAAATTATGCTGTTGGTTTTGACTTTCTCTCCTGATCTTCAGTAAACCTTTTTTCTATACATTTTGTTCATGATTACCACTACAGTAGGAGAGCAAGAAATGTAGGAAAAAGTCCAGTGATAAGTAAATGCATTTATTTAATTACTTGTGCTGTTGTAGCACTTAGAGACTCCTATGAGATCGTAATTTTGCTGTGAGCCATGATTTAAAAAACAGTCTTTGAAGAGCTTCATTTTGTTTTGTGAGAAGGCAACAGGCAAATCATGAGCGGGGGAAGGGAGCAAGTGACACAATTTTGATTAGCTTAATAAGCAGCAGAATTGTCTGTGGCTGCCTGAAATCTACTTGCCGGAGTTGCAGCTCACCAGCAAGCGCTTAATTTCATTTCTAGGGACCAGAACACCAGAAACAAGAATACTTTTTTAGGCAGGTTTTTTCCTGCTCACAAAATGATGGAAAATTAGCAGTGCTCTCAGTTAAAGCCGTTCTAGCTTTGCAAAAGCAGCCCCCAATGCTAGCCTTACTTCTGCAGTGTAGTAAATGCCATGTGTATTTCTTACTTACAAACTCAATTTCAGAGCTGCTCAGAACCCTTAAGAACAGGGAAAAGGTATAGTTCAATTTTTAATAAGCAGCAGCAATCTGAAATGGGTGCAAGCTGCTTAGCTCTAGATAAAGCTACGGCAGTTAAACCACAGTTAAAACCCCAAAGAGAGAATGACTGAGAATCAGGAGTGCATCCAAAAAACCCGCAGCATTTAATTGACTCTTGTGATGCACTGTAAGCAAGGTATGACCACAGTCATATGCAACTTAAGAAATCTTAATTTTGTTTTCTCAATATTCCTTTTATTTGAAATCAAAACTTTTTTGTTGTTCACATTTCCCATGCTGGAGGCTTGTCTACATGCAGTGCATTGTAGTAAAATTTGAGGCTAGCCTCTTTAATAACTGATACCATTGTATTTCCCTGTGATAACTTTTGAAATGGATCTAGCAGCTTACTCTTGCCTTTCTCTGGCACCAGCTGCAGCTGAAAAGTGCTCAAGAACACGTTACCCTGCCTTAATATTGAAAGAGCCATAGCAGAGCACTTGAATTTTGCTTCCTTTCAAACTGCGCTGCATCGCACCCAAGACTGTGAGCACCAGAATCAGCCCACAGACGTGGTACAGAGATGGCATTTTTGATCAGTTATGTCTACAGAGGAGACTTCTTTTCCTCTATTTTTTTTTTCAGCATCTTCAGTGATTGCTCTGTAAAAATAGCCCCAAGTTTGCCAGTAGGCATCTCTTTGAAGGGAGGAATAGACTTAAAGCATGGGCCTTGGAATAGAGAAGCAGTGAGAATCGTTCTCTCAGCTGCATTTATAGCTGCAATTTTTTCACGTACTGAGACACTGAAGAAGCAATTCTGTGTTTGAGTGTCTGATTTCTACCCACTGCAAATAAGAGCAAGTCAGATCTGCAGCCTTTCCTGTAATATTCTACTCAGACATTACACAAATGAATTATGGTAGTCAGACCACTGCCCTGGTCTTTCAAGCTTTCTCCAAGAGTAGGCAGGTTTGGTGCTTAAGTGCGGTTGTCTTCAAGGTAGGCAGTGAAGCAAGATATTTTTCATCTCTGAGATGTCTAAAGCAACTTGAATTATCTCTGACTAAAACCTGGTTTGGGTACTGAAACTTGTAGTCTAAGTAAACCTACTGTTCTACTATTATCCTTCACCTGGTTATGCTCTGATTTTCTGTTCTTTTAAATGTTGTCAGGGATTTGTTAAAAGTTTTGGCTTTATTGGGACAATCTGTGAGATTTATGTAATTTTTCTTAATTCATTTTCCCAGCTCATGAGACATTAAGGATGCTGAAGTCTCTTAAGATGGTGAGTATCAAGTTCATTTCTCCTTGCCTAAAATGTACCAAAGGTGCCCACAGCTTTAGGAGCAAGAAGAAAGTTTGAGACACTCAGGCCCTAACTAGCAGGCGGTACTGCAGTAATGCACCAGTAAAAGAACTGCATAAAGCAAAATTATTTTGCTTTTAGTTTCCCTATGTTCCCTTGCTTGGCATCCAGCCCATTTCCAAGCTATGTTGGAACGATTTTTATGGGTTAGTTTTCCTTGATGTCAGAGTAGCAGCTGAGCAATTATTTCTTTTTTATTTCATTTTGGAATTGAAAAAAGATGAGTAACAAACCCTTCAGCTTCATTACAGGCAGTTTTTGCAAGCAAAGTACTCAGATCTATTTCTGTTTAGATAAAACAATATATTTCTTCTGAGGTGCAGCAATGAGAACAGAAAGTAAGCAATTTTTAAACATTAAATGCCTGACAGTGTAAGTCCAATAAGCTGCTCTGCAACTTGCACTACGAAGTGTTTAGAATAATTTCCAGGTATCTTTGAGGGACAGAAATGAGAACAACTTGTCTGAACAGCCAAATGCTTCTGTCCTCAGTGTCAGGGCCAAAGATGCATTTTCAGATCACATCCACAGTGCTGTGTTTCTCTGAGAAAGACTCTCCTCAGATAACCCTTTTGGTAACCCATCTGTCTTTTTTTTAAAAAAAAAAATCTAAAATGACTGTTGGGAAATACTTCACAGCCAAAGACTGAGCCAAGCCTTCATTTAGTGTTAACAGATCTGTTAAATGTGCAGAATTGGTCTGCAGAAAGCATTCGTTTGGTCTGCAGACTTCCTGTGAGTATTTGGGTATCTGTATCAGGGTGCAATGCAGGGAGCCCTGAACTGCTGCCAGGACAGGGCCAGTTCAATGAGCCAAATATTGCACTGCACAGATGAGCTAGTTAGGATACAGAAGCACCACTGTCACATCCTCAAAAAACTGTCTTAGGGCTAAAGAGACCAGCTTTCTCAGCATGATCTCCTGTGCACAGCTCTGCCTCTTCTGGATATGAGCTGGTTCACGCAGCATGGGGTGTGGGGAAGCAATTAGAACAGTAAATAAAATCCAAATGTAAGTACCAGTGAGGTTTGTCTCTATAATCTCGGTCCCTGCTTTAATGAATTTTTGCTGCACAAATGCAGGCCATTGGAACAAGACTGGCTCCTAAAATATATTTGACACCATGGATCATGCCAAGTCACTATTAGCTAAGGATCTTACAGTCACAAAGGCGTTAGATCATTGAATATGGATAAACCCTGTTCTCTCTTCTTTTCCCCCCAGTCAGCTGGCATTAGAGTTGTATGAACAATTTCCCCCCAGCTGCTTCAGCACGCAGAACAGAAGTACTTTCCTTTGTCCGATCCAAACCAAGTTTTTTCAACTAAAAAAAAAAAAAGTTCAATCCAAACAAAAATATTTTTTCCTTGTTTCAGGCATTGTCATGGTTCAACCCCAGCTGGCAACTAAGCCCCACACAGCCGCTTGCTCACTCCTCCCTGCTGTGGGATGGGGGAGGGAATCAGAAGGGCAAAAGTGAGAAAACTTGTGGGTTGAGATAAAGACAGTTTAATAAGTAAAGCAAAAGCCACAGGCAAACCAAAACAAGGAATTAATTCGCTAATTCGTATTGTCAGGCAGGTGTTCAGCTGTCTTCAGGAAAGCAGGGCTCCATCGTGCCTAATGGTTACTTGACAAGACAAACACCCTAACTTCAAACGTCCCCCCTTCCTTTTTCTTCCCCCAGCTTTATATGCTGAGAATGACGTCATATGGTATGGAATATCTCCGTGGTCAGTTGGGGTCAGCTGTCCGGACTGTGTCCCCTCCCAACTGCTTGTGCACCCCCAGCCTACTAACTGGTGGGGTGGGGTGAGAGGCAGAAAAGGCCTTGACTGTGTCAGCATTGCTCAGCATTAACTATCAACACTGTTTTCAGTACAAATTCGAAACATAGCCCCACAGTAGCTACTGTGAAGAAAATTAACTCTATCCCAGCCAAAACCAGCATAGACATCTTTAACCAATAATAAAGCGAAGGAAGTGAACGACTATGAACCATACCAAACACATGTAAGGCAGCAGCTTGCTAAAAAATGTGAGATGCAGTAAATTCACAGAGGTATAGAATGGTTTGGGTTGGAAAGAACCTTAAAGATCATTGGCTGTCACCCATCACCTCCTTATTTTCCAGGTGCCCTAGCATAGTTTCCAGGAGGATCCAGTCCATGGTCTTGCTGGGAACAGAGACTGACTGGCCTGTAGTTCCCTGCATCTTCCTTTTTTCCCTTTTAAAAAATGGGGGTTAAGTTTCCCCTTTTCCAATCAGTAGAAACTTGACCAAACTGCCACAACTTCTCAAATATGATGGGTAGTGGCTTAGCCATTTCATCCTCCAGTTCCCTCAGGACCCGCAGATGCATCTCATCAGGTCCCATAGACTCATGCACTTTTAGGTTCCTCAGATTGTCTCAGACCTGATCTCCTACAGTGGATGGTTCTTCATTCTCCCAGTCCCACCCTGTGCCTTCTGTGAGTTGGGCAGTGTGGCTGGAGCACTTGCCCAGTGCTGCACCTTACAACTGAGGCAAAATAGTTAGTTAAGTACCTCAGCCTTCTCCATGTCCCGGGTAAGCGGAGCTCCTGTTTCCTTCCAGAGAGGACCCACATTTTCCCTAGTTATTCTTTTATTACTGGTATATCTATAGAACTTTTTCTTGTTGCCCTTGGTGTCCTTGCCCAGATGTAATTCTATCAGGGCTTTGGCCTTCCTAACCTGATCTCTAGCTGCTCAGAAAATTTCTCTGTATTCCCCCACAGGATACTTGTCCTTGCTTCCACCCTCTGCAGGCTTCCTTTTTGTGTTTGAGTTTGTCCAGGAACTTCTTGTTCATCCATACAGGCCTCCTGGCGTTTTTGCCTGACTTCCTCTTTGTCTTGAGCTTGGAGATGGTGATCCTTCAATGTTAACCAGCTTTCTTGGGCTGTCTACCAAGCAGATCTCCAAAGAGGCTGGAGTCTGCTCTTCTGAAGTCCAGGGTAGTGAGCTTGCTGTGCACCCTCCTTGCTGCCCCAAGGATCTTGAACTCTACTATTAAATCTATCGTCAAAAGGTGCATATTTTTTTTAAGAGAATGCTTTAACTATCCACTTAGAGAAGATTATAATGTAACCCTTTTATCACTATTAATGCTGCTCACTTTAAATTAAACACTTAAGTGTTCACAACTACAACACAGGTATCCCACTTCCCAGATGAGTGCCTAACACTACATCTCCAGTCTTTGGCTCAATGAATATTTCAATTGTCCCATGCAAAGCAGAAAAGCTACAACAGGAAATTTCTGAAATATCTTTGTGTGCCAATCTCATAGAGCCTCTCCCTCACATCCAGGATTTCCCTGCGGGTCTGGTATGTAGGAAAAGTAGGTTTAGGTCTTCTTGGGTAGAAAAGGGATTTTTCATTTCTTGGATGATCCTGGGTGAAAATGCGAGAAACTAGTTCCTTCAAAATTCCCTCCCCAGCAAATTCAGTGTTAATTCATGAGTTGTTTTGAAAAGACTAAATAAATTACTGAACAGGAAGTGACCAAACCTTTATCTCTGTACTAACTAGACAAGAAAAGTCATCGAAGAGGAAAAGTATCCAGGAACTAACATGTATAGTGTTAATTTCATTCAAGATTAATTTCATTACCCGTGGGAAAAACAGTAATTTGTGCCATCAGACATCCAGCTTTGTGTTCAAATAACATGAATACCAAAGAGTAACTTTATGACTTTAGGTCGTGGCAGACTTCTCTTGCCCATCACAATATCAGCCACACTTTGTGGTTAGTTTCAACTAGTGCTCATCTCTCATACAAAAATATACAACCCTTTCTTACTCGTGTGGATTATGGTTATTGACTTCTGCTTTATTTGAACACACGGACATTCCAGTTTTTTAGCACCTGTGATGTGCACATCACCAATCTCCAATATTAACCACGCTGTTACAAAGACTATGCTTCTGGTCAGCTCAAAGAGGTGTGAACAAATTGATTTGTCACTTATCACCCCAGAACTGGAGCACCTTTGTTATTGCTTCTAACCCTCTGCTCATTAGACAGCTTTGCACCATCAGATTGCTGATTCGCGTGAGTAATTTGGGCAGAAAACTACTTGGCTCAGTAATCCAGGGAGCCTTGCCTTCCCTCCTTGTTTGTCACTAAAGACAAATTGACCATGATTTTGACCTTTTTGTTGACACAAAGTGTATTGCTGAAGAACTTCATCTATACTGCAATGTGGTAAGTTTATAGTTTTGTTTGTTGAGTCCAAGGCAGGTGACTCTGGAGACTTCACAAATTGCCAGGAGTCTCCACTGAAGTCCCACTAGTGTTTGTACAAGCAACAACTACAAGCGTTGTTTGGCTGTGGTGCCTCCCTTCAGGGCCCACGTGGGGAGCAGCACTAAAGCAGTAGGTGATGTCAATATAGAAGTTAGAGGAAAGAAGGGAACACTTGTGTGGTCCTTACCCAGAGAAAGGAGAGCCCTGCATGTGTGAGATGGCAGAGTGCTATTTACAAGCACTTTCACACTCCTGGCTTGTGATAAACAAATGAACTTGTGTATCTCACAAGTGGGGAGCATGTGAATGTACTTGAAAATAGCATCTGAGGCTTCACGTGTGACCAGAGGCTGGCAGCAACTGTCCCAAAGGCTGGCACTAGCACTTGGTAAGGCTGTGATAGCACCCGTTCTGTTCGTATGCCCGTTTGCTGCACAGCTTGCAGAGCAGTGGGTCTACCCAGCTCCTCCTGAAGACTCCAGATTAGGAGAAGACCTTTTCTAATGAGAGGGACTCAAAGAAAGACTTCTTTGTCGGGAGCTCTTGCATCCCTTTGAAACAAGTTCATATCCTCCCTCAGTTATTTGCTTCTTGGTGCCAGAAGAGGATATTACTTGCAGGACCAATGCCTGAATACCTTCAGATCATTAATTTTTACTGGTACTACAAAATATACCTCTTTCCCTCTTTGTCATATACCCCACATCCTGCTAAAAAAGGTGTGCTCACCTCTATAAATGCAATTTTCTTTGCTTTCACTGCCAATGGTTGTTTTCAAATGCCCCGTTTTGCTGGCTTGTGCACCTGCCTTTAGCTGAAAAAAAATTATTTTGCGCATTTATTATTTATGTTGAGTACACTGCCAAAATTAAATTCCTGCCAAACCATGGTATTTCTAAGAACCTTCGAAATGCAAGGGATTGTCTTGGCTTATTTTGTTTTTCGCAACACAAATAGATTTGTATGTGAAAGTTTTTCATGTGGGCCCTGCCTTTTACATTCTCTATTATACCTTTTCTTTTGGATTTTCTAGAAGAGGAATGTCCAAACTTTTCTTAGCAATGAGACATTAACCTTATGACTACCTATTGCATATATAAAGATGGTAACAGAGCACTTTCTGCTCCAGTGCTCCATAGAGGTACGTTTAAGCCTGTCTAGATCCCTCTCTCAAACGTCATAAAATCAATATCTCAAGTATATTGTCCATAAGATGTTGTATGGACTGCCAAACTTTTGTTTGAAATTATTCTCTTTCTAATTGTTTGTTTTGGTTCCCTAGTGGCTGTCATTTTCTTGGCCTTGAAACTTTATCACTGGCTGATTTTTTATAAGGACATCAGGTGAAAACATGTTTTGCCTCTTCAAACCATCTGCAACCTATCCTAGGATCTCCCAGACTTTCCATCCTTGTACAAATGTAATACCTGTCAGATTTCTGTTATGTGGTTCATAACTGAGTTTTACAGTTTTAGTTAACATAAAACTATTTAATACATCTAGTGCTTCAAACTCAGCTACTGTAAGAAAATAAAGGTGTGTTCTGATCGCCTTCCTTTTTCTGGCATCCATTCCTTGCAGCAACAAAGTTCTGTTTAGATCCTTTCCAGCTGTCTTCCATAATTCGAGAAGAAAAAATCATCACAGGTGAGGCTGTTAACTGTACCATTTTTCCATTTGGGGTATTTAAAAATTTCACTTATCTCTTAGTACTATTGTAGCTCAGCAATCATTTAGAGCCTGATACAGGATAGAGTCTGCTTCACTGAGTCTGATTAGAATTGCATGCCCCGGGCTGCTGCACAAGAAAATCAACCTAATTGTTTCAGGTGGCTGGGCCAGAGCTTCTTAACTCACTACAAAATCAGGGCTAGAGGCCATCAGAAATAATGGCAGAATACCCTGCCATTCCCCCAGCTCCTATCCAAATTTTCAACTACCCAAGTCAAATGCACCAAGTCCTAGTACTTTCAGCTTTGTGTACTGGTTAGAACACACCTTTTGTTCTTTCTGAGAAGATCTGCAGGAAAACAGAATGAGTGGTGGTTGAACTCCTCCAAGTGCCCCCCACCTCAAACCCCAGACCTGGGAACCTAGATACTTAAACTAGATGCTGGGAAGTAGATCTTCTCTGGGAGAGTTTTGGGTGGGTAGGCCAGCATGTACATCACACTGATAAAGTACTAGCATGAGAACTAGAGTCCAGTGAAGAATGAGAGCCACCCAAACCACAGGAGGGGAAAAGGATCTGCACCTACGACATTTCTCAGATGAAGCTCTGCTTTACAGACGTTATACTCATTGGCTTCACACCAGGTTCCAATGTGACAAAGCCAAAAAGCATGAGCTAGCATATATATATGGTTACCTAACTGGAAGACCTTTGGATGTGTTTTCTGTTGAAGCTGTAGTGTGAGGGTCCTGAGTGAAAATGCCTATCCAAATTTAGGATGCTTAAAGCTTTTTCAAAATGTATAGATTCATGAAGACATTTAATGTCTTTCCATTACTGGAGGGATATTTTTGCCTCATCTTGTATAAGTGGTGGAAGAAAGAGGAAAAGAGAGAAGAATTACAAACCTGTCACAAATGGGGTGTCTGGTACAACATATGCAGTCATTGTCAAAGGACACAACATATCTCCCTTTAAATCACTTCATTAAGCAGTTCAAATTCCCCACTGTATCAGCTGTTTAGTACTACAAGCAATTACTACACTGGCCTTTCTATTATCTATGAGCTCTTTTTCGTTTGGCAACATAATTATTCAAGGCAAATTTTTTTCTCTTGCACATTCTCAAATCAAGAGATAAATTTAAACTTTTTTTAAAAATCCCTTGTCATGCTTGCTGAGTCTGCTTTGTAATCTTTAATGGGATATGGCATATTGGTCTACTGGAGAAATTGCTTATAGAGACAATCTGAAAAAAATCTAGCTTTCTGAAAGAAAGCTCCAGTTAGCAGTGCATGAAGAACAACACAGTATATGCCTACAGTGAGAAGCTAAAGTAAATCAGCAGTCAAGGAGGAAATGGTAGTACAGATGTGTCTAAACCACAGGTGCAGGGACTCACATGACATCAGCTTGCGCAGCCCAGATTTACATTGCGGCTATTAGAAGAAACTGCACTCTGGATCACCTGGAGGAATCTCTGACATTACAAATAAAGCTCTGTCCTCATAAGAACCTCTTTCTCATGCTACTAAAGTGGCCTTAATTCGAATGTAGCTATACATCACACACAAATCTGCGTTCTGTACTTCAGTAGCCAGAGTACCCCATGAACACGATCAAACTGCACCACAGAAGGTGCTGTTTTGCTATTGCAGTTGTGCATACACTGAAAGGGCATGGCCCAGTTTTGGAGCTGCCAATGGAAGGTCTGAGAAACTCCCTGCGCTGGGGTCTTCTGCACATCAGTCATGACAAGCAACCTGTATCTGTTAGGACAGCTGTGTTGTCAGAAATCTGCTGGGGAAAAGTGACCGAGAGAAACTAGTAAGGGAGGGGAGCCATGTTAAAAGATTTTTCCTACCATTTAAAGAAAAGAAGGAAGAAATATTACCATATGCTATATGGCTCTTAGATTTCTGTAGATGGTACCTTCTGTTGCACAGCTGAGAGAAAAATGAATTTTTCTCAATTTTTACGTAGGTTCTGCAAAATTTGCCCACAACCCTTGTATGTCAAGTAGGTACGTTTACTCCCCTTTTTTATTTACCACACTTTCTCTGCATACCTACCAGCTGCACATTGTATCTTATACTCTACCATGGTGAGACAGCACAATGCTGTGGGGCAGCCTCTGGATGTATGTGTACAGATATTTAGTCTTTTTATGCAAGCAGCTTCCAATGACTCTTCCTTTGAGAGAGTTTTCCATGCAGGCTGGAAATCTCTCTCTACCTTTCCTTCTCCACACAGCCCTGAGTTTACTAATGATAACATTTAAGACCATTTGGTGCCAGCAGCTAACTTTTAGGGCTGCTCAGTGAATATGCTGTATCAATGTGGAATGAGTGGGTGGAATGTTTTCTACTGTTTTACTTTATGGGAAAATAGAATTAATCTGGTGGTTTTAACAGTTGTGCTGTCACTGGTATGGCCACAGTGATAAAGAATAAATTGTTCAATCTTGACAAGATCTTCATCAGCAACAGCAAGATTGCTCATTAGATTTCACAGCATAAGGACTTCAACTACATTCTGTGCATCTGTGGTACTGTCAACAGTTTAGGGTATTTTACACACACACACACACACACACACACACACACATTTTCTTTGACTTCAAGCTTTGATGCTTGTGGCTTAGTTTATAAACAAACTGAATCCTGAATCTTGGCATTTTACTTCATTGCTAATGCATAGTCCTCAGTACTCTGGGACCTAGTGTGTAGATGAGAGTTGCTCCATTAAGAACCACAATATCACCATCAGAATCATTTCTTTGCAAGAGTGTGTGTAAAATCTATTTTGCCAGTTGATTTTAGTTCATTATTTTCAAACTAAGATGGGCATTTGTTTCCATGCCAAATGTTTCTGTAAATCACTTGTATTATGAGGTATTAAAACATTTACAATTTGATAGCCATCATTAAGAGCAGCCCGATAACCAACAAAAAGTTTCTGTGTCACTCACCAATGCATTATATTAATTAGTAAAAAAACTTATTTTACATTTTTCAGTAATAGCATGTCTGTTAAGCCTATCAGCAAATTTCCATATTAATTCAGGTGTTCTGGCTCCAGACTTCTCTCAAGCCACATATGCAGTGGCAGCCAACATTCAAGGCTAACAGTGGATGGACAAAGAGACGTGCCATTTTACGAATGCTTTCAGTGAGGGTCTTGGAATTGCCTTCTCAAGAGATAGAACAAACATGAGAGGCATGGAATCTTCCTCTCATAAGTCAGAATTTAACATTGAAATAGTTTCTCAAAAAAAAGTTTCAAGGCTATTGCCTAGAGGAACAGCAGAAAATATTTTCTTCAAGGAAATAATATAAAGCATATTCTGTGATCCCATGGCTGCATACAAATCTTACTGTGAATGTTTTCAGGGGAAAAAAAAAACATCTCTCAATCAACTTTAACCTTCTGGGATTCAGCTGACCTACTGTCTTTAAGCCAGTTACCAACATGTGATATAAGTGCCAGTAAACTTTACAACAGAGTTACCTTTCCTAAAGTTTCTGGACAGGTTCATTGCCCTCTTTCTGATATAAAGAAAAAAATAATTGAATCAGCTGTCAACCCTGTTGTCTGACCAAGACTAACTCATTAGTTTCACGAGATCAGAAAGTAATGAATCATGAAGAGATGTGATGCCTGTGTTTAGAAGTTGCAGATTAATTTGCAATAATTTCATTGCTTCAGCTCACTTTCTAGAGCACTGATCATAAAATCCCAAATAAATGACATCATTCAAGTGCTTATTCTTATTTTTCTCGTACTAAGGTCTCTGCTGATTTAGACCTTCTTTGGAAATACATGAGGAAATCCTTTTTCAGCAAATCAGGCACTATATTAGAACACAGTAATGGCAATACTGTATCAATAGCTCATGAAAAATAAGACAATGTGATTCATAAAGTACTTTTATCATATGGCTACTGGATTGTCAGCCCTGTGGAAGGCATATTGCAGAATTAGGTTAAGTTTAATTTTTACCAGATGCCATTATAAGGAAATTTTTTTATAGTTTTGGTGGTAAGGAACTTTTAGCATCAAACTAACTGCTGATCCTATAAAAAAAGATTGTCTGAGAACATCTTAATCCATCATGAATGGATAAAGAGTTTTCCTTATCTTGACAGTGGCATACTGGTGCTGGATTATAAAACCAACTTCAACAAAGTATTAAAAAAAAAGGCACTCGAAATATAAAACCAACATGTTTTTCAGCATATCCCGTATTGTTATGCCAAGGCAAGTTGGAAAGTGATGTGTCCTGCTGATGCACTATTTGTTGTTGTTGTTTTTTGTTTACTCATTCATCAATATTACTACTTGTAGGTAACTTCTTGGAAACAGGGCTCTTCAGACCAAACATTTCAAGGCTTTCTAACTTCTACTGAATTGTATTGTAACTGACAAGACCTACATGATTTTCCTTTCTTAGGCAAGGAGATGGCCTTTGTGTAATTTATCTAGCCAAGCTAGAAAATTTAGTGTCCTGAATTACTGAACATGCGAAGGTTTATTGCAATATCCTGTTCTGATGTCAGACAGCAATACTCATTTACCTGCTTATTTTTTAAAAAATTGCACAAAATTTTCTATTGATAGTACTGGCATTAGAACAAGTCAGTAATATACTGGGGGATAATTAATCATTTTCATCTCATTTAATGTATTTTAGTTTTCCCCCATGGGGTCAGTGTCTCTGGCTGGCAGTCTGTCTTGCAGTTTTATTCCAGTCGCACATTTCACACCACATAAACTTCTAAGTGATCTTAATGTGCATCAGCAGAGAAGGCCAAGGAGGAGACTTGGGTCACTCACAATGCCACCTGGGCTCACTTAGTATTAAGAAATTAGTGCTTAACAGACACTGTATGTAGGTGGAGAGAATGACATCATTATAATATAATACAGTACCATATGGTTTATCAGCAGGTCAAGGTTTATCCTCTGAGCATCTCGTTCATGATTCAACAACATTTTTTTATTACAGAGTGATCATATCAGTGAGGAAGTGAGACTCCTCCAAGTTTAAGATCTTGGAATGCAGACCCCATTCCAAATGCACAGAATAAGCATAGAAGTAAGATTATATCCATGTAATCTATATATTCCTGATCAGTTAAAGTAGCTTAGCAGCTAATATTTACAGATGAGCCACTCCCTCTCTCCATTTAAGTATGTCAGAAGGACTGTCCTACAATTTTCCTATACCAAATCTCATTTTCCTTGGCTGATCCAGTGTCAGACTAACAAGACTGAAACTTTCTTTTTGACTGTTGATGTGTTATTAATAGAAAATAAACTTAGATTTAGCAATTTATGCTTACGTGTTATTTGCTATAGTGACTGCAACTTAACATTCGTCACAGTTTCCCTTAAATTATTCTAAAGAACTACTTGCTAGTGGGAATCTCAAGCCTCCCTTCTGTATAAATACAAAGGTCTTGAACAAGATCTTCAGCTAAGATTCTCAAATGATCATGTAACAGGTAAAAGACAGGCAAAAAGGGGTTTTGTAGTAGGAAGAGGTCACCAGAAAGTCCCTTAGGAATCTGTACTGAGACATGTCCCGTTGAACATATTCAGAAATTATCTGGAAAAAGAACATGCCATGTAATGACAAACTTTGCTGAGAAGCCTAAATTAATTAGATTATTAAAGACAAAGATTGACCACAAGGAGTTGCCAAAGTACTGAACAGAAGTGTTATAAAAAGGCAGAGGGTGTACAGTGTGGGTAAAACACCAGCCATGGAGAAGCCCAGCAACTTTACACATGCTGTGATTAGTTTTGAGATGACAATCACCACTGTCTTAGCATTGTGAGAGAACTGTGAAAATGTCAGTTCATTGCTCATCAGCGGCCAAATAGCAAGTGGGATGGCATAACCAGTTAAGAAAGGAATAATGACCAAAGTGGATCATCATTAAAAAAGTGTATACATTTATGTTGTGCCCACATTTTGAATATTGCATCATGTTCTGCTTCCCTGCCCCAACCTATCCCCAGAATCATATAACAGAACTGTGAAAGTTAGAGATGGGGACCAGACCACTAAAAATCACACGTAAGATAGTAAGAGATCAGAAGAGAATGACTTGAATACAAAAGCAAAGAAACAAACGTGACAGATAAGAAAACCAACAAAATGGTAGCTCTTCAAGTAAGGCATAGTTGAACTGTGGAACTCCTCGCCAAAGGGTATTATGAACACTAGAACTTTACCTATATGCAAAAAGTGACTGAACCCATTCATGAGAAAGAATCTATTCAGTATCACCATATCTAAAACCATCACCTCTTGCTGAGAAAGTCCCTGAGCAGTAATCAGGCTGGCTCGTCTGTCTGCTTTGTCAGTTCAGATGTTCTTGTGGCACATACCCATTTGTAGTGTACACTGAAATGCATGACCATATTTATGCTTAGCCATTTGCAATGCAACCAACATGATTACAACATCCTCCTCCCCCCATCTGCGATACATTCATTTTCTGTGACATTATTTTCATTTGCTGCCTTGCAGGTGTTGCTTCCTGCCTTTCAGAGATAAAACAAGCTACTTCACAAACAGGGGGCTTAAACAGGAAAGGAGATAATATTGCCTTAAACCCTGCTTCCTGTGTCACTCCGAAACATCCTTCCACAAAACAGTTAGGTGAAAGTACTCTGAAAGACACAAAAAGCATCTTGCTTGATCCTTGATTGCCAGTCCTAAAAGATGTCACAAGTCACCACCAAAACTCAAAGTTGTATCTTCTTCCACCCAGTAGCAAAGCTTTTGTAAGACCTTACTTACACATTTAATGCCTTTCAACATTTGGGAAACACTGTAGTGAGCAAAGCCGACACCTTGCTCTCGGGATAGCACGCAGGCAGCTGGCAAAGCTCGCTATCCTTCTCCAGTGCCAGGTGAGCTGACACAGCCCACACTACACATATTCAGATTTCTACATTCTCTCCATTCCCAGTCTACTTCCTAGTAGACTAAGCACATCAGCCCTTCACAGTTTAGTGTGTGTTATCAGCATGACTGCTTGTGCTGCAGGTAATTCTTACCGTCACCCCAGGTGAGTACAATATTGAATATGCCAAGCTGCTTCAACAGAGTTCAGGTTGTCCAGGGTTTAAGTAATCATTACAATTTAAATCATCATTATTCAACAGTAGGTCTTCTTAGTAAAGGATAAAATCTAATAACCGGTAACAATCATCTTTAAGAGAGCATTTCAAAATCAGGTGACACATTTGTACATATTCACTTAAATGGTTTTAGCTCTGGCTTATCAGTCACAAACCCCAAACTCTTCAGCTACTCATACAACATGACCCACTTCATCAGGGACACAGCAAGCTTTTCCTTGACCCAGTCTCCTTTGTCAGTCCCTCGACCTTGAGCGAATTCCAACTTTACAGTTATTTCTACATATTAAACAATTGCCAGGTTAAAAACGATAGTTTTTAACATTTTCTAGGCAGGTCCATAGTCAGAGAGGTGTCCTTAGGTCCACATGAAAACAGAAAAGTGTCTGTTTTGTTAGCTGAGCTGAAGAAGTGACTCTTGCTTTTGCCTTGCCACACCATCGCAGCATTCACTACTGGGGAATGGTGGTGGCATTCAAAGCACCCATGCTGCTGGAAGAGATGTCACTCTGCCATATAAATTTCTGAGTTCTGCACACAGCTGTTCTGTAGTACGTAGAAAAACCTTTCAGAGCATCCTGGGGTGAGTGACCACTCTGAACATGCTGGAAGATCCACTTTATTCCAGTAGAGAGACGTTACTGTCAACAAGAAAACACTAAGCAAGTCTAGAATAAAAGAGAAGCCACTACCATGGAAGTGTAGA
This sequence comes from Athene cunicularia, assembly GCF_003259725.1. NCBI lineage: Eukaryota > Metazoa > Chordata > Aves > Strigiformes > Strigidae > Athene > Athene cunicularia. The sequence goes on along the minus strand of NW_020799092.1, from coordinate 2,337,920 downwards.
GCAGAGGAACTTCTGTCTCAAATAGACTTTTAAAAAAATCAAACATCCTGCATGGTTACTGGTGCTTGGAAGTATACAGACAGAAAGCAAATATTGCTTGTAAAAAGCTGATATGCAACTGTTCAAATCTGCATATCTCTAAAATATTTTTGAGATTAATAAATTTATTTCTATTTAGTAAAAATATTAATGTTATTCTCATAAGCATAATATAATTTAAAAATAAGAAACAGAATGATTGCATCTTATCTGCATTCTCATGTGAGTTGGATTGGCGCCTAGTTATACACCGGTATCTCGCATCAGCATGTTACCATGTGACAAGTAAATAGCAGATCATTGCCCACAAGGACTCTTTGTCATGTCTCTAGTGAAAAGGAGCCATAAAACTTTTCTAAAAGAGACATCATTGTGTTCCTCCACAGATGGGGAATTATGCTGGTTCCAGCCACACTCCTGCATCCCAAAGAAGGAGTATACTGAACATTAATAAATAGCTGCAAGGTTATTTCAAACCAGCCTAATTAATTAGCTGAGAGGCTGAACACATCCCCAGCTGGCCCTAGGAAGCAGAGGAAGGATATAAAGGTGCAGCTAGTCCTCAGTGTAATCTTGTCATTGTGTTGCAAGTTGGTGCTCAAGGGAACAGTGTAGAAGATAAAACTCACAGGTGGAGAGGTAGAGAAAAGCATATATGAATCTTGAAAAGAGCAGCTGCTCTGCCTGTAAATCTGCTCCTAGATATGCTACTATTTAGTATGCTGAGGGCTGAGTAAGTGCTTTCTGGTACATAGATCAGGCCAACATCAAGCTTGGGACTGTTCCAAGGACAGCATGTCACTCTGTGTGACATGTAAGACTGCACTGCACTTAGACTTTCTGAGGGATACTTTTTTCGGTAGCTGAGTGGCTGTTGTAGGAAACAGAAAGCAAATCCTCATTAAATCTGTAGGCACTTTTGCTGACAGCATCTCCCATTTAACTCTCATCCCTCTTTCCCTACTCTGATACCCCCAGGCTTCCCTTCTTAAGAGATGGATGTTTCATTGCTCCTCAGTGACAGTCTCTCGATCCCACAGCTGTCACCAGTCAGTGGATCAGCTCTACCTCTCGCAAACTGCATACTCCACCCTGAAGGTTTCAAAAATCAGTCTGAAGGAGCCTGTGAAGTGCTTCATCCTTCCAGATGAGGTGTTACATAGCTGGCTACTATTTACTGCAGACTATCATTTTCCTGCTTTCCTTCAGCTGGGGCCTGAAAGGTGTAGTAGTGGCAACTGCTGTTACCAGGTTTTGCAGTATGAAGTGGTTCCTTCTGAACAAAAGGCAGACTCCATAAATTTATTCTTCATGGCAAAATCTCAGCTTTAGTTCAGACAAGTTCCTAGTCAATAATTTAATTTAAATACGTTTTTCCCTTGGATAGGGGAAAACAGCTTACAAACAGTCATCAACAGCTACAGAAGTGGCGCATGGAGTGAATTAAAGAAATATCTTTTCATATTTATAAAGCTTCAGTTGAAGCTTCAATTCTATTTTTAAATATTCTTGTGATGAAATGTTTCTCAGTATTTTCTCTTAGAGAACTAAATATGATTTTTCTACTCTCCCTTTTGACTTCTCATTTGCTGGGCTGGGTCTTTCCACAGCTTTCTTCCCCGCGCTTTGAGAAAATTCCATGAAATGTGTGGAATTTTTTCCAACTCGATCTGTAGCATTGAGTGATCCCACAACAATGTTACAGATAAATGAGCAGTGTTGTGGGGAAAAGCTTATGGCTTTTAAAACATCTTTGTCTAAAATAAATATGGTGGTGGTCAATCCCATACTGACCAGAGTACATGACAACCTAATACAATAGCAGTACCTGGGGATCTGAGGTTTGGTACCCACCTCAGCATATAGCTGGATATGATGCCTTGCTCATTTTAAATTAAACTTTTACACTTACTTTTGCTACAGTATGCAAAGACCTCTAAGGAAAGCATCAAGTAGCCTCATTATTTCCTTATTTTTGTTCCCACATCTCCTGCCCCCACTATTGTTCATTTAAACTGGTTAAATTCTTAAAATTCACCCATTTAAGTAGGAATCAGGTCAACAAGTATTTGCATCAGATACATGTTAGCATACCCATTAGCAAATACCTGATGCAAATAACTGCATTCTCATTTTAGTATGACTTTTCTAGCAGAGTTTTTGGTGATTAAGACATGTAGAGATTTAGATGAACAGTTGTTTACCCTTGCCTTTGTGCCATTTTCCACTGCCTCTATTTGATGATTCTTAAATGAAGCCTATACTGAAAGGGTTCGGCACACTTTTCCAACTGCCTTGTCTTCGGCAAAATACAGCTGCATTTAAACTGGGGCCTTGAGGAGCTATTTTTAATGTGGCTTATTTATTCTATCCTCACTGCTAATGAGGACTCACAAATTAAACTTTCATTTTATGAAAATCTGATATAATGTTGATTTCTATCTCTCCCTTATGTGTATTTTAGATTGAACAATCCCCATGGCATCAACTTCTTTTTACATCTCTGTTTTGTCTTCCAATTCAGTTGTTCCAGCAGACTAATCATCCTTTCCTTATTCCTACCACAGAGTCTTCATGTTTGCCTTCACCTCAGGGGTTCTCCTTTTCCACTTCATTCAAAGAACTCAAGGACAAGGTCATAACCTTCAGTTCTTGCCTCATGCCAGAAGAGGAAAATTAAGACTTCATCATCCTGAATCTCCTTCCAGATAATTCAGGAGATACTGCTGAAAACACACAGTTTTGATAGCAGAATTTTCCTCATCTCCAGTGGGAGTTGGAAGAAATTTCCCCTGCAGAACAGTACTTGTGTGTCCTGAGCAGCTTTTGACTGGAGGCCTGTTCTTTATGGATACTACACTGTACACCATGGTCTTGGAGATGAAAACTGAAGTTCTGAGGCTTCAAGGCAATACAAGTATTATAGTCCAGGAGCTACAAATTATTAAGAGGCAGGTGGCAATTATGGTTAATGCCATTCAGCATCTGATCAGATTCTGGACAATGTCCTCCAAGCATTAAGGATGCCTCTAGTCACTTCCAGTTCTCATAATGACTACACCAGCCTTCTTTCCAACTTTGTGCCATTATTCTGTTGTAATACATGTCACACAGGCCATCAGATTTCATTTACAGTGTTCAAGTCATTACAATCAGAAACACAGAGTTGTTCAGTTCTCTTGTTGAAAATAAACTTTTCAAATCTTGTCCTTTGTGCTTTGTCACTGCCAAAACTATTAGCATGTCCCCATTGTTCAAGAGTTTAATCCTCAAGAACTTGTTGTGTGTACAAGACAAATATTGTGCAGCTATCTGCACATTCATCTATATTTGCATCTGTGGGTTGTCCCTGCATTTCCCAATAATTTGATCTTCTCATAAACAGAAAAATAAAGATGCCTTATCAACTAAGCATCAGGATAGTAGTGGGAAAATACATGAAGGTATAGTATGAAGGAAGCCCATGGACAGCTATAGGAAATAGTAGTCAAGAGGTGGAAGATTTAGGATCAAAATCCAAAAAGGACCCAAATGAAATATCTATGAAAATGTTTATTGCATCAAGATAGAAACCCCTACCCTAAACTTGGAAATATTCTATGTGATACAAAACCTGATTTATATCAACTCTAAACAAGTCTCTACTTTTCTAAGTGACGGACTTCTTAAAGTGTTATTTTACAATTTGTTTTTCACACCACAGACTAAATAGACTCTGAAACACTGGTTTTTTTTACAAACCACAGCCTCACCATCCTTCTATGGCAATCTGAAATTTTCTTCCTGGCAGCTTGCTAGTATATGTTCTGCATACCTTTTTAGAATAGCTGGCACCTTCTTCCTTGGCTACAAAACCAAAACAGAATAGATGAATTTTCCATTATCCTCAGAGTGAACCTGTTGCAAGGGCAAAGGACTGATGCAGGAGTGGTGGCTGACTACTCCTAGGAATTGTACAGTACCCAGTGAACCGTACAACTGACCCAAACAGATTTTGCTACCCTACCTGTCACAGCAATGATAAACTAAACTAACTCAATGAAAATTAAAGTAGATGGTTTAATTTAACAGTTCCAGTGTAGTCCAGATACACACAGGCATTTTTAACAGTCCTGTGAACTACGGAAACAACTCTGCCTTAAAGTTTTTGAGTTGTTCTCACTCTTAGAACATCTCCTGAGCAAACACTTATGACATGGTCTTTGTAGAGTCTTAGCCAGAACTTAAGACATCTCCTCAGGCAGGTCCCTAAACACATAGAAGCAACTTGACCTTCAGTAAAGCAGAATGCATCCACTGGCACAACGGTGTGCCGAGCCACCTAAACCCTTCTTCATGGAAACATGACAGAGATTTTGCAGCAGAGGAATTGAATCCTTCCAGCAAAGGGTGTCACCATTACGATTCATTCAGGTTGGACAGATCTGAATGGTTGTCTCAGAGATATCTAAAAATACCCATGCACTGAAGAAAACAGATGTTGTAATTCATACGTGACATCCTTCCTTTTAAGCTAATATTTAACTGATCACCAAGATGTAGAGGAAACAAGGGCTTCTGTACACTGTCTGACAGAGGTGGCATGGGACAGAAATTCTGAACGCTTGATATTGTTTTTGTGGTAAACTTGTCTGTGGCAAATCTTCATAAGTAAAAAGCCCTCCCTGCATTTTAACCACAACTCCAGTGTATTTCACTTAACATAAAAGTCCTCCTTCCAATTCTACTGAAAGTGTATTTCATTCTCTGTTGTGAACTGTCATATAATATTGCTGAGAGACAACTGAATTTAACCTCAGAAACAGCAAAGTTTCAGGTATGGCTCAAGTACAATTTGTATAGTTATTTAAGCACTTTAGTATCTGTTAGGAGGGAGAAGGGGTATCAATGTGTAACAAGAACATGACAGAAACACAGGACCTTTATAGAGAAGATCTTGGCTCCTACCCTCTCAAAATTTTGTACCTTTTTCAACCCCCAGCACACAACACCCCAAGTGTACTTTCAGATAAACAACTTCTGTGTTACATAAAGGTGCCAGCTACACAAGCTACGTAAGTTGTCATGGTGTTTTATACTTTCAGTGGATATATTTATTACATACTGAATTATATTCCATACCAATTATACTTTATTCCATGCTGAATGAATGACCTTCCTCAGTAAAGGGTGTTCAATATGCCAAGACAGCCACAGCTTTTGCTATGCCCCTTTCAAAACAGGCTGGGAAGCAGAGCCATGGTGCTTTACCTGTGCATATGGTGCTGTGGTGTCTGGGGACATATACCTGCAGCAGCTCTGGGAGGGAACAATGCCCCCAGGCACTTCTGTCTGGGCAGCTCAGTCCCTGTGGTTGGTGGTGTTTGCCCACACAGTGCTGCCTGCTCCCTTGAAAGTCAAAACAGAGCCTTGAGCAGAAGGGGGTGAGAGAGAACAACAAGAAGTTAATATTATAGATTTACATGCCAATAAAAAGAGAATTGGCTGATGATGTTGAAGGTGCTGAAGAAAACACATGATGATAGCAGAAGTTCATCAATTGGAAAATCTGAGAACTGGAAACAGGAGTGGATATGCCAGTAATAGACTCAATGTGGCTGATTTCAAGTGGCAGTTTAAACACCATCTGATAAAGGACTAATGCGGGAATAAGTGACTGGTGAGGTTTATTTGGAAGGCAGCATGCAGAGAGAGAGAGAGAGAGAGAGAGAGAGAGAGAGGATGGATGGGCCCTGATGGTCATGCTTCGGTGAAAAAGACAACTGCTGTTAATCATAAGCTGTCTGGCACTGATGAATATATTAAAATCCACTATGGGCACATTGCCTTCCTCCCTCCTTCCATCCAGAGGAGCAGCTAGGTTTCTGCTGTAGCTGCTGCTAACGAGTTGTCTAAAGCTGTTTGCATTTATAAGATACAACCCCTATGGAAGATCTGTCTGCTGAAAATTTAGCCTTGCCTCCCCCTAACTATAAAGGTGCCTGAAATAAATCTAAGTAACCCCCATCAAAAGGGCAGGACATGGGAATCTGGTGATGCATAAAAGATGAAGAGCAAACAAGTGCAAAGAAAATTACCCTGACGCTAGCTCCTTCTCTTCATTCTCTGTTACAGTAATGAGCAAGTTGTGGTTGTGCAAAAAAAACACAGACAGACTGTTCTGCAGCACACACCGTTTTCCTTTTCTCATTTTAAACTACTGGCAAATATTTTGTTCAATGTTAATCCTGCTCCATGACCAATTTCCACCTCCTCCACAATTTAGGATATTTTAGCAGATGCCTGTAATTTTTATGAATTAAAGTAAATGTCAGAAGGAAAGATGCTCCTCCCATCACTCTCAAAGAGCTGAAAAGAAACCCCATGTCTTAAGGTTATAAAGCTCAATGCTCCATTTAGAAAATTGGTCGAATGAAATCACTTAGCAGCTCCACGTTAAAAAATGTTTCCAGAAGAGTTTCTGATTTCCCTCACACCAAGTCAAAGACTAACACAAGCTATATCCCAGTATAATTTTTACAGATGCATTTCTCACAACAGTTTCAGTCTGCACACTCATTTTAGCACCAGTTCCTTAATGTTTTATACTATCTCAGATAGATTTGTAACTGTAGAAGTCTTGAAACAGAATTTTAAAAATCAGACTGGTTGCAAGCTGAACCAACTGTACTGCATTGATCCTAAACCTCAAGACTGGGTAAGGAAACTATTTTGTGGTTGAAGGTGCAAAGCTACCGAAACAGGTGCAATTTCATACTCCTTCTCAGGGTAGAGATGAACTCTCTCTTATCAGCTGAACTTTTTTCTAATTTCTCCTCCAAGCCAGTTACTGCTCCACAAAATGCAAGCAAAGCTGCTTTCCCCAACTGGACAAGAACCTTGTGCTCCTTAACTACTTGTCCCCTTAAAGGCAGCTTTTTTCTCACTATGAATACTTTCTGAGATCCATAGCAGCCGCCTTCTGATGCCTGCAAATGATTCCCACAGCCTGACTTCAGGTTCTTTTTGATATGAGGGAGAGGGAAAGACTTAGAAATGGGGAAAATAGGAAAAACTAAAAGACAGAAATGTTTCCCCAGGCAGTCTGATAGGACAGAAGGGCACAGATGCAGCAAGGATTCAAGCTCTGCAACTTATTTTGGTGATTTTCTTCCCTTCTGCCCCCTAGTATAGTAAATCCCCACAGCATAGTAAAGCTCCCAGAGGAATTGACCACCTTGGGATCCCTCAAGACATTAAAGTGGAATAGATTATTACAGAAATGAGATATCTTTCTTCTACAAATCTGTAGCTTATGTTTTCAAAGAACAGAGATCACATTTTTAAATAAAATATGTATTTTGAAATTATTGTTTAGTAGCATTGGACTAAAACTTCTGAAAAAACCCCAATGAGTCTGCAATACCAAATTAACATTTCTAGTCTCAAGATTAATTATGCTAATGGTCTAAGCAAAACTAATCTCTTCTGACTCAGACAGATTAGTGTTTCCAGGTAGCTCATTAATCCCTGACTCTTCATCTGAAGAGGCCATGATTCATAGGACCAATGTATGCAAAAGAACAGCATGACAGGTATATCTCAGACTGACAGTGCTGAGAATAGTAGAAGCATTGCCTGATTTTATCTAGACATCTAAGGTAGTGTTTTGTGCTCTGTCCACCTTTCATTTATCCCCCCTGGCTTTAAAGAAGACTAGGGTATACCACCAAATGCCATGATCTGCTGCAATTCCAGTGAGACTAGAATTTGGAATTTAAGGAACAGCCAGGTATTGCACATTTTGTCAGAGAAAGCTTCTGCCACCTGGACAAAGGAGGAAGGAACCAAAGTGTCTGCAAATCTAATAACCTTGCCACTGACATTCATTCATTAATAATAGTTAAGAATCATCTTGCTGATAGACCTTCACATGTGGTTTCAGTAAAAGGGGACAACTGAAGAAATTTTTTCCCAAACTTTTCCGTCTTTCTTTGGAGGCTGAGCTGTCCTGTCCCTGCAGCTCACCCAGGTACAACTCTCTGAGAAAGAAGCAGCCCAACACTGAGCTCAGGTTTACCCACAAACAACTACTGCCTATGTTTTACCTGTTTACACTGAGGATGTGCCTTGATTATAATCCTCAGCTGTCAGTACCAATGCAAGCAAGTCAAGGGGTTGCTTTGGGTGGTGCAAAATTTACAGTATAATTAAGTTGCACTTGTGATAGTTTTCAGTACTTGTATATGATCACACAGAAACTCCAAGACAAAACAAGAAATTGATTTGTTCATTGTATCAGGCTTTAGGATCTAGCCTGGATATCATCTCCCTTTCCTCATAATCCCTCCTGATTTAAAATTACTTTACTGCTCTCTCAAGGTATTTGATTCCTGAGGCCTGAAATCCTCACTGTGGTTGCCACTGCTCACAAATCAATTGCTGCTGTGACATATGATATTGATTCCTTCAGTGCAGTGCCTAGGAGCAGCAAACACAAAAATGCCAATTTCAATTACTAAACAAAACAGAAGATTTATTTGTGATTAGATGACAAGAGGAAGATTACTACTAGCTACATTGTGGGGAAGAAAAAAAGAGAAAAAAAAACCCACACAATGTTCCTACTTTGCAAAAGATACAGAAATCTATATAGATACTAGATATATCCAGCTACATTATTTCTTTTAAGGCACTGTTGAAATAATTGACATATGTACATATAAATATATAAAAATATAAATATATATATACACACATTTGTACCACAACAACATACCCCTCTGAATGGAATTCAGACTGAGAGAGGTGTGACAGTGGTTTCCCCATGCATTCACTTGACTTCTGCTGTGCTACACAAATTTTGATGAATTTTAACTGAAAACTTTTAACTCCTCCTGTCATCACTGTGTCCAGAAACCTTATTGACATCACTGAACTTAGCCTGACAAAACACTCCCATGTGGGAAGTATATCACATAGTAAAGACAGGAGATGAACTGAGCTGAAAGAAATGGTCCAAGAACCAGAGATGGGGTGTTCCTCGGCAGAGAGAAGAACGACATCTCGATATCCAGGCCCCTGACATCACCCCCTCTTGAAGGGCAACCCACACTACAACCACTACATCATCTCCTGGCAAAGAACTAAAGAGCAATGTCTTATCTTTTCCATGTTTTGGCCACTGCCCCCACTCATATTTTTTAAGCCCTAGCTCTGCCAGCAACCATGACCTTCCCTTCAGAGCCCTGTTTCTTGATGCCTGGGCTCAAAGGATAGTGTTATGCTGTGCATCATGGTCACTGCTGCAATGACAGATCAGTGATTAGCCAACCTGTGGTGACAATGCAACCTCAGAGAGGGTGACAGCAGCTGCACAGAGGAGAATAAAGCCTCTGCCTTTGGTCCAGTGAATGTTATTTCTGTTAACGTCTGCAGATGTGGCACGGGCCTATTTGCCTTACTATTCCTCCAGTCTGCCTGACCTGCAGCAGGAGACATGACTGCAGCCCGTGCAGGCTGCCTTTGACAGAGGTAACCGTTGCAGGCAGGCAGGCTGTGCAGGCATCCATGTGTGACCAGCTTAATGGTATGACACCTGCGAAGATGGCTGTGCCTCCGTGTTCTCATCACAGATATTTCTAATCTGTGGTTTAATCTACCTAGGATATGACTGTATGGACTGCAGCTTGGCTTCATCATACTGTGTAGAGAAATCTCATTTATGTTACAGTGAGCAAATTGAGATGCTATGAGGTGGCAATGCTAGAGACACTGGTGACATACTGACATCGGTGCATCAATCACTTCTATCAGCATGAATGTGTGGGCAAGGTGCATTAAGAATTGGCCAGTGCAGACACTGCCAGTGGGGATGTCCTCTTGGTTCTTGACCTGGTGACACCAGCAGTCCCTATCTTTGGCTCACATGACGTATCAAAAGCTTTTTCTATGATTTCTTATTTCTTGGAGGGAGGGGAGACTGTTCCTGCATCCAAACAGCAGTACTGGGATGTGGGTAGGAGAATCCATGGAGGTTGCAGGGCATTATTTAGGGAAGCAGACCCACTCATTTTCATGTTTTCTCTTCTGTTGGAAGGGGAGGTAGGGAAAGCAAGAGAAAATCAGGCTAGATACGCTTCAGCTGTTATTAAGAGAATGAGTACGCCAGGCAGCTTTTACACAGCTTCTGATTCAGCTCAGAGCACAGCTGCAGGGGATGCAATGCGATGCTGTGAAGGGCAACATCTGAGGCACAAGAGATATAGAATACAATCTGCACAGCCTCATACTTTCCCTTACACTACACTCCCCTAACCCTCTCTCTATCTCCAATTTATCCAATATATTTCTGGCTCGAAGCAGATGCATAAGAGGAAAAAGAGATTGATTTCCTGCAGTATGGCTTCTTTTTTTTTTGAATAACATTGCTTTTTTGGACTAGCAACATTGACAAGGTACACCTGGCAACAACTCTTAGGAAAAGACAATATTTTCATGCCATTGCAGAACCCTTGTGCTGGCCCTTGAACTGCAACATGAGTTGAAGTTATTTATGATACTGTTAAAGCACAAGGAACATTTTCTTGAGTCCATTTCGCTGGAAAATGATGTACATTACTTCAGAGATCTCGAGTAGTCTGCATTTAGACTTCCATTTTTCCTTTTAAGGCATCACATATATTAATTAAGACTGCGTCTTACATGCAGAAGAGATGTGATTTGCAATTGGAATAGGCCAGATGCTGTTTCCAGTGACACCATCAAAAGTATTCACACTACAGCCTTGATGCAAAGGACAGAGCAAACCCTTGACTTTTTTTAGAGTCACCACCCCAGGTCCAGCTCTACAAGGGGTAACTGATGTTGCTTTTAGAAGGGTAACTGCCACCTTTCTGTATCTCAAAGTAAAAATAGCTAAATTGCATTTATTTATTTATGTGTTTTGTTGGGGTTTATTCTACTGCATAAGAGTGTCACATTCCCAGGTTAGCTGGTGACATTGCAAAGATGCACAGAGCAGGTTAAGAAGGGGTGCAGTCTTGCCACATGGGGCCCAGATCTATGATTCATGGAGTGAGACAGACAAGCCCTCATGGACTTCAGATGGCTTGGACTCAGACCTGCATTAGGTATGCCACAGGCCCAGGGCGGTTCCATCAAACCCTGTATCAGTTTTCAGCAATCCCTGGTGGAACCCCATGTCATCCTTAATACTCTTCCCCTGCAACCCTTTACTTCAAACGTGAAGCTTGTAAATAGCTTTAATCAGCAGAAAGGGCAAGTTGAGTTTGACTTTCTGAATTACTCATACCTCAGATCACAAACAATGCTTAAATACACTCTCCTTGACTTCAGATCAGAATAACCACGTCAAGCAGGCTAACAGATAAGAGAGTAGGCTCCTTGATTTTGTAGGAATTGACAAAAGAAGTCCCAGCTGTTGCCTGAGTGAGCAATTCTAACCTCTGTGAGGCAGTAGGTGAATTCTACGAGGTGCATAATATATGCACTAAAAGTTAAAGAAATTCCATAGCAAAAATTTCTTAAATAAGCACCTCATCTTGCCAGGACTGTTTTGGCATGCTGCAATCACCAAGAGCACAGGCTCGGTCAGAAGGCTCTTTCTTGAATGTAAAAATCGAACAGCTTGGCTAAGGGAGTTTACAAACTCCACTGGCTTCTTGGGCAGAGACCATCAGTCCTCTATCAAGGGAGAAAGACTCAGCCAGAGCTCACCAAAGTCACAGGCAGTGCTAGGAGAGCACATAACCAATTTGGACTTGAGTGGTTCAGCTAGTGGAATTTAACATTAACTACCTGCAAGAGTGCAGTCCAAACAACTGCCAGCTCTCTTAACACAAACAGCAGGGCTTACGTGGTTTGGGAACCTCAGTCCCTCTTCCACAGCCCAGCACCACCGACCTTAGATGCACTTTTTGAACAGGATGTTGAAGAGGGCTTGGCTGTTGTCCACCCTTTGCTCTCTGGAAATCCAAGCAGGCATGGATCAGAAAATTCAGATAAGTGCTGGATGCTCTGGAAAATTCTACATTTACAGCGTACAGCCAGTGAGTATTGCAAAAATTCAAAGAGGCCTTGCCAAATGCTTGAAATGCTATTTCCTAATTTGATCCAAAGTCATACTTTATGTCAGCATATCATCAAGGAATCTTGTAAAACAGTTTCTAGGCCAAGTCACTTTTGAGATAGAAGCTAGAAAAAAGCATTTGCAAAAAGCAAACAGCACAGATGATATTATAGTTTATTTCCAACAAAACAGCTTTAAATTGCCAGAAATAGCGTTTATTTGCCACATGTGACACAAAAAATCAAGAGAATGGACTTTGTTACCAAGGGGATTTAGAAGGCTTCAAAATTGGATGCAAAGCTAGTTAAAATCATTACCACATAGACATTGCCAATTATGCATGCTGTATGCACATGTACACAAGTTGTATAGTCACAGGAGCTAACTTGCTGAGGAGAAGTATAAGAACATATTCCACTTTTACTGAAATATTTACTTCAGAGGCACAGTATGTTCTCCTGACAAGGAGGGGTTATACTATACATGATTAGGAGTCTCTAATTATACAAATATTTGGATATTGCACCTCTTATAAAAATTGGTCTCTGACAACACCTGAGTTATTTAATAGCACTTGGCTATTAGAACACACTGTATTAGCAAGAGTATGACAGTCATTGCTAACTAATCTGTGTAGCTTTATCAATGAGCAAACATCGTGGATGTATGGCAGCAAAATCTTTATACAACGTTTCACATATGTGAGGGTGAATATTTTCAAATCCTCTTTCTCTCAGCTGTGTCATCTCCTTGTAAGATCGACCTGCTAAATATTGATGGAAAATCCTTTTGTTAAGGGAAAAGGCTCCTTTGCTGATAAACTTTACTTTTTACAGGGTGAGCAATCCTCATTCATAACACAGTCTGCACTTGTGCTCATCTATACAAGTTTAATCGTTAGAAATTAAACAGTATGTTTTAAGGAGCTCCCACTTTCAAGGTCGTATGGCTTCAAGCAAAGTCCATTAGGGAGCCATTTGCAAGGCTGAGTGAATCAGGATTCTTGCCTAAAGATCTGCACATTATCTGACATACATGCATTGGTAGGTTCAAGACATACTTGATATAAAGGCAAAGTAATCCACTCCTTGCTTTCCCAATGTCACTGGGAAATGCTCCATTTAACAAGACTTGAACCTATTTCCTTTAGCCTGAGGACAGCCTGAAGCCTTCATCTATCCTAGAAGATTAGGATTTATTTCCTGGTACCACACAGTAAAGCAAATATCCTCAGTTCACAGAGTCTTCCCAGCAGTGACTGGACTCACTGTAGACTGTAGCACTTCATAGTGACAAAACTGATGTCTGCATTGGGAGCCTTGAAGAAGAGCTGAGAAGCAAACCTACCCACCCGACATACAGCTAGCCACAAATTAAAAAAATTTGAAGGGATGTGAAGAAGGATACCATGCAGTGAAAGATGCAGCTTTTCAACAAAAAGGCCCACTTGTTAGTAATAACACTTCTTGGGTAAGTTTCATGGATTGGGATTCAGACTGGATGAAGATGATGCATTTGGATTTTTAATTTTTTTTTTTTAATTACAGGGAAGATTCAGAGCATTCTGTCATGGGTTAAGAGATACCCTAGTCTGACCTTTGCAACCTGCCAATTGACTAAACTGCATCAAATCATGAGTCATGGTATTTTCAAGCTGAAGCTCTCAGTGACTGTTTTGTAGCACCAGCCATCTGATAGTGAGCTGCACTTGGATCATCACAGGAGATGTATTGTCCCACCATTGGCTTGGACAGCGGTACCTTAGGGTACACCAAAGGTTTACACCTAATCTACCTAAGCAAGTCAGCCAGTGCCCATACATAGATCTATAGCCCTTGGAAATATTACTTTGCACATTGGAAGACATGCTGATACTATTGTGTGCAGTCAGCTGAACTCAAATAAGTCAGGAAAAACTCACCATGATGGTTGGGGGTGTGTCTGAGCCCACTTCTACTGAGCAGGCTGGGAGTCCCAGCACTGCGTTCCCTGGTGCTACCAGTGTGGGGCTCCACCTCAGAACCCCAAACCACAAGAAAAGTCAGTGCCTGTTAGAATCCGGAGAGTGAAACATTTCTGTATTTGTGGGAAGCATTGCCCATGGGGAGAATAATCTGCCCACCAGGTGACAGAGCACTGCCTGTGCGATGTCACAGGAGCACAGGCAACAGTATTTTCTCCTCTGTGTTCACCAGCTGAGCATCAGTGTGGCCCTTGCATTCAGGAGCTCCAGTCCCAGGGGGTTATTGAATGTTAGCTGGCAGAGTCCTCTAAGTGAAATGAGAAATTCAGCGTCTCCTTTGCTTTGCCCTGCTGGCCTCTTCACCCCTCCCTCAGTAATGTGGCAGGACACTTTTTGAAGGCCAGGTGCTCCTTGACAGCCAGTGACATGATTTAAATTGCCATGGCACATTTCACACTAATGGATGCCAAAGGACACTTCAAACCATATTTTGTAGAGAAAGTCTTTCACCTGAATTATGATAAAACACTGCAGCACATAAGTATTGCAGAGCAGCCTTATGACAAGCAGCAAAGATGATTATCAAAAGTAGCTACCTACAAGAGGAATTTTGGTGGGGTGAATCCAGCTTCTCACTTTGGTTCTGGCCAGAACATCAGAACCAATATCACCCCCATTCTTACAAAGGATGGCACAGAGATCTTAGTAGCTACTAAGTTTTTCTGTCTCACAAGATAATGTGTCCTGGAGTCAAAATCATACAGAGAAACTGGAATTAGTAATAAATCAAAAAGAAATGAGTTCTACTTACTGAGTCGGTCCTCACCATGACCTATCATAACCTATATCTTCCCTTCAGCACCTCTCATCAGGTTCATAATGACCTATGATGAGATCCCAACTCAGCTCAAGGCAACATGTCTGGATGCAGAAGGGTAATCCTCTGCTGATGTACACTGACAAGATGTCACTGAAGTTGATGAAGTGGTATCGATTTACAACAGCTGAGGATATGTCACATAAGGTAATCAGACTTTAAGAGAAATGTGATGGCAAGAGCCCTAAACATTTTCATAACACTGCTGTCAGAAGAAATCTCAGAGTATAAAACCCTTCTCTGAGAAGTCGTCAGAGACCCATATGGGTTGCTGGTTTATTTTATTCTGCATGGAACACTGCATCCATCTCTCTGCCTTTTCAGTTATTATTATTCCTGTACCCTAAAACCCTACTGACAGGAGACTCTGGGATCACATCAGCCCCAAAGCTTGGCTTAAAATCAGCCAGATATTTTGCTGAGTTCTCTTCACCCCTGCCTTGGTTGCTAAAACTTTAGCTTGAAATATTTGTTTTTCATTATGTCTGTGAAATTGGGAGTTTCAAAAGAGACAGAAAAACAACCTGTAAAAGGCAATTAATAAAATATGCCAGTGCTCCCAAAACTGTTCAGAACACTTCATTCAACAAGGCATTGAGACAGAACAACAGCAAAGTTGCTAAACAGCATTTGACAAAGCAAAACATAAGGAAAGGCAAAATAATAACCTGCATCTCTTAACATCGTTTTTCCAAAGTGCTTTGCAGACATATATGCATATTATGTAGGAATTGTTCATCTAACTCTGAAATATAACTAGCTTTACATCAGAAATAAGTTATATAACAGCACATAATAAAATTATATAGCAGAGTCAGAGGGAGGAAAATGAAGAGTAACTGTTCTAGTTGAATTACATAACAAATGTTAAGTCAGCAGAACACTACTTTCTCTAGGTGAAATTTAGTGGAACACTGAGGATTGCATTCATGGAATTATAGAATGGTTTGGGTTGTAAGGAACATTAAAGATCATCTAGATCCAACTCTCCTGCCATGGACAGGGACACCTTCTACTAGCCCAGGTTGCTCAAAGCCCCGTCCAACCTGGCCTTGAACACTGCCAGGGAGGGGGCAGCCACAGCTTCTCTGGGCAACATGTTCCAGTGTCTGTCTACCCTCACAGTGAAGAATTTCTTCCTTATATCTAATTTAAATCTACCCTCTTTCAGTTTAAAACCGTTATCCCTTGTCCTATCACTACATGCCTTTGTAAAAAATCCCTCTCCAGATTTCTTGTAGACCCCCTTTAGGTACTGGAAGGCTGCTCTAAGGTCTCCCTGGAGCCTTCTCTTTTCCAGGCTGAACAGCTCCATCTCTCTCAGCCTGTCCTCATAGGGGAGGTGCTCCAGCCCCCTGATCATCTTCGTGGTCCTCCTCTGGAACTTGCTGCAACAGGTCCATGTCCTTCTTATGCTGGGGGCCCCAGAGCTGAACACAGTACTGCAGGTGGGATCTCACAAGAGTGGAGTACAGGAGGAGAATCACCTCCCTTGACCTGCTGGCCACACTTCTCTTGGTGCAGACCAGCATACAGTTGGCTTTCTGGACTGCAAACACACATGTTGATCTTCTCATCAACCAACAAACATTCCCAAGTTCTCTTTGCAGGGCCACTCTCAATGTATTCATTGCCCAGCCTGTATTTGTGCTTGGGATTGCCCCAGCCTATGTGCAGGACCTTGCACTTGGCCTTGCTGAGCTTCATGATGTTTGCATGGGCCCATTCTCAAGCCTGTCCAGGTCCCTCTGGATGGCACATCCCTTCCCTCCAGCGTGTCGACTGCACTACACAGCTTGGTGTCATTGGTGAACTTGCTGAGGGTGCACTCAATCCCACTATCCATGTTGCCATCAAAGATGTTAAACAACGCCAGTCCCAATACCAACCCCTGAGGAACACCACTTATCACTGCTCTCCCATTGGACACCAAGCTGTTGACTGCAACTCTTTGAGTACATTCATCCAGCAAATTCCTTATCCACTGAAAGGTCCGTCTGTCAAATCCATGTCTCCCCAATTTAGAGACAAGGATGTCATGAGGGACAGTGTCAAATGCTTTGCATAAGTCCAGGTAGGTGACATCAGTTGCTCTTCCCTTATCCACCAATGCTGTAACTGTATTGTAGAAGGCCACCAAATTTGTCAGACATGATTTACCCTTCATGGTCATGTCAGCTGTCACCAATCACCTCCTTATTTTCTATGTGTCTTAGCAGAGTTTCCAGGAGGATCTCATGTGGAAGATGTGATGGCATCACTAACAACTAAGCCTTTGGGTTCACATCTAAACAAAAATATAGTACCTCTGGCAGCAAAATGCCTCTACCACAGTGTTAGAGAGGGCTCAGGAGTTACCCAGTGAGTCGTCAACATTCATTTTGAGTCACCTGCATTTCCTCAAGGGTCTCTCAGCTGAGTATCAATCAGTGAAGCCCAGTGAAAATTAACATTTTTCAAGAGCCAGTATGATCATAACTTTGTGGCAGACATCTGCTTTTAACACTTCTGTTAGGCCAGGAGCACTCAGTATGGTTTCTGAGAGAGGTCAGTCATGCCACAGGATGTACTTGCTTAGCCTAATAACTGTGGTTAACAGTGTAATGGAAATCAAGTCCCTCATATGCCAGTGTGATTGCATAGAGCAGGAATGAATTGTATTTCTGGCTGTGGACCACGCTAGCTAGTTAAGGATCATGATCCCCCTGGCTACTGGAGCTTGGAGATTTGCACAGAAGTTGCTGGCAGGCCACCACACTCATCCAGGAACTATAATTTTATTTATTATTATTCATATAGAAAGTCGCTGTTGCATTCTACATAACAAAACGCCTGTTACAGGTAGGAGTCTTGCTGTTAGGTGGTTATTCATTTTCCTCATTGCCTGTGAGTGCCCAGCTCTCACCTGTTTGCATCGTAAATAATTTCACATATTCAAATGACTTTTATTTAGAAATTTCTGGTGGTAGATGCCTGGAGGAGCCAGCTCTGCTCAAAAGCCTTAATGCTGCTTGCTTGCTGTTTCAAGCCTCAAAGTGCATGAAGTTGTAACTAGTTCTTGTTTGGAAGCTTTCCTTTGCAAATAAAGGCTAGAAACATTAATGTAACACCATCTTTGATACTGCAGAGCCTAAACTGATTCCACAGACCAAGGGAAATACCCCTGCAACAGGGATTTTCTTTATCTTACAATACACAGCACTTCTCAATGGTCCGTCACAGCACTGGAACAAGAACTTCTCTCATAGGTGGCCCCATACCTCTTTTAACTTCCAGCAGTCTTGGAAGGTGGCAAAACCACAAGACAGTAGAAATGCAAAGCGTAATTCACCCTTCCTCCCAACTAGAGGATGACCAGGCAAAGCAGTTTTTGTGTCCTTTTTCCAGAGAAACTTGTGCAAAAATCTTTAGTGGTAAGAAGTGAATAGGACACCTGGGCTGGTGCCTCATCCAGAACCTGGGATCACCACACTCATGGCTGATGAGGAACTGCTGCTGGCTGAACGCAAGGTGCATCCCCTGTTGAAACAATGGCACTTTATGCAATCTTTTCATGTCTGTCCTTGCCTCCTACAACCTCATGGCACAATTACACAAAGGCCGCAGGCATATGTGCCCTCTTTTCTTTACACCATCTGTTTCTCTTCCTCATTCACACACATATATCAATAAAGTGACTTTTCTGTGGTTAAAATTATATCCCCAGACATTTTATACCTGTAGCCAAAGCAGATTTGACTAGTCTGAATTCACCTTTGAAGAATAAATAGGAACATAGAAAGGTGTTGGAATCAAAGTTATCGCAATGAAAGACTGGAAATCTCCAGCTATGTCTTCAGAGACCTGATCTGGATGTAAGAAAGCCCTTCCAATTTAAGGAAGAAAAAGGAGAGTATTGAGCAACTACTGTGTGACTCTTTCACCCACAAATTCTGCTATAATTCCTCATCTCCATGTGGCTTTTTTGTTCCTAAAAGCCACCTCTTTCCGAGCTATTTACTATGGCATACCAACCTGAACACATAAAATACCTCCCCTAACGAGGGAGCTTACTGGGACAGACCCAAGTCAGTCAGCACCAGCTGATAAGGAATAATTCAATACAGTCTATTCCACAGTCTCTGGCCCTGTGACACTAATCCAGAGGCTAATAAAACAGTAATTCCTTGCTGATCCGCAGGCTCTGTTTCCCTCGCTCAGCCTCAAGTCATTACTCTGGATTTTATCTGCTCTCACCACCTCAATCTCCCTTCTCCCCCTGCTCCCCCACCTTGTGCTGTCCTCACCAGTGCAGATCGTTATAGCTGCATTTCAGAACCCACCTAATGAAGCCATTCATATTTAGTTATTTCAGCCTTGCCTCCTGAATTATTGCTATCCCAAAGCACAGGCTATTTTGTTTGCTTTTTTGGCCTGGTGGGGTCGAGCTTGTCTCAGAAATGCCTCTGTGACCCCCATGAGGCTTCTGTTTCCTGGGGAGCTGCTGAGAGCCAGTGTGGGGAGCACCATCACCTACAGAAAGGGTCCCCCACCCTGTGCACCCCAACCTTCCCCAGGAGGGGAGATGTACAAACGAGCTGATGGGAGGTCCCAGTTACAGTCTGACAGCCCCTGTTTATCAGCTGCTCATTCATCTGGAATGGGAAGCTGTAAGTCATGCCATAGATCAGCCAACCCTCTGATTCACTTAATCTTCCTGTAAGCATCACTGGCAGACACAGGTAAGGAGGGAGCAAGGGAAGGAAATGTGCAGGTCTCTGGCCAAGCCCTTTACAGTTTGGTCTCCCTGTGACCACCAGCTGCTACAGAGAAGGCAAATTATGCAGAAGCACTGATCTTCTGTGTTAGTCTTATCATGCTCCTAATAAACTAATAAATAATGGGCCGAGGAACTGATCAGTAAATAATATTATTTATTCTGAAACCTCTGGATTTTCTCATATGCCCAGTGCAAATGAATCTTGGATAGATCCTGCTTTCAGTGCTGTTCTGGGGCAGGGAGTTAGTTTTACAGCGTGCTTTCACTTAGCAATAATCTGGAGCTTAGTTCCAAGCTTGCCATCTTTTAATTTAATCAGATGTCCTTTGAATAAGGTGCTGTATTTTTAGGCATCCTGAAGAGGCTGATATAGGGAGATCTGAAGTGCTGTTTCTTTCCCACCTTTGAAAAAACACACTTATGGCCCACTGCTAGATTTCACCCTGAGACACAATAGCCAAAGAGAAGAGTAAAAAGGAGCCTTAAGAGGATATAGGAAAATAGATATCAAAATATTCCAACACCCATTAACTTGTAAACACAAACTATTTTCTCTCAGCAGGTCTCAGGATGATGAACACTTTTATTAGCAATGAGTATAGGGGTTGCAGGGTACATTATTGGGTAAGCTATCAAATAGTCATGAGCTCTGCCCCTTGATTTAGGAGGCAAGAAAGGTTCCTCACCTTCCATATGGATTTAACTTTACTCCATTTTTAAAAAACATAGCAGCACTTAGAGATCTGTGTGCTTCAAATCACAGATTCATGAAACACAGGAAAGCCCTGGTGGTCACCCTGGTTGGTAAAGTGCTAGTTAGAGGACTACGAAGCTGACCACAGCCTTCATTTTTCATCTATCTCTCCTGCATCCCTTTCATCCTCCCCACTCTCCAGATGCCAAGGAAAATGGATGCACTATAAAGATCAACAGGCTGGGGTGTTTCAGCTGCCTCCTTCCTGCTGTCTAAGAAGGAGTAGAAATGCAAAAGCAAGTACACAAGTTATAAGCAATAGAACTGCCTTAAAGATCTGTGTGAGACACCTCTAATGCCACATGCAGCGTAGCTATGTATAAAAATGGCCGTAGAAATAAAACCTTGTGTCTAAAAGGCCTCCATCCTTCAGTGAGGCTTTCAGAGCTCTCCACTAAAGGTCACTATCACAGCAGGAGCCCTGGCCCCTGCAGATGAAATCCTGGGCATCAAACCTCCAGCCAAAAAACTTTACCCCCAATGAAAGAGAACTGAAGAGAAAAAACTCACCCCTTCTTCACACTATTCTATGCAAGAAGAAAACCTTAGTGAGAAAAATTGAGCTTAGGAAAATAGGGCTATATGTCTTTGCCCAGGTTTGAAGGAGGGAGCTTGGGGAGCTCCCAGTTCTAGTGTGCAGGGGTGAGCAAATGTTCCCTCAGAGCAGCCTCATCCAGCACTCTCTGCAGCAAGCTCAGAGAAGTCATGATTTCTGAAACAAAGGCAAAGGTTTAGGCAGGCAAGCTATGCCCTAGATATTAAAATGCCAGGCCGCTCAGGGTTTGATTTCAGCTGCCAAAAGACAAAGCAGACTGCTGTCCAGGGCACAGGAACTGTACACTTGCTCTGCTCCCTTTGGAGAGCCATGTCCTTGCTGTATCTTCCCACCTTCCATCCCTCCCCTTGCAGGAGGGAGTGCTCCCACTGAAGCCTGTGTGTGACACCAGGAGAGAATAACCATGCTGTGACACTGCAATACAATGCAGCAGTGTCTGCCTGTTCTTGCTGATGACCCACTGCACGTCTCAACCAAAGCCTCCCCCGCCCCTCCCCATCCCATGAAGGTATGGACATAACACTGCTGGCCCAGACCTGAATCTAGGAGGAGACTTGGTGACCTAGGTCAACCTGAAAGCACAGACATCTCATGGCTCTTGAGAAAAACAAAAATGCCAAAACACTCCCACCCCCAAGTTACTGCTATTTGCTGTGCTCTGTGCCTGATATAACCTGCCTATGAACAGTGCAATTACATCTAATCCCAAAGCAGGTGGGCAGTTCATCAGCCAACTGCACCCCTCCCACACACCACTCTTTCCTTCTGTCCTGCAAGGAGGAGAATTTGCCACCTCTTTCATTTCCCTGCCAAGCACACAGGACCCTCACGGCTCCTAGCTACGTGTTGGCCCTCATGATGACATGTCTGTATTCTGTGGAACTCTTGTAGACAGGACACAAGGACTGTGATGGAGCCATGCTACTGCATCAGTGTCTGAAGATGTAAAAGTCAGGCTGCAACTTCTTCCAACCCCATTGCCCACTCCTCCTGCTGAGACCAAACCTGTGATGCCAATCCCTCCACATGGTCACCTTGCATCTGTCCAATTGCTCCTACCCTGGTAGTAGCTTCTGACTCTAAGCACCTGACTAGCTCATTTGAGATTACGGTCACAGGCACAGCATACGTTTGCTGCATCCCTGTCTATATGCTCTTTATGAACCCCTGACAACATAAGGATGCAGCACACGGAGGTGGCAGGGGGCCAGAGAGAGGGGAAGGATATTTGAGTGCTGACTGGACTGTTCTCCTGATGACAGAAAATGACAAGTCAGGATTCATCACTGGCAGCTGCTCCCTTTTAACTGCTTATGATAAATATGTACAGAAGGGAGGGGGAAACCATTCCATTATTTGGGTTTTTTTTCAGCAGGTTTTCTTCCAGAGAAGAGGCCAGCCTGACAGCCACCCAGGCTGCCTCCAGCCATCTGTTTATATCCAGCTGGCAGAGGTACTGCAAATTTGTATGTATACACACATCTCACCCACCTCAGTACTGACCTACAGAAGGTTAAGGGAGGAGATCAGAGAAGTCAAAGGCTGATAAAGACATTGCTCAATGCTATATTGATCTTTCTGACCTGGCACTGGCAGATCCAAACTGAAGCCCAAAACTGTTAGACAGACCACTCCCAAATCTCAGCCGGGTGTTTATGACTCAGTATGCTGCTGATCCAGGCTGGACCTACAGCATAACTAAGCCTGAGAGACTTAATACCTCCCCCTAAGGACTGCTACTATCTGACACCAGTACTAACAGGCAACCTGCTGCATTAACCAGACTCCCCAGTAGTCATGCAATAAATCTGCCTTTATTTTGCATTCACCTTCACCCCAGGCATTGGCTGCAAGAGGGACCACAGCTTGAGAAGCCTCAACTCATAGATGAGATCAAAGAATTGTTTAAGTTGGAAAAGACCTTTAAGATCATCAAGTCCAACTGTTTGACCTAGCACTGACAAGGATCACATCTACATGCCTTAAATACATGCAGGGATGGTTACTCTACCACTTCCCTGGGCAGCCTGTTCCAATTCTTGAAAACCTTTCCAGTGTAGAAATTTTTTATAATATCCAACCTAAATCTCCCCTGGCACAACTTGAGGTCATTTCCTCTTGTCCTATCACTTGTTATTTGGGAGAAGAGACTGACACCCACCTCACTACAATCTCCTTTCAAGTAGTTGTAGAGAGCAATAAGTTCTTCTCTGAGCCTCCTTTCTCTAGGTTCAGACATTGCATTTCCAGCAGACATCTGGCAAGTTGAAATTCCCGATGAGAATGAGAGCTAGCAATTGTGAAACTTCTCCCAGCTGCATATAGAATATTTCATCTGCCTCTTCATCCTGGTTGGGTGTTGTGTTACAGACTCCCACCATGATATCTGCTTTGATGCCCTTTCCCCTGATTCTTACTCACGAACACTCAACCCTCATTGTCACCATCATTAAGGTCTAGACAATCAAAACACTCCAGATACACAGGGCTACCCCACCACTTCTCTTCCTCACCTATCCTGTCTGAAGGGTTGATAGCCATCTATCATAGCACACCAGCTGTGCGAGTCATCCCACCATGTTTCTGTGATAGCAACTATATCATAGTTCTCCTCCTGCACAATGGCTTTCATTTCCTCCTGTTTGTTGCCCACACTGCGTGCATTGGTGTAGATGCACTTCAGCTGGGCTATTGATCCCACCACCTTTTTGAAGGGAGAAGCCCTAATTCCTATGTGACGACTCTCAGGTGCTTCTGTGGTTTCTAACTGATGAACACAGTTCACGAACTGATGAACTTGTGTCTTTGCTGCAGCATGGATTTCCATCCCCTGTCTCCACTGAGATGGCAGATCAAAAGACCTCGTTAACACACCATCTCCCAAACATTGGCGTGCTGCCCCCGGGCTTATGTCTAGCAAGCCCCCTTCAAATACAGTTTAAAGCTCTTTCAGTGAGCCCTGCCAACTCCTGTGTGAAGATCCTTTTCCTGCTTTGACAGGTGTGCTCTTGCCAGTGGGCCTGGTGCCATGTAAACTGACCCATGACCAAAAAACCCTCAAATTCTGCCAGTGACACCAGACTCAGAACCAGATATTGATCTGCTGGCTCTTCCTGTGTCTTCCCTCATCATTCCCTGCAACAGGAAGGATAGAGGAGAATGCTAGTTATGCTCCTGATCCCTTAAACAGTTGTCCCAAAGCCCTGAAGTCTCTCTTGATTGTTCTCGCAATTCTTGTTGCAAATTTATTGCTGAAAAAAATTGATAATGGATAATAATCTGAAGACTGTACCAGGGTAGGAAACCTTCTCTTCACATTTTTAACCCAGGCCCTGGGAAGGCAACAGACTTCCCTAAGAACTGGGTCTGGTTTACGTATTGTGCCTTCTGTTCCCTTCAGTAGGGAGTCTCCTATGACAATGACCTGTCTTTTTTTTCTTTATGGAAGCAGTTTTGATGCAAGGCATAAACCATCTTAACCTCAGCAACACCTCCAAGCTAGATAAACCATTGTCCTTGTTACTGTTTGGTTCCACTTGCAGAGCCTTATACCTATCATGCAAGGCATGATAGGTACAAGAAGGCATTCTCAAGAGAAAGAGCCATTTATTTTCCCACCTTTACTGCTTTCCCCACCTCAGGAAGAGGAGACAAAAACGTGAGAGTTCTGCTCCTTCTCTTGTGAGCTGAACGTCCGCTTGTACAAGTCTTTATTCTCCCTTGTTTTTTCGGGTTCTGCTCATAGAAGCATGTTCCTTATCTCCAGGCTACATTTGCCAACACTTTGAAAGAGTCCTCAAGAGGAAAGTTAGGCAGTCTTCTCTGCTGAGCCCTGTGGTTCGGAAAAGACGCAGGCGAGTTTACTTTGTTGAGCAGTCCCATGTGGGCAGTGGGAAGCAGGCTACAGGTTTGTTCTGCCCTCAGCGCCTGCCATGATATTTGGTGTTTGGAAGGAAGACGGACTCCCACTGGAGAAGCAAGTGAAGCAGTTGCTTTGTTATTTCAGTGCTTCCCAACTTGATCTAGAAAAGCCTTAGCCCCAAGGATATCTTCTCTCCCATGAGAAGGTGGCAACAACTCTCCAACAGGCTGAAATACAGCTCCTTCAAGCTCCCACCCTTACAAGGAACTCCCTCTGCTCTCTAATTGTTACTGGGCATCACCCATCAGGTTTTTCCACCTTCTCCCCTAGCTGTGGGGTCCTCTGTGAGCACAGGCATTTTGTGCAGCCAATGATGGATGTTGATTGTTGTGGGTGGGAGGGTGGCTGAGCATGAAGAGGACCCTTTCTCAGAGGCTCAGTGACTTGGAAGAATTTTCCTCAAGGGGAGAGAGCAGTACAAGCACAGGATTGCCCCTGTCAGCCAGCTTGTTTGCTTTACTCCTGTCCAAATGAATGGGGGAGCACTGCCTGCTTGCATTAAAGCAGTTGCACTGGTGATAAGCTGCAAGCAGGCAAACAGTTCACTTGGGGAAAAACACAAAGTGTGTCAGGGCGGGAGAGAAGAGACTCTTTTAGTACACTTTTATCTTTTAATAATCACAGTAATAAGACCTCTAGTGGAAAATATATACCTAACAAAAAGTTTAATAAGTCCAAGGAGATATTCAAGGCTACTGAGACCAATGGGCAAGAGCCTGAGACTTACTCACTGCCCCTCAGTATGTTAATTCATAACCTACCTGAGAAGAACATGATCCAGAGCTCCACAGAGTTACAAAAGCATTGCTGCTGAGGGGATCAGGTGAAAATTTAAGCTGGTGGTGGTAAAGCCACTGTTCTTTCAGGAGGAAGGAGAAAGAATCTGTTCAGCTGATTTGGAACAGACAATTGCAAAAAAATCTGCCTCAAACAGTCTTGCAATCACGAAGGCTGGTCAGCATTTCCACCAGGAGCTTAAAGCAAACGGCAAGGGCAATTATGATGAAGGGGTGCAGAAAAAGGCAGGGGCAGCAGGATGTGAGAGGCAGGCATGAATCCAAGGAAGCACTTCCTTCACAAGACAGAGTGAGCTAAGGGAGAGCTTTGGCTGCAGAGCACAGTCTAGGAGAGACACTTGGAGTTTTGGGCAGCTATGTTCAAGCAAATAGGACTCTGTGTATGTTCCTCGTCAATAACGCAAGCTACACCAAGGATAGACTTTCCTCCACTATCAATTACTTATCAAAACAACCCCTGCACTCTTGAGCACTAGCTACTACTACTACTACTACTACTACTACTACTACTACTACTACTACTACTACTACTACTACTCAGGTCTGAAGGTAGCATTGGCTGCTGGAAGGGTTTGGGGGAATTCTGCCTCTCCTGCAACAAGCACCATGAACAAAACCCCAGTGGAAGGGCTAGCAACATAACTGAGGGTTCAAGGGAGATGGAGCTGTCACTTATGGTCAGCATCTCTAGCTCCAAGCCCAGGGCACACAGGATCACAAACACAGGTCAACAAATATAAGAATAATCAAAGATTCTACTCTAAACCCCACTTCTGCCTGGGCACCCATCCCTGAGCTACTCAGAAAATACCGTAGCCTGTGCAGTAGTGCTTTTCAGTCCCAGCAGCAATAGCAGGATGCAGATGCAGCACCAGGGAGGGAGACTACCAGTGTGTCCCCACCACCCCCACCACACAGGCAGACATGCGAACTTACCTTTCACTCCTTCCTTCACTAACTGTCTTATCGCCATAGCAACTATAATCCTAGGACATGCAGATAGAAAATAAAATAAAATACAGCACAAATGAAGATATACACTATCACCAAACACAGTGTCAGTGATAGAACCTAATTTTCATTAGAGACATAACAATGGTTTTGCATAATGATATATATATTAATGTCCAACATGCCCATCTTCAGTTAAAATTCATGAATTCATTTCTAAACAGAAACCATTGTTCATTGCGGTTTTTTTTTTTTTTTAGGAGAAATATTTCTAAAAACTCACGTCATACTTGCACAGCTTTTTCTTAATCCTGAGATTAACAGGGAGAGGAAAATGCAAAAATTAAGTCGGCTCTCAAGTAGAAACTTGGTATAAAACATGACAGGAAACTTTGCTACATTTACAATATGAGGAGTGAGAGTGAGCAATAAAAAAAGTTGATCAGATGCCGGAGTACACCTGGAACTGAGACCCCAAGGAAAGCATCTCATGGCCTTTCCCTTTGGTGCTTGTGGTGAAAACAGTACAACAGCATCACACTGAGAACCAACATACTGCTTCAAGTGTCTGAGCAGACATTTGACTGGCACCAGAATTTACTGTATAGTTTGAAGTCAGCGCTTACAAGAGGAGGTGTATTTACTCTGATGGCACAGATGTAAGATAGCAGCACCAAGGGATGGCCCCAGCCAAGACAGGCCTGTAAAGCAAATAAACCCTTCCTTGGCATCCTTCCCTTTTTTTTTTTTTTTTTTTTTTTTTTTTTTTTAATTATTTTATTTTTATTTGCTCCTACTACCTTCAGGTTCTTTCATTAATCCACTAAGTGTAAAAGCCTTTATTTAAATTTTTAAGTTTATTTAAATATTTAAACTCCCTCTTTATTACCAAGTTTCCAAGTGGCTTTTATCTGTGTGATGGGGAGTCCTTGGTCAAACTCCACTTTCCTTTGTCCTACATGTGGGGGTGTGCCTGGAGCATGGCTATTGTCACTTCAGGTGGCAGGGACCTGGGTATGCAAGGGCTTTGAGACCTCACCAGTGATGTCTTACATTGCAAGCATGCATGCAGTTTTAAGGATGCTCGCAAAATTGTGACCTCGTGCATGCTGTATTTGATATTAAAATAAATAAGGCATCCTTAAGAGGTGCCTCTTTAATTGTATGAATATCCTAGCCAGGGAATAAAGGGAGAAGAAGCTAATACCTGAGTTTGTCCCCAGAAAGGTTTATTTAATTCCTCACTTACAGAAAAGGCAAGGAGGACTAGGACAAATGGGAGAGGAGAGCTGAGCTTGAGGGAAGGTTTTGGGGCTGGAGAATGGGTGTAGAAAGGAAAAAGAGGGAGATGACAAAACAAATGGAAAGACAGAAGAGATGGAGAGAGGACAATTGTAAAACAGCAGTGGAACTCCCTCATGGTTGTTAATCTCCAGCTTCTCTACTCCTTGTGTTGTCATTAACACACAGCAGGAGGAAGAGAGGCTGAGCACAAAGCTCAGGCAACATGGAGGAGAAAGCTCTCATTATCCATGTTTCTGAAGGAAGAAGAGGGAATGCACTGACTCTATGTCTGAGCCTGTGTCCACCCCAGCCAGGGTGTCACTCATCCTCCCCTCTGCAGCAGGGAGCCCTAGCTGACACAGGACTTTGGTATGTGCAGCGGGTCCAAATATGGCCCCTTCACTCCACCCTGTGAACATCTCCTGCCCCTGCCCACATACCTGAGCCCTGTAAGTCCACCTGTTCATGATGAAATAACGGCTTCAGGTACTTCTGGTCACAAACACAGTAAAAAAAAAAATATTTTTACATAATGAACATATACCTCTGGCTCACATGCTCGCTGGGTCAGTCCTCCCTTCTCAAGTGCTGGCCCAGACAGAAAAGATGCTTTTTAGAGAGGTCAGATGGGGTCTGACAGAGGGTCCTGCTGGGCAGGAGCTGTGAACTCAGTGGAGGGAAGAACCTACTTCCTCTCTAACTGCTTCCTGCTCCACCTTGTCCTTCCTGGCTGGGAAGCAGAAGGTCAAAAAGATGTGTAGATGTATCTTGTAGTACATGATGGGCAAAGTCAGCTCTTCTGTAACCATACAGCTATATAGCTGGCCTGTATACACAAAGCAGCTCTAACCTGCTCGGACTGTGTGTGCTGGGGAGTTGCGGGGTGTGTGGGCTGTTTGCCCAGGATTGACCACTGCCTAGCAAGGCTACACAGCCTCCTGCCTGAACAGAGAGCAGTGTCATTGCTAAAAACTCCAGAAAAGCAGGGGAAATGTTCTAATCTCTCTGAGATAAAATCTACTGGTGGGAACATAACAAGCATTGAGATATGGTGCCTAATCTGGAGAGAAGACTAAAAATCTTCTCTTAACAGGTGAAAGAAACAAAACCAGCTGCTCCTCTGACTTTTGTGTTGTCTGCAATTACCATCTCTGCCACAAAAACTGGGTGGGCCACAAAATGGGGAAACGAGACAGATAGGGACTTCAGATGGAGAAATCAAATCAAGTAGTAAGACAGATATGAGACATGTCTCTGTGGCCATCAGTGGTAGAATTGTGGCAGATTAAGTCATCCCAGACTACTTTAATTTCATGCTATGCCAGGTGCAGGAAGCAGTGAAACTACCCTGGCACAGACCTCTGTCGTCCCATGTACACTTGGAGAGCTCATGCTGAAGCCTTCTCCTTCCATCCCTTCACAAACAAGTGCTTGGAGTACTTATGTTGTAGCAAGTGCGCATATTTCTCCACAGCCCACTGTGGTCCAAAGCCCTGTGGTCTGAGTGCACTCCTGCCTGACACCTGGCACTGCCTCCTCACCCTGTGCCCATCACCCTGGAAGCTGGAGTGCCCTGAGCCTGGTTCCTGGCCATGGGCCACACACAGCTGACATCAGCCAGCTAACACCTCTCTCTCTCTTCCCACTTCCCAGAGGCAGCATGGACAGAGGGTTTCCTTCTCAGGACATTTGCAGAGAATGCTCAGACCTACTGAGTGTAGGTGGAAAAGGAGTGTGCATTTTCCCATGCCCCCTCCTTCCTTCTAGCACCCATGATGTGGAATGGGCTGTTGAGGGGACATGGGGCTCTTCATGTGGGTGGAACAGGGAGGGGACTCTGAAGTGACCGAATAACTCCCTGAAGGGGGCATGCATCAGTCCCCTCGACAGAGGTTGTAGCAGTAGTGATGCTGAAAGCTTGGGGTGGGACTGGGGAAACTGGCTCAGCATAGACACTTGTTTCAGGCAAGGAGCATTAACACAGTGGTGACTCTTGAACTTAAAAGGGATTTAAAAAATATGAGTCCCCATGCTGAGGTACCCAAACGGCTCTATGTGCGTAAGGAGACCTGCACAAGCAGCCACCATGTCAGACGAAAGGTGCTTGTAACTGACCCACTTCCCTGTGTCCCACATGGAGCCAAATGCATGAGCTCAAGAGAGGAAGGGATGAAAAGAGGAGAGGAGCGTGCAGGAAGAAATTGAGACCAATTCAAGGAATAGCTGAAACAATAACCTAGGAAGCTTGTCTCTCTCCCAAAAATATTGTTACACTCCTGTCCTTCACTCTCACTGGCTCCTGCAGTTTTGATATGTGCCTCTTTTCTTCCTTGGTGTTTGTTTCCTGCAGATGCCCCTGCACATAGAAATCCCTTGACATGGGGCACAAAGCAAGGAGAGGAGACCTGGACCCCTCCCCATTCTACCTCTCAGCAGTTTTTTTGCCCCTGTCACCTACTGTGGCTCCCCCAGTGCTGTGGCAGCAGCAGGCAGTTGCGGATCTGCTGGGGATCCTTGCAAACAAGGTCATTGAGCCACACTGAGGGAAAACAAAGCAGCAAGGATTGAAGTAACATGGCCGATTTCCCCTTCAGAGGGACAGTTAAGCCTGCTGGAGAGGCAGAAGAGATCTGCGAGCATATGCAGCTGCACAAGCTTTATGATTTAGTCAAACAGTGTAAATGCTTAAGTACTTACACACTAATGTCTTTCCTAGCACTTTGACAGATGGACTCTCCTGACCAGTTGCAGAGCAACCTCAGCTGTTCGTCTCATAGCAGGAACTGATGTAATTGCATCCCTCTGCCTACAGGCACACTTGGAAATCCTGTGTGGCCCTCTCCCTCTGCCCTACCTCCCCATGGGAGGGGGCAGGCCAGGGATAGCCTGTCCTGCAATGTGCTGGGGACCTCTGTGTGGTACATGGCACCTTAGAGGGTGGTATCATGAGCTAGGAACATGAGGCAGGGGAGCAGATGATTTGTTTCAATGTTTTGCTGAAGATGTACAGCAATTCCTGACCAGATGGAGAAGCAGAAGATATGGCAAGCTTGCACTATCTGGTCCAGCGCTGGGCTGGAGCCATTGCATGCACATATCAGGGTAGGGGCTCTCCTACCCCTCACGGGCCCAGATTTGCTTCTTACATGTTCCCACAGCAACAGCAAAGCAATCACATTCCCCCTTCTCTCCTGTGCACACTGATTAAAATCATGCTCATGGCAAGTGCCTCAGCTCAAGGACCCAGCCCTTTTAATTGCTGCAATGAAGGATATGAATGTAGGCAATTCTGAGGCCAGCAAAGCAGAAAATTAGCATTTAGCGTGAAAATGATACCACTGCATCATCACCAGTGCAAAGCAAACAACCCAACCAGCCAGGCTGCCTCTTTCCCTCCCTACCTGCAAGTTCGGATATGTTGGGTGCTGCAACAGCCCCATAGCTGCCCCATAGCAACAGCCCCAGTCCTGCCCCTCCCTGGCTGCCACCAGGAGACCCCAGGCAGGCAGGGGACTGCGTGTCAGCATCTGCTTTCCACCTCTGGACTTCTGATGAAGCAGATTTATACACCCACTTCCCAGATAATCCTCCCCCAAATGTCAGAAGTGCCACATTAGCTGCTGCATCTGTTCCTGGAGTATTTACAGAGCAGAAAAATGCAGCCACAGCAAGCATGAGGCTGGAGGGAAGAAACCCACACCCTCAGGGTGTCCTTCAGTGTGAATCATCTGCATCTCAAACCAGGAGTCAGATCTTCACCTCCTCCATACCCTTAACTAGCTTTCTCCATCATTAGTGCAAATTCTCCTCAGGCCTTTTCAACTCTTTGTTACCTAGGCTGTATTTTTGCATGGCTGGACACAAATAAACATTAAATGCTGTGTCCACCCAAGCACAAAAGGGAAGACTGTTTACCAGTCAGTCTGGGATGGACCAGCACCCCCAACCCCAGGGCTTAGCCTGCCAGTGGGTCCCACCAGATCAGGGTGTTGGAGTTAGATGGAGGCGATGGCTCTGCCTCTGTGGTGGTCACTGAGCAGGAGTATAGATGAGGCCAGAGGGATCACTCTAGAGCAGTATCCAGAGCCCTGGGCTTTACTCTGGTAGCAGGACCAAAAGGCACATGGGCACCCTTGTTTGTGAGATTTCAGGCTGTTCATTTGTTCCCACATCAGAGGTGCCCAGGATTGAAACAAAAATCCAATTATGAGTCACACTTCAAACAGACTCCAGGATGTTGGGGCCAGGATCAGGGGCTGCTAGTTTCTTCTGACTGCCAACACTGTCTCCATTTCATGTGCAAACCCATTTAGGAGCAATGTTCAGAGAGATGATAACTAACCTTCCAAATTCATGAGGAGCAGAGGGCCACACCTGCCCACCCCAGCCAAGGCTCTGCACACTGGTTTCTACCACAGATGCCATTTCCCTGGCCTCCCTTGTATAGGTGCCTGCATGTCCTGGCCCAAAAGGGACAGTATTTCAACATGCACCTGTGACCAATTTGGGTTCCTGAGGGAATCATTGATGCTGAAGTGCCACAGTTCAGGTCCTGAATTGCAGACAGACTAGTGATTTACACAGTGCAAGGGAAGTCATGGTGGTCCCCCACAGTGCAAGTACATGTTCACATGCGCACACGCACACACACACACACACACACACACAAACACATGTGGTGACTTCAGCAGCCCCAGGTCCCTGCAAGCCCAACCATGCAGTCTGCTGCCCACCCCACCAGCCCTGCTGCCCCTGCTTGCCCTCCCCATAGATGTCGGTCCCCTGAGCAGCAGCCGTGGGCACACTGCAATGACTAGTGTGGGTTGCAGCTGAGGTGAGCCTGGCTCTTCAGGCTGCAACACTTTGAGGTTGCCCCTTGCTCCAGGCACATGGTGCATGGCTGGAGGGGGCTTTCTGCCCTGGGGCGAGCAGAGACCTCTGCAACTCGTTGCAGACAGTGATAGAAGTTCTGCCTGGGCATTGCCTATATCAGTGCTGCGGGGATTACTTGTGAGCAGTGTCCTGTGTCAACAGTTTGGTCTGTTTATTGCTTTAATATACACTTGGAAAAAAAGTCCAGTGGGAGATCTGGTTATAAACCACAAACCACCCTGAAATAGGTACCTGCCAATGCCCATATACACGCACACAAACACACTCAAAGCAGCAGTGACTATGGAAGCATAAGTAGCATAAGTATAAATATTGAGCAGACACCGAGGATTTTCAGAATAGTCTCTGTGTTTTTTATTCAATGCCATGTTGTTTGCTGTTGGTTTGTTTTGTTTCTTTTCCTTTTTTCCTTCCTGATTTATTTCCTATGCCTGGGCTTACTATAACAGCAGAAACTAATCAGTGACCAGTGATGATTAACAGTCTCTCATGTGTTATTAACTCTACACTCAATGGAAGGTCATTTCTAAAGACTGTGGCAAGAAATGTAAGAGTACAGGGGTCAGCTGTATGTGTGTAGAGGGAATATACACACAAACTCATGTCTTTTATCCCCCCACACCCCATTTACATTGCACTTGACTTTTTTTTAGAAATGTCTATTATTACCTAGAATGTGTAGTATTTCTTTGTATAGATCATATCTGAAACAAATCCTTCATATGTCTCAGATAAGGAGGTGGGAGAAGAAGTGCGTAAATGGGAACCTAAATTAATTGTGTTTGTGAAGTTGTAACTGAAAGGAGAAATGGGGTCATCTGCTATCATTGTTATAAACCCAGCCAATTATTAGATATAGCTAAAGGTGACAGTGGTAGATTTAGAGGAAAGCCCACCTGGTACTTCATATCCAAAGCTGTGATAGCTCATAAGTAAGGCTTATACCAAGGATTTGCAGGGTAATAAAAATGCTTGCCTGTACATGGACCACATACTTTGGGTTCTTGCATGATACTTCTCCTCATTGTGTGTGGGCAGGTAGCTCTCTCCTAAGAAGGCACTTTGCAATTTAAGAGCAAAAGCTTGGATTAAAGATGTTTCACTGAAAAATATTTTCAGATTGCCATCTGCATGGCCTATGGTATTGCTGATGGTATGTCCTGAAGCAGCATCTTAGCCCATATGGGTGTTTCTAACTGAAGGAGGGGCGGCCACCCTGCCTGCTTGTGCTGGGTGGTTGCCAGCCCCCTTTATGTAGATACTCTGCCAGGCTGTGTGAAGGAACAGTGCAATTCCCTTAGCAGCAGTCATAAGAAAGATAAGAAGATAAAGGAAGTTGTGGCAGCAGGGCAATGACAGACAACAAATCCCACTGCACCGTGGTCGGCACAAACAGGTAACTTACAGTGCAAAAATTTCATCCAGGATGAATAAACTGGAGGAAAGAAACCCACACCCTCAGGGTGTCCTTCAGTGTGAATCATCTGCATCTCAAACCAGGAGTCAGATCTTCACCTCCTCCATACCCTTAACTAGCTTTCTCCATCATTAGTGCAAATTCTCCTCAGGCCTTTTCAACTCTTTGTTACCTAGGCTGTATTTTTGCATGGCTGGACACAAATAAACATTAAATGCTGTGTCCACCCAAGCACAAAAGGGAAGGCTGTTTACCAGTCAGTCTGGGACGGACCAGCACCCCAAACCCCAGGGCTTAGCCTGCCAGTGGGTCCCACCAGATCAGGGTGTTGGAGTTAGATGGAGGCGATGGCTCTGCCTCTGTGGTGGTCACTGAGCAGGAGTATAGATGAGGCCAGAGGGATCACTCTAGAGCAGTATCCAGAGCCCTGGGCTTTACTCTGGTAGCAGGACCAAAAGGCACATGGGCACCCTTGTTTGTGAGATTTCAGGCTGTTCATTTGTTCCCACATCAGAGGTGCCCAGGATTGAAACAAAAATCCAATTATGAGTCACACTTCAAACAGACTCCAGGATGTTGGGGCCAGGATCAGGGGCTGCTAGTTTCTTCTGACTGCCAACACTGTCTCCATTTCATGTGCAAACCCATTTAGGAGCAATGTTCAGAGAGATGATAACTAACCTTCCAAATTCATGAGGAGCAGAGGGCCACACCTGCCCACCCCAGCCAAGGCTCTGCACACTGGTTTCTACCACAGATGCCATTTCCCTGGCCTCCCTTGTATAGGTGCCTGCATGTCCTGGCCCAAAAGGGACAGTATTTCAACATGCACCTGTGACCAATTTGGGTTCCTGAGGGAATCATTGATGCTGAAGTGCCACAGTTCAG
>NW_020799092.1:2180838-2302700 GCF_003259725.1 Athene cunicularia | reverse complement strand
GGGGAAGCTGCAGGAGGAGCTGCTGTTGTTTTGCATGATGCACTGTGTGCACCAACCCTGCCCCAGCAACCAGAAACAAACAAACAAAAAAAAACCAACCCCAAACCACAGCATCTTTTAACGGTTTCAGAAATAATACAGATAACTAAAACAGTGTTAGCCAGAGGGGTTAAAGTGCTCTGGTTTCCAGGAAAACGTCCTTGGAAAAACAGTGCCTCTCCCACTCTATCATTCTGCTCCATGGACCGTGAGGCAAAGAGAGCGCTGTATCTGCTGACTTTGGTGGCTACAGAAAAAAACGCTAAGGAAAATTATTTGTATTCCTCTGCACCCATGACGCTGCACAGCACAGGGTAAGTGTGAGCTGGAGCCTGCTGTGCCTTACATGGCAACAGCCCAACTGTTAATGGGAGCAACTTTGTGAGGTGCCGAGTTCTCCCTGCTCCTACTAATGTTTCAAGCCTGAAAGATGCTCAGCAGCTTTGCTGACATGAAAAGCAATGCTGAGGACATACCCAACCATAAGGTCCATCTGTGCAATCTCGTTGCCAGCATAAGGGAAAGGGCAGAGCCCTTATTACTGTGACTGTTGTTGCAGCAAAAACAGAGGCGCACTGCAAACCAGAGGCTGGGATGCCAGTTTTGGTGGGGGTGAGAGCTTTTTACTTGTAAATTGAGCACATCTGCTCTGGAAGTGGCTGGGAGGCATAAATATTGAATATCACATTGCCAGCTCCCATTCAAAGTGTGACAGGATCTTAGTAGAAATAAACAGGGGGCTTGGAAATACATAGAAGGAGGAAAAAGTGCTAGAGAAGAAACATATATATCTAAATGAGATGGAAGAAATGAATGATAATTCAAAGATACTGAGAAACTGAGTTCCTACTGGAAGCCAGTCCCTAGCAAGGAGCAAAAATAACATGAAAAAAACTTGAGAAGGCAGATCTCATAAAATAAAGTATTCATGAAGATGAAGGAAGGGAATTTTTGGAAAGTCAGATCACATGCAGATAAACTGAACCAGGTGGCATACATCCAGGGTCCTTCCTGGCTTTGCAAAGTACCAAGTGCTTCCTACAAGGTGCACTGTGTTTTGTATCTGTAAAATTCTTGTGATAAGAACAGGCAAACCAAAGCTGCTTACCTCCATGTCTTCCATAACAGATTTTGAGTTTTATGTTACGTTGGCCAAAATCAGAACTCTGCTCCTGAGCCACTACTAGAGCACCTTTTGCTCTTGTTGCATGGTGGCTGTGCAGGGCACATCTGCACTAACTGCCTGGGGACCCATCTTCAGTGCCCTGTGGGTTGGACAAGTAGCCTGGTGTCGTGAGGAGACAGTCACAAAGAGCCACCCAGGACACAGTACCGCTGTGATGTCCTGTGGGAGCGTTTTAGACACAAGAGCGATTTTGGCAGGAATCATTTCATTCTCAGCAGAAAAGTAGAAAATTCCTTGAAGATATCTGAGTTTTCTGCTTTATGTTTCTTTTGTCTGAAAAAATCACTTTCCTGCTCAATGACACTTTCAATTTCCCATTCCCCACACAGGCCTGCTCAACTCATAAGGTGGTGTTCAGTCCTTCACAGGACCTGGCCTCACACACCACCACCCCCCCACCCCCAAAACAAAACCAAACCCCACAAATGCACCTCACTGCCAACTTCTCATGAAAGAAAACAATGGTCATGCTGGCCATTGTTTCCCATATATCTAATTTCACAAGGAAACTTGTTGTAGTAGTAAGGAAGACAGATGAAAGATGGAGAAACCACAAGTACACCTGGTGGTACATACTTCATTCGTTTGGCAGTGCTGAGATGGGGTCTCTGGGTGCAGAAAAGATACTAAATACAGGTGTGTTTTCCATGGGCAGATTGGAGCAGTTGAGGATTTCTTATGCAAGGGGGTGAGAAGCATGAGGAATGGGGTCTGCTCTGCAGCTTCTGTAAACCACACCAATAGGCCCAGAGGCTGTGGTGAGATGTAAAGATGTGCAGAGAAGACACAGAAAAAAAAGAAAAATGTTGAAAAGAGGTGGAGGAAGCTGGCAAGCCAAGATCAAAATTGCTAAATACACGTATCTTGGTGGAGCAGCAGCCAGAGCAGGACACAGTAGTGGTGTGCGAGCATGTGGAGGAGCTCAGCATCAAGCAGGGAAAGGGACTGCTTTTGGTGGCAGACGTGGGGGAGAGCTGGGTACGAGGGTAACATGGCAGCGGGACAAAACAGAGCGATCTCAGGCTGATGACAGCAAAGTGCCTCCTGGCAGGAGCTGCCTGCGATATAGTCCCCCGTGGGAAGTGGGGAGTATGAGAGGCTGAAAAGATGGCTGGGCAAATCCAGGGCTGCCCTCAGGTGTTGTCTGGGAGGTGGGTGGGTGATGACAGAGGTTTTTCCTGGTGCCAACAGCCAGGCAAAGCTGGGAAAGGCAGCTCTTGCCAGGAGAAACCGCACAACCTGCCCCGCCACAGAAATCCCCAGCAAAAACACAAGGCATTTGCTGGGTTTTAGTATTCTGCTTCCTCTTCAGGAAGGATGGATGTTTCCTCCTTCTTCTTCAAGCAGTTAGTAAATAATTAAAAGAGAGAGACAAAATATTCTCTAAAGATAACCTAGTCTTCTGTTTCCATGGCAACCTCCTTCCTAAGCCAGAAGCCTTTTGCTCGAGCCATACAGTGGAGAGTGAAAACCCTTTTGTGGGGAGGCGGGAGTGGTGGCATGACCTTGCTGGGAGGCAAAGGGGAGACATCATGCAGAGCATGAACCCCAAACTGTGAGAGAAGCAGAGAATTTTTTCCTTGCAAGTCACTTAAAGGGACAACTGAATATAAGATGAGACAGCATCCATCCTAAAGGCTGTAAGTCACCCCATGAGGTTACCACCACCATCTTTTGACCTTTCTCCCCTCCCAACTATCCCAAGTGCAGGCCATACTTCTAATATGACTAAATACCGGGGTTGTTTCTAGCACTTCACCAATGTCTGACTTTTCTTCCATTTAGCAGCTGAAATGTTTCACAGCCCACATGACTGCCAGCACAGCTCAGAGTTCAACCTCCAAGTGCCCTTATGGTGACCTTTCAGGGAACACTCTGTGCACTGAGCTGTCTGGGGTTTCAATGAGTTTTAACTGTTTGGGTTTTTTTGGTAAACCCTACCTCTGGCTTCAAAACAGCTCTGGGTTTGAGTCTAAGCCTTGTGCAGCCCAATTTCATTGTTCAGACATTTGGGGACTGACTGTCCTTCTTCCCTAAGCATGTGAAACCACGTGTCTTGTCTCTCCTCTCTGCCCATGGGAGAGCAGGCAGGGGCAGCTCACCCAAAGAACCACCAGTGCAAAATAAATCATTTAAAGACCCTTATTATTGCTTTAATAAATCTGGATCAGCATCCTTTCTGCAAGAACAAGGACCCGGGCTCTCCTGTCTCCACAGGCCTGACCTCCCTGCAGCCAGCATGCATGCTTGCAACACAGAAAACACTCCTTCCAGCAAATAAATCAAGTCCACACAGTATTTATCCTTTCCCTAGCTGTTGGTCCCATTTGACGTGCTTACTGTTTACAGCCCCAGTAAGTATGATGCAACAACTGCTTAAAATCAGACAGGTCATAATAAAACCAGAACATCTGTTTTGTACTGCCCACTTCACAGTGTTTCATATGTCAGCTGGGAGAACTCTGGGATGGCTGCAGGGGACCTCTTGATCTGATGGAAAAAATGACACAGGAATCCCCAAGGGATCGCTGCTCCTCCTCTGAGAAGTGTACCAGCCTCCAAATCTCCCCATCTCCATTGGGCTACTATTGTCTCCCCATTGACCTTCTCACTCACACACCTTAGTGGAACTTCCCTGGGTTGGTGGGTGACATCCAAAATTCTTGGTGCCCTTCCAAGAGGCTGGCTTTCCTAACCACCTGCAAACCTGGGAAGGGTACAAAACCTTGGAGTTACTGCAGGAGGAGATCCAGGTTTGTCATGGCTGGGAAGGAGGCACATACAATCATACCACTGGAAAGGCAAGGAGAGATGCAGCCTCCGGAGGCCTTAATGCAACCACACTAGGACAGGATCACGTCTGCCAGATTGAATCTTGGATCCTGAGGCAGGTCATGGTCCAAGGAGTCACAGTCTGCCCTCAATCCTCCACACCGCAGCCCTCCTCACCCACACTCCCTTGCAGAACAGAGGCAAGGAGAGCTGTAGTTCTCCTTCTCCTTCTCCTCCATCTCTCCATCTGGTGAGCCAGTTAGATAGGACACAACACACACAAACATCCTTACATTTGCATGCACACACACACATACACACACACGGTAATACTCCCAGCTCTCTATGACCACAGTTGGCACTGAGCAGGACTCCGGTCCCAGCTATGCTGATGCAAATCAGAAAAACACCAGAGGATGAAGGTGATGCTGGAGAGGAGGCAGAGCTGCCACCAAGCTGAGGATGTTCTTCTAGGGTCTTCCCACTGGGACTTGGAACAGGATTAGCCCTCAGCCAGGGGACTGACTACATTTTGTGTTGTTGAAGCCCCCTTTGCTTTTATTTGTCTTTCTTAAAATTCTAGGTTTTGTCTTCTTTTAATATATATAGCCATAGATACAAAAATAACAGGTTTCTCTAGAGATGATTTTTGCACCTTTGGGCTTCTAAAATAAAATATCACAATTACTGCAAATGAAAGGGGGAAAAGTTCAATTTCCTCTCCCCTTTTTACCTCCCTCTCCCCTTCCACCCTGTCTTTCCCACTCCAAATTTCCCCACATACTTTGTAATTTTTTCCCTTAGCAGTTTTCTTTCGTTGCAAAACGAAAAAGACGAAACCAACAAAACCAACAAAAATACTCCATGTAGCTTCATCCCCTCTCCCATGAGCATGCCTGCTGCGTTCACACGTTCCCTTCAAAGCAAGGCTTTTCACCTCAAAACGTTTCCCATGCTCCATGGCTGTTTGCATTTCCCTGCTGCCAGGGCCAGATTTTCACCGGCTGTAAATCAGCATGAATCCACCTCAAGCCAGAGTGCTGCTGCTTGACACTAACAGGCGCGTACAATTGCATTTTGCCAATTTACACTCAACCTGAAGATCTGGCCCACAATTTTTAATGTTTGAAATGGAAGCATGGACAATAAGGAAATTCCTAGCAGCATGCAAGGCAAACCCCAGACGCTTTTCCCTTGCTGGTCACCCTGCTTCTCTTCCCTTCACCCCCACCCTCGTTTGGCATAGCACCTCCTTCAGCCCCTGTTTGCTTCTTCCTCCTTAGCACTTTCTGAAATTCATAATCTCTCTGTAAAAAAAATAAATAAATCGAGATCTCTATATATGTATATGTATATAACTAAACAACCGCCATGTGGCAGTCACCTGGCTGGAGGAGGGGTCCTGGTCCTCCCACCCCCATGGCCTTTTCTTGTCACTATAGTCTCTGCAGTGATGGTCCAGGTCTTGCCCTTGGGCAGGACTGTTCCCGTATTGCTTGCACTCTCCCACGCCTCTGAGGTATGGTACCAGAGTATTTATTCCATATATATATATATTTATGTATATATATATATTTATAAAATTTTGTTTGCCTGGTTCTGTTTCTTGCAAATCCTTTGGAACTGCTGCTGGGGAGAAGCTAATGAAACATGCTCCCCATGCTAGCGGCCGAATGCTCCCTCCCTGCACCCCAGGAACCCTCATCTGTTCCTCTTGCTGACTCCATCGCCCAGCTCCAGCTTGGATGGGAGTGGGGAGCCACAGTCCCCTGTCCCTAGTCTGCTGGGGCCATCCGGCTCCTCTCCTTCCCTGGGCGATGGGGTGTCTTTGCAGAAGTCCGTCACCCAGGAGGGCATCGAAAGGAAGCCCCGGGGGTCAACGGTGTAGAAGGGCTTGGTGTGGTGGGCAGCAGGGCGGCGGGGCAAGGGACTGGCATGGAGGCTGCTGGTGCTGCTGCACTTCTTCACCAGTGTCAGCCCCGGTGGTGGGGGCGAGAAGAGAGAGGTCAGTGAGAGGCTGCTGAGGGTCTCCGAAGGCTCGCTGTTGTTGCCACCCCCCCGCAAGCTGCTGCCCGCCCCCTCTTCGTCTGAGGGGTCCATGGAATCATGGTGGGTGCAGCCAGGGCTGGTGCTCCCACCACTGCTGTGGCTGCGTTGGTGACGACACATGCTTCGCAGACTGAAGAGTCCCCGGCCCCGCAGGCTCCGGCGGCGGGAGGCAGGGGAAAGTGGGGCTGCCAGGGGTCTTTGGCTGCCATCAGCTGGCATGGGGCACAGAGCCACTGGGAGGTCCAGGGTGCACTGAGGAGAGTCACTGAGGTTGAGGCTGTCCTCCAGCGTGGTCTGCAGGCTGCCCGCTGAGCTGCTGCTCCGGCTGTCCAGCGATGTATCACTCTCAGGGGCCTGTGGAGCAGCAGTGTGAAAACACAGTTCTTAGAAAAGAGATGGGTAGGGGGCAAGAGACTTTGCCTTTTTTTTTCTTTTTTTTTTTTTTCTTTTAAATACTCTGTGGTGTGAAAATAAACCACAATTACAGAAAAAGGGGAAAAACTCCAATTTCTCTCTCACTCTGCTTGGGAGGGCAGCTATAAACCACCCAAGCAATGCTACAAAGCACCAGCCACACAGCTTGCCCAGGGGATTCCCTTCTGGGGAAGAAGTAAAGGTTTCAATATTTTGAGCTACGATTTCATTCTTCTCCATGATGAACCTTTCCCTCTCATGTGAAATGATGCACCAAAGGGAAGGGGTGCCAGGTCTGTGAGCTCTGCAGCCCCTGCTGCTGGGCAGTCCCTGGCCACTAGTGGTCCAGGAGGCAGTGGAGCCAATATTCCCTGTGGGTCCTTGCTCTTGGCTTCCCTGTGCACCTGCCACACAGGCAGTGGACACATCAAAACCAGCAGGCCAGAAATCAGGGAGCTTCTGTACACAGACCTCACGATCTGTACATAGACTTCCTCTCATTAAAAATTCAGCAATGTTTGGGGAAAGAAAAGAGGTCTCATGGTTCTTCTGACCAGCACTAGCGGCAATGATGGTATTTAGGTCAGAAAGGTGGCGTCCCCTTCCACCAGGAAGGGGAAACAGCCTTAGTTTCCTTGTATCAGGGCTCAGTTAGGTAAGCTGCATTTCAATTGTTACTAGGAAATTGGTCTGCACTATGAGATCATCACTAGGACACAGCACTGGGAATGATGCATGTAGGACTGGAAGCCATCTCCCGAACCATAGTAATTCAATACAATCTGCATCACATAATCAGAAGTTTACTAAGAAGTTTCTCCTTTGCAACAGTTCAGTACTTTTGTCCCAGTGGTATGCCAGCTCCAGAGCTCTTCCTCTTCGTGTCTAAACTTGTACCAGAAGTTTCAACACTGCAACAACTCAGTGGTCTCATCTTGAGGCTATATTTATCCTAGGTAAATTTATACACATTTGTATTATGCCAAGGGTGTCTGTCACATAGAACTAGATAACATATGATTTCATTTTTATTTTTTCGTTTGTGTAGAATAATGTCCCTGTACACCTCAACAGGAATTGTTCATGGAGTATCTTCCATGAACAATAACAGGGATCTCTATTGGACTTTCATCTCTGCCTCCTCTGCTCTTCAGAGACACTTGATCTTCCCCATCACTTTTATTCTTCTCTTCCACTAGTGAGAAATAGGTGCCTTTTCAGAAAGAGATAGCACCTTTCTGAAAGAGAGATAAGTGATAAGTAAGAGATAAGCAGACAGGGGAAAAGAGCGAGTTCAGGGATGCAGCGTGTGGATGTGGCATGAAGGGCTGTGGAGGAGGTAGGTGGGGAGAAGCCTATTCCAACCAAGAAGGTGCATGATCTGGAGCCATGGCTCTAAGAGGAACCAAGGAGGCTGTCACCTCATTGTCTCACACTGTGGATGCTGTGCATGCAGGTGTCTGCAGCGTACTTGGTGCAGGGGACCCAGGGGTTAGCTAAAAGGTGACATGATTTCATCTTCATGTGGGGCTAGCTTAGCTGTCAAACTATTTTTTGATCCAAAGCAGAAGAATATATGATTTCAGGGAGTGAGAGCTATACAACACCCCTTTATTATACAACCCTCTCTCCTCCCCAACCCTCCAGCACTCTGGAGTCCACTGTGCTTCTCCAACAGGTTAGATCCAGGTCACCCAGCCCATGACCACATCTTCCTCTCTCCTTCCTCTGCCCTCATGCCTGTTCAGTCCCCTCTGGTTGGGCGTGATGTGAAGATCAAGCTTTCCTAGTAGAGGGAAGCAGGGGTCCTCACCTGATGAAGAAGTGAACAGTTCACACTTGGAGACCTCAGTGATGCCCATGAGCCTTGCAGGGAGATCTTAGGAAGGTTGCGTGGACATGAGACTTTCTCAGGCCCTGTCTGAGTGGCAGAGATGGCTGGGTGGAAAAATTCTGCTGGTACAGGTAACAGAGGGCAAGACGCACCTGGAGAGAAGGGGCTGGGAGGGACTGACAAAGCACCAAAAGAAATGGGAAGGAGAACAGAAACAGGAAAAAAAAATGAAATGTCCTCCCATCTGATTTGATGCCTTTGCTGCTGTTACACCAAGGGTCCTGCAAGTCCAGTGTATGTACGATAACTAGTAACACGCACTTTTGGCCAAGAAGTCTTAATCTAGTGATCACACCAGTGGGTCCTACTTTCTACACAAGGACCAAAACCTGCACCAGACCCAGAAGATCTAACACAGTTCAGAGCCATAAAGTAGCAGCCCAGCTTGACTCTCCTGTTGCTGCTCTCACAGAGAAATTCTGAGCTGTAAGCCCTTGATTAAACTATGTATGCCAGAGGACTTTCATCTGAGATCCTGGAAGGGAGATAAATAAAGTGGTGGAAACCTGGGGACCACAGGAGGCCTGAGCATGCTCAAGAATACAACTGAAGCACTTCCACCAAGGACAGACATGTATTACATGTTCCCTGAACCTGTATCTGAGGAGCTTGTTGTTAGGCAGCAATATTGTAACGTGCCAGGTGACCACATCCAACCGGCATGTCAGGGGGGTCTGTTCCCACTCTTCTCTGACCGTGCATGGGTCCACTACTGTGAATGGGAATCGGCTCTTTCATGATACTTCACATAGGCAACTCTGAGGGAGGTTATAAGATCTAGCAGCAAAAGAAGGAACTTCTTCACCCCATTTCTGAAGACTGGCAAACTGAAAGCTAATTCTTGGTTAGTGTAATCCCACATCACATTAACTCCGTTCTTGGCAGAGGGGAGGCAAGACAAAGGCAGATGAGCTGAACCAACCCATACTTTCAGCAGACCCGGAGAATGATCAGATCCATGCTCACCTTTGGTACTTTCATGCTTTAGCCAAGACTGGACTGAGTTGAAAGATGTTTTCTCCATTTCACACAGGTAACTGTCCGGGTTTGTAGAGCCATCCACACTGGATATTGGGAGTAGGCATTCCCCCAGATCACCTACCCAATTGGAGTCAGGGCTGTCCTGGCCATCCTGCTGGAAAAAAATAAGTGAGGACAAAGCCTTGTGAAATTTAATGGCAGACGACAGACCAGACTTGTCAAAGCCTCAAGAAGGGCTGATTCTGAAGCTAGCTAAGAGATGGTCAGGTTTCCAGCCCAAATCCCCTA
Organism: Athene cunicularia; assembly: GCF_003259725.1. Classification (NCBI taxonomy): domain Eukaryota; kingdom Metazoa; phylum Chordata; class Aves; order Strigiformes; family Strigidae; genus Athene; species Athene cunicularia. Next base: position 2,293,077 of record NW_020799092.1, on the reverse strand, counting down.
AATCTAGGCTCATTAAGAGGAAGTTGCTAACAACAGTGAAGAGACCTTTCAAAAATATACATCCGTTTTTTTCTACTCAAATCGTTCTCCACAATATGTGTCTACAGAGAAGCTCTTGAAAAATGACCAGCGTTTATATTCCTCAGCAGAGACACTTGGATGAATACAGAGCACTTAAATGAGCAGGGACAGAAATACAGCACATGGTTCAACATGCTCATGACTGCCCTGGACTAACCTTGATCTCCTTAGGACTCAGCTGAGAAGTGCTGCGATTGTCTGACTCGTCTCCTAGAAGGATGGAAGAGGACTTGTCTGAGTTGAGGGATAATGCTTCCATTTCAGCCAGCTGGACCTGCAGGAAGGGAAAGGAGCTGTCACTGTTCATGCCTGGCATCTGTATTTCAAGCAGTCACACTGTTTATGGCGAATAAGTGAGAGCCTGTAGACCCGAGATCAATTTTAGGTTATATTCCTTGGATACATCAGGCACTGCCTAACCCAGACCTGGGCTGGGCAGAAGAATCCACTTTTTATGGAAGGTTGAACATATCTGCAAGCAGCCCACTGCCAGTCCATGCTCCTCTAGTGCCAGACTTGGAGGAAGGAGTCCTGAATCTGTCCCAGAGATACGGATGGCACAAAGCCCTGCAAGTAAAGCCAGACAGGAAGAGGACTCCCTCAGGCTGGTGAGAAAGCAGTCTGCTCTGCTGAAGGATGAGGAGTGGAGCCCCTCTCTCTGAAGGGGCCACAGACAGCCCTGCTTAAACATAAAGGTGTTTTCATTCCAGGGATAGTCATGCCTCTTGCAGTACATGCCAATATCATGCTTTTCATGTTTTCTTACCTTCATCACTGAAACCCTGTCTCCCTCCAGCTTCCCTGTGTCTTCCCTGTCTACCTCACCTGTAACCTACCCAAGACCTCAGCTAGCACCATCTCCCATCCTGTTCTCTGTCCCTAAACTCACCCCTCCTGCCCACTCATACTTGTGCTCTCTGAAACCAAGTCTGACCACTAGCCTCAGCTCTGCCCCAGTCCCAGGCCTGACCTTGCTTCATCTTTTGGTGTATTTCATACCACATGTGCCCCTTCTCCCATCCTCTTTCCTCCAAGCTTGAAGTCCCCTCTGCCTGACATGTCTTTCCCACAATGCCTGAAAAGCATCTTCCTCTTCTAATAGCCTAAGCAGCTGTTCTGTCCCTCCTGTGCTCACTGGTCTCTAGAGTCCCACCAGTTTCCAAAACCAGCACCTGACTCTTGAGAGCTATATTCAGGGTTGTCTCAATCGGGACAGCTTACTCCCTGGCCATTTAACTTGTCCCCTGCTGGGTTTGCATTTGCAAGAGGTGGATACAGCTTTTGTACTACAAGAGCAGGTGGGACATTTGGAGAGATGACTCCTTCGAGCTGGGAGTTTAGTGGCTTGTGCCAATGCCAGAGACTGGAAGAGGTCTCCATCCAAGGGATAATGCACTTTGAATAAACAGGACAGAAAACCAGAGCTGGATTTAAATAAAGGGCACAAATTACATCCTTATTTGGAATATTATTCTGACACAGGAACATGGTGCCATTCAACTGTGAAGAGAGCCCAAAACCAACAACTGCTGCTCAGAGCACTGATGCATCGGAGAGCCCACAATGAAGTTATGTCAAGCACGCTACACAGCCACCAGTCAGCAACTACTTGTGTAGAGAAACACGGTCTTCACTCAGCCCCACTTATGTGCGTACTCATCTATTACTCGCCTAAGTGCTTGTAACACCAGAACAGCCTTGAAGCTGTGCTTGTAGAGACACGAGCATGAAATGTGATAACATCTGTGACTACCTCCTTCGTCCATAAAAAAAGGTTTCAACAAAAGCCAGAATAGTCTGTTCTTCACTAAACCACTTGCTCACACATTCTGGCCACCCTGGAATCAACACAAAAAACATAATCAATGAAGTCATGAATAGATAAACTGCATGTGTGGAAACATGGTTCACCACTGCTCACTGGCAAACTCCTGCCACTGGCTAAACACACTATCAGCCACCAATACACAGATGTCTAACTGTCAACCAGCCCAAGAGTGAAAGGATAGCTATGACAAGACAAGAGGTTAGTAGTATGAAAAAAAAAGATACTTTGTTCTCATAGCTTCCCTTGCCACAGAATATTTAAAAACCTTCTGACTAAAAATAAGGAACAAAAAAAAGCTTTAAATTGCAGTGGTGATTCACTAGGAGCACACTCCATGAAAACTGCCAGGGACGTAAATCTGAGACACTGAACCATGAACAGATATCCCTTAGAAAATAACTAGTTGAAGATATAGCATATCTTTTAAAGAAGAGCCATGATTACAAAAATCCTTAATTAAACAAATAATTGATTTGAAAATAAGATGCCAGCAGTGTAACTGGGAAAGACGCTGAGCACTTCTACTCTGCAACAAAAAGTTTAGCACATATTAATATTATAACTTTGAGCATATGTTTAAGTGTTGTGTTCTTCCACTGTGCTCAGCATCTTGACAGATTAAACTACAAACAAAATGGGAATGAACATTTTTGGCTAATATGTGATCTTTTTCACAAGGACAGAGTTAAGGGTGATTCGGCAGGCAGCAAGCATATTATTTTGTTCAACACACATGTATTGAATAGGACTAGATAAAAACTGGTTTGCCTATATAACTTGTTATTGATTTCTTATGAGATACTACAATTCTGTCTGTGTGTACAGTGCACATTAGGATATCTTGATGTACCAGAGTACCCTCTGATTATGTTCATCGCTGGTGTTAGTGCTGGGACAAGCCTAGCTCTGACTACATGTAGTGACTTTCTGTTGGAATTTCCTCGGTGTTTTTTATACTATGAAATATGAAGAGAAGGTCACAATCAACCATGACTTAAAATCCTGAGCTGTAGTTTTGACTCATATGATCAGAAATAAAATATCTACATTTAACTACTAAAGTTATTCCTGCAGATATAGATAATTTCTTTTCAATTCCACATTTTAGATGTATTAAAATATCAATTTTGAAAAATAATTTATGGCTCTATAACAGCCATTAGAAAATACGATCTAAGAATAATTCTTTGGTTCTGATTATTCTGTTAAACTCTTTGCTGTGGCTGTGGGTCGCACTCGAAGATTTTGCTGTTTAGTTTCCTTGCTGGGAAGGTAAGAAAATCTGTTGTTGGTGTCTTCATTCATAGGCAGGATACCAAAGACTATCTGGAAGGTTGTAAAATGCAGAAAACAGCTGCAAATTACTTAATTCTGGGGCAATCATTCTGGAATGACTTAGAAGACCTGATTTTCTGAAGAGGCTGAGCACCAATTGCTGAATATAAGGATTTACATAAAGCAGTGGAAATTGCAGTTAAATGAAAACTAGTTATTTATCTGCATTAATGCAGCATCCATTTGTGAAGTGTTGCAATACTGAAAAACTACAGCAATGTTCACATTTTGATACTTTCAATGGGAAGCTATGAGGACAAGCAAATATCTGAAAGGCTGAAAAAAATCCGAACACTAAAACAGGGCAACTGAAGCCAAGCAAAATGTTGTTTTCTTCAAACATGGATACAGTAATCTGCCAATTCTGCTCTCTTCCCAAGTTTCCTGGTTTCTTTGTGAGCAATAGGAACTTATCAGTTGTTTCAGGGAAGGAGTTGGTGAAGATTGCTACTTGATGTATTTACTGATTTACTGTCAGATGACTCATGCTAGTGTTACATGTATGACCATGATCACAGCACTTAAATACAATAAAATTATTTCAGAAACAAAGTTATTTCTGCTACTCACCTAACTTCTCCCAGACTAATTTGCTCCTGAAGTTTCATATCCTGAAAAGACTAATTGCTTAGGAAGTAGTTTTCCAAACCATCTACTAATGTTAGAAGCACAAGTATAAGCCATTTGGTGTCCTGCTCTTAGTAACAACCCATTTCTCAGCTAAAAGGTTCCACATCAGAAAAGAGACTCTCAAACTTTCTCACTGGGCCCATTCTTATTTAGTTTTTCTCAAACTAATTAACTGGTTTTCACCACAAACCAATCCTTGCTCACAGATGGTGACTCCATTCCACAAAACATTTAAGCATTTGCTTAATTCATCAACCTCAACAGGGAATAAGCAAGCATATGCTTAAAATGAAGACAAAACACATGCGTAAATCTCCCACTGAATTTCCCCTGAGTGCTGTCATTAGGGTGAGATCCTTTGAGTCCTCCATACAACAGGAGCTTGAACCTCTGCTTTTCTTGCAGAATTCAACACAACAAGAGCTGCCAGGATGCCTTCATAGCATTTCTCTACAGCTCATTCAGTCCCTCCTGACCTGTGTCCTGGCACATCTCACCTTTCCACCACCTCAAACATCACCCTGTGGCTAAGGAGGGCAGGCCTGTACTAGAGACAGTATCAGCAATTCATGGCAGATGACAAACACAGGTCAACAAGCTCTCTGTCTACACAATCTACAGCCAGGAGCACACATCAGACAACCTGCGGGCAACGTGGGTGTGGGTGTGCAGGTCTTGGGGGGAGAGTCCCCTCACACATCCTCGTACGCAGGTTACCTCTTGCTTGTCATGGTTACACTTCTCGCACATGGCCGGCGAGGAGTAATGATGGAAGACGGAGCCCGATAGGTTATCGATGATCATTAACTCCCCGTCGAAGGAGTCCTTAATAATTAAAGACACACTGTCCAGCCATAAGTTCTCCTAGGGGACAAGAAAGGGGGGAGGATGGGAGAGATCATTTTAAGAATGCTGAGTTTTTTGCTTCAAAGTTTCATGTGAATTTGGGGCTGGGTTCTCCACCCTGACTCATCTGGAGCAGCACCTTGTTCTGCAGGTACTTGCACAGGGTCACTGGGGGAGCATTTGCTTCTTAAGGTGTGTAAAGGTGACAGAGTTCAATGCAAAAAAAAAAAACCAAAACCATAAAACAAAAAACCAAAACCACAACAACAACAAAAAGAAAAAAAAAAAAAAAAAAGGAGGAGGGACTGTCTTCACTCACTGTCAGTGCACCATGGCACTACTCATGCCTCCCTTGCAGCTCTGCTGGAATGCCTCACTCCTGATCTGCTGTTTCCCCCACTCTCTTCTCCTGAGCTTCCCTCTCCAATTTGCTCCTAACACACCTTTAGCTGATCTGCTCCATCCCTCCTCTGTCGGCCCTCAGGTTCCTACACTATGATGACAATGAACAGGACCCACTGCTGTCACAGCCTTGTCCCTACACGATCCTACCAACTCAGAAGTCTACCACTGAAAGCAAACCTCTCACCCTGAGGTGGAAGAGCCTACCTGCTATTGCTAAGCCCTCAGTCATCAAAGGCTGCCCAGCTTCTCCCCACAGTTACATGCCACAGTCTTGTTGGTAAGCTCAAAAGTGTACTCACCTGTGCTGGAGAGTAACACCTCATGCACAGGTGTCCTTCAGGATCTGTTCTCCCATTGCCTCCTCCTGTTCCTGATCCTTTTCCCTGTCCTGAATTTGGGGAGCCTGACTTGCGGGAGCACAGCCCATGAGCAATTTCCAGCTCAATCTCAGCATCCATCTCTGCATCCTCCTGGGCCTCCTTGTTGCTGTCGTCTAGATGTTTCATGAGCACAGCTACCACCACATTGATGAGGACAAACTGGGCTGTGAGCACAAAGCTGACAAAGTACAGTGGGGAGATGAACTGCAGGTTGCTGAGACAGCTCCGGTCATCGTGGCTGCAGTCACGCAAGGTATCCTTGAGGGGAAGTTGGGTTTGAGAGGGAGGAAGGGAGGGAGGGAGGAAGGGAGGAAGGGAGGAAGGAAGGAAGGACTAAAGTAAGAATACAAACTTGGATGCTCTTTGTGTCAAAGAACACTGAAGCCAATGGAAAGAAGGCAGCAAGCATTTCTATCACTCCACACCCTCTGGGATCATGAGGTTCTCAAAGAATCTGGGACGCTATCTGATCATGTGTTCTCTGCTTCAGAGCAAATAAATCCAAAGATGTAGAGAGCAAACTACGTCCAGACTATCACATGTTGCTGCTGCTGTAGTCCAACACATGTGAGCAAGAACAAAAATGAGCAGTCTAGTACTGCCTTCTCCCATACAGACTCAAAAGCACCATATGTGTTCAAAGAACCTTCCTTTCTCTATGTCCTTTGAAGGAAGAAAGTATTCATTTTGGATTGCCCTGGTAGCTCTGCAGATGGGTGTCATGTCCAAAGCACCTACACTGAGCTTTGATAACAGGCCTTATAACAGTGGACATTCCCTCTTAGCCTGGACAGTCTTTTTGTTCCTCCCAAGGATAATTTTCACTTTTCTCAGCCAGATATCTGTAGGACTAGATGAGACCAAGGTCTGAGCTACTGTGGTAGGGAGGGAGACTGGCCAAAGCAGGGAACTTATCTAGCAACCCAGCTCCTGCACTCCTTCCCTTTTCTAGCCCAAGCACTTCTGAACAGAGCACACATAAGAATTTCTCCCTCCCCACCATAAGCACATCAGCACTCCCGAGGCCCAGTTACCTTCATGATCCCATTCCAATTGTCACCAGTAGACACCTGGAAAAGCGTGAGGAAGGCCATCCCAAAGTTCTCAAAGGTGGCGTGGCGGCTCATGCCCTCACAGGGGTTCTCATCATTGCATACTGAAAGGAAGGGGATCACAGCTATTAGCAGAGGACACGCTGACAGCCCTTAGATCAACAGCAGGAACTGGGGAAGGGGACTTCAGGCTTCTCACAGCCTGGAGATCTCAGGTAATGACATCAGTACCCTGCCCAACAGTTGGCTGTTGCCCAGCAATACAGAAAAATCCCTGACAGCTCAGCCCCTGGATATCAGACAGTGTAACTCTGTTGCTCAAGGGGTATGCTCCCAGAGTGTCATTGTGCCGTTTTCTTCTTGATCAACTCATGGAAAGAGATGTAAACAAACTTTCCCTGAGTTTTTCTTGTAATCTTGAGGGCAATATCAGGGTAGGCAGTGCAAAAAAGCAAACGTTTAAGAGAAAGAGAAACCAGACAGTGCTTTTATTTTCTTAGGACAATAACAATTCAGAGTGAAATTCCTCTTACATCAATTACACACAAGGGAGAATAAAGGTCATCAAGTAATTCAGTCCTGTTATTGAATGAGTACTGATTTTAAGAAACCTCAGCTTTCCAGCAGGTCTGTAGCTCACACTGGAGCATGGTCTGCTTGAGACTTACCCAATTTTCCAAAGAGCTCCACTCCTAGAGCAGCGTAGATGAAAAAGAGGAGCATGAAAAGGAGTCCGAGGTTTCCCACCTGAAAGCAAACAGCATGATCAGCCTACCCCAAAACCTATTTCATCTGTACAGGCAAGTGTTTCTGTCTTTCAAAGCCTGAAGAGGACACTAGCAAATTCCCAGTGTTAAAATGCAACCAAACAACTGCTCAGCACTTGGGAAACCACCAGTGATGGTACCAGTTGCAACTAGACTTGAAGGATGCTCTTTTCCCAGTTACCTCCACTTCAGCACAAGCTCTGGCCAGGGCTGACGAAGTGCTGAAGTGTGCAGCTTCTGGGCCAGATAAAGACAAGCACATTGGAGCAGGGGCACAGAAGGTGAAGCCAGTTTGGCCGGGTGAAGGACAAGCTATGGATTACAGCATACAGACATGTCCTGCAGTGCTACATGCCCTACCAAAGCACCTAAGTCCCTTGAAGCACTGCTCCAAAGAGACAGGGACACAAGTGAATCAGCTCCTGCCATGAATCAGGCAGAGCATGGTGGGGCAAAGCACCAGCTACATGCAGAGGTTACAGCAGGGCTTGTGGAAGGAGTAGGCAGGTGGGAAGGAAGAAGTATAAAGAGACACTTTTGAAATGTGTGGAGAGAAGAAGATGAAAGAGGAGACTATGAAGGAGTCAAGAGAGGAAGCTTCCTTTGCATCTCATGGATGAGATGGCCATGGTCAAAGCCTGATTTCTGGGCCTTCAGAAGGTATTGTTTGGAAACCCCCCAATGAGATTATTGCTGCTCTGTGGTGCACAAAGGCAGCAGTGCCACCAGCAATATGGGCACTGCCTCCAAGTCCTCACTCTCCCAAATCACTGCTTGTCTCTGAATCTTCTGCCTCCCAGCATATGAGGCAGCTGGGTTATATGTGAGAAGGAGGAGGGGGTTTTGTGAGAGGTAGGCTGAACAGTAACGGAATGGTTAGCACACTGTTGGCGGAACAAGAGAAGGCAGGGAAAAATTAAGGATCTAACTGGTACATGTGTGTTTTTAAAAAACTGAACACTGTCTGGGCTGAATGCACATGGTCACTTTGTTAGGATCATCCACTTCAGGGGTCTAATTTAGTCGTTGCAACTGCTGTACCATCCAAACTCAGGAGAGAAATGAATGATTCAGCCCACCCACTCCCCTGGGCTGCCAGATCCTGGCTCCCTACATACTCAGTGGAGGGAATTATTTCTGATGACTAAATTGGACACCACAGTAAATGCTGTGAACACACACCTCTGGGTCTGTGTCTACAGGGTATTAAGAAAAAGAACTTAATAAAACTTAGCTAAGGGCTAGATTTCCAAAGGGCTCTTTAAAATTAAAGCTCTATTCACTATCAAGAATTGTTGCAGCATAACAAAGACAGGAAGGGAATTGAAACAGGACAACTGGAGACGCCTTATATGCCATTAGCAAGCCAAGATCCCTGATGTGAATCTCTGCTCTAGGAACATAAAAAGAAAGGTCGACAGGAGGAAAAAGTGCAAGGGAAAGGACAGCTTATTTTAAACTGCTTCTTTTCACAAAGGCAATAAATCTTGGAGAATAATATTACAGATAACTCAGTTGTTCCTTGAAGACCCAGTGTATAAAATATGGAGACCAAATTCAATCTCTTAACAGTGAAACTTGGAGGATTTTGGCCCTGCTTTAAATGCAGATTTTTTGCACAACTTTAACTATAGAATTATTTTTAATCCCTCTATTATGTAACTTCATTAAATGAAGCCAATCTGTTACAGAAGGAAGCAAAAGCCAGTCAATAGGAAGTGGACTGATCATAGGCTTTGATGCTGGGAGGACTAAGTACTGCTTGTTATTACCTCCCAGGGAATACCTAGAGGCCAGACCTTTTGACATCTGATTGTGAGGGATTTGTGGCAGATATTAATGACCTCCAGAAAACCTGCCCTGCCAGATTGGTTAGCAAAGGGGCTGTAGGTGAATGGGAGAGAGGAAATCCAGAATTTATAAAGTACAGAAGAATATGCTTGTGGCTTGTGCCTAGGATGACAGCAGGGCTCAGAGGCTTGAACTGAGGTCCCAGCTGTGCTTTTTGCCACCCTGAGCAAAACGCTTCAATGTCTGATGACTCAGTTTCTCCATCTACATGACAGGGATATGAACATTTCCTCTTATTTTTTCTCTGTAGTTTGGGGGTAGAAGTTGAGTCTCACCATTTAAGTATAAATATACTGCAGAGTCCTCTTACCAAGGGCTTCTGGATATACTTCAGTCAGCTCTTAACACCTGTGTGCATTTATCTGGGTTGCAGAATAAACATGCCACAGACATGCAGACACTGGATCTGGAGACCTACTCTGTTCCAGATCCTCGCCTGAGAAAAATCAGCTGTTGTGGCTCCTGGAATGGAAAAGAGCAAGGTGCAAAGAAGCTGCACTGCCAGCCTGGGGCAGCAGAACCAGAACTAATAAATGTTACTGTCTCAAAGCTGCCTGGTATATGAACACCCTTAATTTCCTGTTTCTTCCATTGTCCAGTGTATCTCAGACCCCAACTATACTGGATGATTATATTATTATACATCCTACATATGAATTATATAATTATTACTATTAGACAAACCCACAAATTATTATTGTTTAATAAAAAGCATAGGAGATCAGACAGAGACGGGATCTATAAAGGATCACAGTGTTTCCGCCTCACTTTTGTGCCATGAGATTCATCTAACTCATATTGACATTTATGGTCACCAACATCAGAAGTAAACTCCATGGGTAACTACTCATGCTGTTTTCAGATTGATTCTCAGCTCTTCATCACTCACTGAGACTGGCACATTAGCTGATAAATCAACTGACAAATACCCATGCATTTTGATATCATGCAATATAGCTGCCTGCTCGGGGCCTGGCAGGGGAATGGTCTGATGTATGATCAGTTGAACCACTTGCTGCCATTACTCCTTGCTTAAGAATTCTCTCTCAAGGATCCAGAAGGAAGGGGACCAGTCTCCCTGGCTGCTCATCCATCACAGAGGATCCTCACAGTGGGCTGGAAGCCTGTGTAAAGCACCATGTCAGCATCTCATTTGGGAACAGCTGCCACTCACAGCTCATGAAATCCTCCTGTCTAGCTGTCTTGCCGTAGACATTTAACTGCCGGCTGCGTGAGCCACAACAGAGCATGTCACTGCTTCTCATACATGAGAGGCTTGGAAACACAAAGGGATCCAGAAGGAGAGAGGAAGAAAAGCAAGTAGGAAGGGGGAGGCCCTGGCTAAGAAGAGCAGTGATGGGAGTGCAAATGAAAGAGAGACAGAAAAAAGAGGGCACATGCAGGGATGGGTGAGAAGGGCAGAGGTGCAAAGATCTTTCCTCCTGAAATGACTGTCAGTCACTCTTCCCTTCTTATGGAAAGGGGACAGAGGAGCTGGGGACTAGTCATAAGCAGCCAGACACTAGCTAGATGTGATGGGAAGAAATCTGCCCTTATCCAGGAATCAAGCCTTATTTCATACACCTACTGGAGAACAGAGATGTGAAGTGAGCTGTAACCCCATGACTGACATGATAACCTGGACAACACCTATGTGAGGAGAGCTGGACCCCCATGAATGACATGAAAATTTGGACACCACCTTCAGGCAGTTGCCTGCACGACACAATAGATACCACCTCTGAGACTCCACAGGAATCAACGCTTTGGAAAAAGAGTGCAGAAAAGGAGAGTCTTTGGGGAAGCTGGTCTGTTTTACCTGTGGCAGAGCTTGAACAACTGTATCCAGCAGTGCTCGCATTCCTGTGGCCATCTTCAGTAGCTTCAGGACTGCCGCAACAAGCACAAGAAAAGTGTCACTGAGACTGATCTCAGCAGGTCCATCCTTTGTGTGACTTACAAATGGCAGTAGCACAAGACACATATCCTATCTCCCCCTGCCCTAGAAAAACTAGATTGTCACCTTCTGTCCCCTTCTCCCTTTTCCCACTTCTTCTGACTGTACAACCCCAGTGGTTCCTTCTCCTCCAGTCCATCTCCTTCTTACTTCTGCCATCCGTGCCTGTCAGGCCTCCTCTGCTTCACCCAGACAGTCCGGCCAAGAGCCCTCTTTCTCCCAGCAGTGTGTATCACAATTCTCTGCTCTGATTTTTCATTACATCACTTTCTCTTCTTCCAGTCACCATCTGTTAAGGCAGCTTAGCACACCTTGGCCACCACCAAGAATATATGGTCCCCTCCCTGTGCAAACTTCAACTTGCTGGGTGGACCCTTCTCCAAACATCACTGCCATAATTGCCCCATAAAAGAATAGCAGGGGAAGTTCAGCTCTCACATGATCTGCTCACCCTCCTGGTCCTTCACCTCCTGTTAAAACAACCGCATCTAAATGCCTGGCTAAAGGAAGCCAGAAAGCCTTAGCCTCCAGGCTGTCCTTTGTCACATCCCCTACCTCAGTCTCAGTGCTAGGGACAGGGCAAGCCCATGACTCTACAGCCACTGTTCAATGGGTCATGGCACCAAGTCCCACTCCATGGTCGCCTACACCCCTGCCTTTGGCCAGTGTTTCTCTCACCCCGGGCAATACGCAGCACCCTCATGATCCGGATGATAGTGGGGTTAATAGGGAGAGCAGCATTGATTTCAATCTCTTCCAGTGTGATGCCCATGACAGACAGCAGTACAATGGCCAGATCCAACTGGTTCCACCTTAAGAAGAAAAATTGAAGATAATAAAGAAAGATGGAGTTTTTTCCATTTCCCTGGAAAAAATAAAGTGAATTGTCTCCAGTTCAACCTAAATATTTCTTTATGTATGAGTTCAAGGCCCCAGTCTGAGTCAGCTTTTGCAGACAAACAGAGATTCACTTTGCACACACCCTGAGCAGCCAGAGGCAAGCCAGCCGGATCTGAAAGCATGGGGCTGGGTTACTATGGTGCCATGCTTTGACTAATCAGCTCAGCTTTTTACAACCTTACTACCTCAAACCAGCTTCATCATACACATTCTGCTTCAGCATGCTACTGGTTTGCCTCAAGGGCAGGAAAAGAATGGTTCTCTCGAATCCCACCTCCTTTGCTTTCTAGCCTAACCAGCAGATGCCAACCAGGAGGCCATTTTTGGACAACAGTTATTATTGCTTTGTCATTGCGGTTCACAGGGGCCAAGGCTAGGTCCATGCTGTGCAGAAATGGGAGGCAGTCAGGGCACTCTGCTACCACCTCATACTCCAGATAAGTATCCATCCTCAAAACCTCCACCTCAAACCCAGTTGTCCCACAGCCACAGTAGACATAACCCTCTGCTCACCTGTCTTTGAAGAATCGACGCAGACCAAATGCCACCAGCTTGAGGACTGCCTCCAACACAAAGACAGTGGTGAACAGGTAGTTGCAGTACTTGAGGGCGGTCTCCAGGGACTGCCAGCAGAAAGAGAGGGTAAAGAATTGAGGCAAAAGCAACATCAGGCATGTAACCTGTGGGGGAACTCTCTTGAGTGCCAGAAATTCACTGGGAGGTGGGGAAGGTGCCCCAAGACTCCTACCTACATGAATGTGGGGGCTGCCTACTAAGGGCAACCACCATCTGGCCCCTCTGCTCCATGTTGTTCTCAGAACTGATTAATGCTCTTTTCTCCTGTACTGCTCAGCGTAACGGGGAGGAGGAGGCTATTGCAAGAGGAATCCACGAAGTACTATCAGCCTCCTCTGGATGCCACCATGTTAATGGCACTGGCACAACTATCAACCAGGAGTGAGGTACAAAGGTTACTCCAATTGTGGATACATGTCATCTCTGATGGGATGAAACCCCTCTGTGCCTTTGTCTGAGGCAGGCATATGTCATATCTTTTAGCCATTGGGCTTCTGGTTCTTTTATGTGCTGCCCCTCCTCTGCCACTGAGGACCAGTGTGAACAGGTCAAGCACTTTGGCAAGATTATTTAGCAGGCCCTGACAGCAGGCTAGCATGTCTGGAGCTGCATTCCAGGGGAAGGAGCTGAGGAGGAAGGAAGAGGAGTGACTTGTTCAGGAACAAGGGCCTGATATGAGGATGGCAACAGATAAAAGTTGAGAGTTCCTGCAGAGTAAAACTGGGCACCATCAAGGGCAAGGTAAAAGCTGGGCAGTTGGGCAAGATGGGCAAGAAACAGGAGCCTGGCAGTGGGCTTGAATGAGGACAGACAGATTCAGCTCCTGATCAAGGCCTGGGCTACCTTGAACAGTATCTGCTCAGACACCAGAGCTGTCACTTAAACCAAGGGTCTCCTGAAGAGAAAACTGAAATGCCACCAGGCAGATGTGACAAATGCTTTATCTACATACGGAGGCAGAAAGCTTCTCTCATATGTGCAGCGTCCATTTTTTCCATCAAAGACATCTAGAGCTTTACCAGGAACACTGAGAGGTACATGGTCTCCCTCAGCCAAAGCATAGAACTCATTTGGCCTTCAAGGCCCTTTTCTGGGCATTACCCCCTGCAGCTGAGAGGGGCTCTGCTCAGCGCTTTGGCCCTCCAGGTTCTTTTACAGAAAAAAGGTGGCTTAGTAAAGACATCCCATCCCATGACACACAACCAGCCACTAATTTTCTCAGCTCAGGCCATATGACATGGGAATTGGACTGAGATTTGGAAATCTGATGCAAAGCTTGAAGCTCCCAGGACACTGCTGCTTCCACCACTTGTCCTGTAAGGATCCAGGGGAACATACAAACATACCCACTTAATATAAAGCAGGAAGACTTAATTGCACCATGATTTCCAGGGGCCTGACTCTTGTTTAGATGCCTTCTTTCTATTGATTTTAATGAATAAAAAGTGTCTGAGTAGGGGCTACCTTTCTGGATACATACATAACTTTGCCTACTACATTAACTCTTGCAATGTTTTAACAGTACATTTTAGAGACACTCAAGTGTCCTATGTATGCTGGTAGTCAATGAGCTGTAGCTGGTACATCAGAGAGCTGTAGCAAAATAACATAATGACTAGAGGCAGGGTTTATCTCCATGATCTCACTCACCACAGGTTGGTTGTAGTGCTCCAAGGACATAGTGACCACGTTGAGGCAGATGATGAAAGTGATGAAGATGTCCAGATAGTGGCTGGTGCAGACCGAATGAATAAGGAGGCGTATGGGGCAGTACGTAGCATAGTACGGCAAACGCTGCGCCTCTTCAGTGGAAAGAGGGAGATGGGCAGAGTTAGGAAGAAATTGGAAGAAAGAGAGAAATGGGTAAGAAACACTGACGAGGGAGCAAGCGTGAGAGTGGTGATATGTTTTGAAAGAAAGGGGAATGAAGGTGGGAGAGAGAACAGAAAAGGATGGATAAATGATAGGGGACGTAGGAAGGAAGGAAGGGAAAAATGCAAAAAGGAGAAAAGTAGAAGTGGAGAAGAATGAGTAGAAAAAAAGACAAGGAAAGGAATGCTAGAAACAAAATCTGTTAGTCTATGTTTGTGGGAATGATGCTAAATCAGCATTTTATGCCTCGACAAATTAAGATCACAAATGATAAAAGGGAGCAGATGGTTCCAGGAGAGGCCTGGGGTGTCACAGGAGAGAGGGGAAAAACTGGAGAGAGGAAGGGAAAGCATGCCCACAGGCTGTGAATGGAAGAAACCGATCAGTCTGGGGTAGTAGGGATGATTTCTAAGGACAAGCATGCTTTTGCAATTTTTATCTAAAGGTAATATAGAAAAGGACAGAAACAACAGGAAGAAGGCTTGCTTTACCACAGAGGGTCTGGGACCCCAAGGAGTGACACTGCAACATTGATGGAAAGAGCCAGGAACAAAACACAGGGGTCTTCCTCTTTTTTTTTTCCCCTCCTCTTCTTTAAATTTGGGTTTAAACACAAAGGATGGTCTGTCCGGGTCTTCCCCCAAACACCAGCTGGATTGCAGGAAGCCCAGGTGGGACTATCCCAAGCCCACAAGGTGTACCGATGCGTGCATGTCCTGTGTCGACAGTGCACGTCAGCATGTGCACAGGGGTATTTTTGTTACAGGTTATCTCCCAAGGGGCAGCGTGCTAAAACCCCAGTGGCTTTCCCGGAGTCCCAGCAGACCTTGTCAGCCACCCCTCTTCCCCAGACCGCCCTGGTGAGGTGTGTAGCGACACGGCAGTGGCGCGGGGAGGAAGGCTGAGAGCGTGGCCACAAGCGATGCATTTCGGAGACCAGTCCATCAGGAAAGAAAAAGAAGAGGAGAAGGTTTTTCTCAGAAAACCTTGGCCTACGAACCGACCAAACACTTAGGCTGTGCCTTACTCCTTCGCTTCTTCTCCAAGCGGCGCAGGCGCTTCTCCTCCCGCCGGCGTGCCTCCTCGGCCTCCTGATGCTGCCGGCACTTGTGGAAGTTCTCTACCACCACCCCCACGAACATGTTGAGTACAAAGAAGCTGACAATGAGGAGGAAGGAGATGAAGTAGAGGAGCATCCAGGGGTTGTTGTTGGTCACCGGCTGGAGGAGGGAGAAGAAGAAGGGTGGTCAATTGGTTGGATGTGCAGTGGTATGGAAATGATGGCAGTGGAACTTGCCATGGTGATTGGCTGCTGGCGAGGTGGGTTGGAGTTGTGGAAATCAGGGGAGAGGGCTGGGAAGAGCTGGGGCTACAGGCAAGGCAGTTTCTGATTGGCTGACTGGATTTTGGCATCAGCTGGCAATTGATGGAGTTGGTGAGAGTCAAGGGCAAGGACCCACCTGCAGAGTCACCCACAATTCAGGCACAACCCCAGCTGCAGGTTGAGTACAACATCATGTGGTAAAATTGGTGGTCCAGGCACCAGGAACACCTTTGGCTCGAGGGCAAGTAGAGACCATATCCACACACAACAAAAATGGCAACGAGACCAGAACAGGAATGTCATTCAGGCTTGGAAAGAAGTGATGCCCTGACTTTGACTGGGTCTCCTGGAAAAAGCCTAAAAAATCAACATTGGTGTACCTTGTGCACAAGTTCAGAGGCAAATGGAGCATCACATCTGAGGTTCAAGCCTGTGGTACTGCATCCCATGGTAGGTGCCTACACTTGGACACTATCATTATCATTATTCTAGCAGTAAGGAATAGGGATGCAGTGGGCAGCAGCCCAACGGTCCCTGTTTTACAGGGTATTAAAATAACCATCTGTGGGCCAGGAGGGAGACAGCATGCCCAGAAAGGCACATTGTATTGTTGCTCCATCATTAGAAATAGATAAAGGCCTGCTGTGAGATCCAGAGTAGAGGGTGAGAATTACTGCAGACACCCCCTGCACAGCCACAGCTACACCTCCTTGCATGGACCAGTCCTGATCCTGATTCCTTGCAAATAGATGAGCAAAGGATTCAGAAGGGCCTTGAAAGGAACTGTTGGTTTGAGGGAGGTGTCTGAAGCAGGACATTAAAGCATTCTTCTGCCTTACTAGCCCAAGGAAACTGAAAAAGCTCCTTTTACAATGAAGTCTTTGTACCTGCTGGTCAACAGCCACAGCATCTAGTCCATTATACATAATATTGACCCAGCCATCCTTGGAAGCCAGAACAAAGAGGGACATCAGAGCCTGCAACATAGAAAACAAAGCAGATATGGAGCAGGTACATCTGGCAGGCTAGGAAAAAAAAAATGTGGGTTTATGATCTAACACACACAACCTTGAAATACTCTTTCTGCCTGTGTCTGCATACATCAAAACCTGCTCCTTCCCCGTGGAGGAGAGGGAGGGGGGTGCAGGAAGCCATGTGCAGCTAGACCCACCAGAGGAGAGAGGTTGTGAAGAGCATCTGTTTCACAGCAGGAGGAAAAAGAAAATCAAGCTCTCTGCTGCCACCATTTCTTTCACCTGCAACCTGTAAGCATCATCCTGATACCAACTCACTAGTGACATAGCTTCTGCATGGATACCTTTATCAAATAACCACCCCTCCTGGCCCAGTGATGAGGCTTTCCAGGCACTGCATCTGTGCCCTGGGGAGTGGTATGTATAGGAGGATACAAACCCTGTGCTGGTTCCCATGAGAGACAGTGCCTGTGGGCACACTCACCTGCCCCAGGTTGTCGAAGTTATATTTGTGGTGCACCCACTTGTAGTTGGCAGCCACGCAGTCAGACCGGTTGGTGATGTTCCTGATGTCGACTCCCAGGCAGTGGTAGAACTTGCCCTTGAAGAGCTGCAGGAGAGGAGAGGAGAGACCCCATCAGCCCTTTCCCTCACAGGGTTCCCCATGCTCCTTGGGATGTGCAGAAGCGCTCGAGCTCCTGAGATGGTGGGTGGGCTGCAATGCTGCAAACCAAGTGGAGCATAACAGGTAGGGAGGATTACCAACACGATGTAGAGCACAGGCTCAAACATTGTTAAGGACCAAGGGCCATCCTTGAAAACCCACACCTGGCTTTTCAGCCTCATCCATTGCCCCAGGCCAGCAGTGAATGCATGCCCTTTCCATGTGACAGCCTTTAGGGCAGCCTTTCTGGGTGCAATTAGAGCCACTGGCCCAAAAGGGAAAAAAAAAAAATCTTCTATTCAGTTCCCAAGAGTAATCTCCTCTTCTTGCTTCCCAGTTATTTAGAGAGCTGATTAGGAAAAGAAGATCTCATCTGAGCTTAAAGAACCGGAAAAAAAATCTCCTGCTTCTCAGATACTTCTTTTCTCAAAGCTGCACTGCACTTCAGTGGCTCTTCTGCCCAGGGCTCCTTTCCCCATATGGAAGGTACTGGATTGTGCATTTGTACAAATGCATCAGGACAGACTAAGTATAGTGCATTCCCTGAGATGGAAGTAACACCCACGCCCTTGCTCCTCTGCAATGCAACAGCCAAAAATAAAGAGGATTAAATAAAAAAATAAAAGAAAGTTGTGGGTGGATTTAGGCTCAGAGCGAGGGGGAGAAACAGAGCTGACTGGAGGCGGGGTTCGTGCAAGCAGGTGCTGAGCTTCTTGCCCTTGTGGCATGAATGGATGTGCCCAGGGAGCTCTGTGCTATGCCAGTCCTGGGCTCTCCCTGTAACGTGGACCTAAACCCTCATCCAACTCCTGCCAGGTGTGAGCATGAACTCCTGTCTCACACATCCTGCAATGCCTGCACTTGCTGAGCACCTGGCTGTCCTTGCCAAAGGCTGTGGGGGCATTATGGTGGGAGACAGCTCACAGAGGAGGGCAGGTACGGAAAATTTCCTGGCTTGCCTACCCTTCCTGCTCTGCTTGGTTCCCTGTGCCTGTTGTAGCACCTGGGGGTACAGATGTCCATGGCAGGGGTGGGGGCATGGGGGTTGATTGATGGGTGGTAACAACCTACCTGCACACCAAGGATGCCAAAGATGATGAAGAAAGCACAGCAGATGAGGACGATGTTTCCTATGGGCTTAAGGGAAGAAATGAGCGTCTCCACCACCAGCTTCAGGCCAGGGGCTCGGCTGATGACTCTGGAAAGGAAGGAAGGGGAGGGGTGACAGAGAGACAGGGCAGGGATGTTTGGCCTAAGCTAAGCATTTTCAGCAGCAGTGGACCTCTGCTCTCCCTGTGCAGTGATCCATCAGTGCGGATCAGTCTCCTGTGATCAAAAAGCCTCTTCTGTCCTACGGATTGCTTATCTGATGAGGTACCTTCAGGGCCAGAGTCATATGGCTAAGGGGAATCTTTCTATGGCTTATGGCTTGTCAAAGATCACACTTTGCCTGGCACAGGGGGATCTGACTCTGGGACCTTTCCAGGGAAGGGGGGCTGATGGGAAGAGCGGGCTGAGGAGGGCTCAGTGGGGCTCTGACCGGAGGGGACGTAAGGTGCGCAGCAGCCGGAGGACTCTCAGCACCCCCAGGATTTTGGCGCCGCCAGCAGAGGCCACTGAGACCACAATGTCAATGAGAGACACGAAGACCAAGAAGCCATCCAAGATGTTCCAGCTGCTGCGGAGATAAGCCTGATCCCCAAAATACAGGCCTAGAGAGACCACCTGCAAGAGAAGGGAGAGGGGATTAAATGATTCCTCTCCATGTTGCCTGGTAGAGGGCAGCTGTGGAGAGAGAGGGAGGGTGTGGAACACTTATCAACTCCAGATGACACTGAAATGTCATCTCATCATGTTTTCCATTCACCTGGAAGGCTATGAAGGAAAACATCTTTGGGGAAAGTGGTGGTACATAACTCCAGAAATAACAGGGCCATGGTGTCTTCTCACCTTTCCTCTGTCTCCCTGAGTAACAGGACACTGTAGAAAACATGTAGGAAACCTTTCCCTGCCATACCACAGACCTGGGACAAGTCTCCCAGTCCTGAGATCACCTGGGAGGTAACATCGGGCATGAAAACCCATACTTTGGCTCTTAAAGGGGTGGTTCAATTCTCAGCAGTTCTTGACACCAGCAGGTACTACAGAAATTGCTGGCCTTAGGGAGAGCTGAACACCCTGCAAATCATGGCCCAAATTTTAGGGGTTTAACTTCAGGCACCCAGTTTTAGGATTCTTTACCAATCACAAGAGGGGAATAACAAGATTTCCCTATTGTTGCAAAGTACTTAGACACCTATTGAGTAAATATCTCAACTAAGAGCATGTTAATTAATATTGTTGCTCTTTCCCCCCTTCTTCCTCCCGGAGAAAGGGAACAGACATTTGACATCACTACAAAATCCATATCTGAAGGCCAGCTATCCCGCCCAGATACTAAGATCTTTTTGGATTTAAAACCTAGAATAAACATCCCTCCATGCCTGACAAGAGGAGACTCAATTTCAGACAGTATCTGCCTTTACAAAGGTAGAGGGAAGGACTGGCACACTGAAAAGATGGAGAGGTTTTAGAAGAGTGCTGAGCAAACATGAACTATGTTGTTCCTGACACTGGGAAAAGGCTCTGAGCTGTTCATCTTCTGTAACTTACCTTCAGTGTCATCTCAGCTACAAAAATTGCTGTGAAAATGTAGTTGGACACAGTGAGAAAGATTCTCTCCTAGAAAAAACAGAGAAAGGCCTTAAATGTATCTTGACTTCTTGTTACTCTGTCAAGCCCCTCCAATGAATTTGTTACCTTTTGCTTTCCTGTGAAGGGTCTGAAAGCTGCGGAAATAAGAGAGGTGACCTTGGCAAAGGTCAGTGCTGGGCAGCTTTTTGGCTCAGCCCTGTGCCACAGCTGGGAGAGGATCCTACACAAATCCACAAGAGCACAGTGGATGAGATTTGCAACGCATCCCACAAATCTGGTTTCAAGGTGCTCTCTGCCCCATTCTGCCAGCGCTGCTCAGTCCTGACCTGCTGCACTGCCCTAAGACTCCTTCCTGAAGGGCTGCTGAACACTTGACCACTGGATTGTGTGTAAGTGCAGTAGAGTCTGGGGATCAGCTAAGACAGACATGCAGAAAAAAACATTTCACTTGCCAGTTTGAGCAATCTCCAAGATAGTTCAAAAACAGAATACGTGAATGATGACATGCTCCTACAGAATGGAAGTTACTTCTACATGTTTGTTCCCAGTCCCTGTGCCTTTTGCCAGTCATCTCTTAACTGCAGGTGCTGGAGGGACCCTCTTACTTTCCAAGAGGGAGGGAACTAGGATTACTGTATTATAATGTGGGTTTCCCCATTATAAGACTCTGCAGTGGAAGCACACACTATGTGAATTACTAATACTTGGGCATTTGAATAGATGAGTGGAAGCTGATGTTTAATGCTGAAGTTCTTCCAGAGGTAATACCCTTGCCAGGAACACTTACGAACCTCTGTCAGAGGTTATGCTGAAAAGCAGGTGGGAGGAAATGGTGCTCACCGTGCTTCTGTGTTCAATCTGTGGTCTCTCCAGGGCAATGGTGATGCAGTTCAGGAAGATGAAGGCCAGCACAACGTAGTCAAAGAGCTTGTGAGCAATGATGGTTTGGCAGAGTAGTCGAAACCTGCAAGAGAGTTCCACTAGGCACCTGTGCCTTGGGCAGAGCAAGGTTAGGAACTATGATGACAGAGAATTGAGCGGTCTGGCGATAACTGAGCTCTGTGACACAGTAGCCTTCCTATCACTGATACTGATGTCCTTTGCCATGGGAATATCCCAGGGTAGCTCACAGTCACTCAGAGAGCCTGGAGCAGATCAAGGGCAGAGCAAGGAGCTGACCCTTCTTCCATTGCCCCAGTGCCAGAGTGGTTCCCTAACCACTATGGCTCTGTGATCCGCTCTTGCCCTGTAAAGAAGAGGCTCGGTATTGGTTTTTCTCTCAAACTCACACTTTGTACCACCCCTGGGCAAAGGGGCCACATGCTGAAAGGTAAGAAGAGGCAGATAGATTGGCAGTCACAGGGACCACACTTCTGTCTACTCTGAAACACACTGTGCACATTGCAAAGAGCTCTCTCTCATGACCTGTAATGAAACTCCTTTCTTTTCAAGGGGTGATGCAAGTGGATGAGAATACTGTTGCCTAGGTTACATGGACATTTTCTCCTAGAGGGAAGACCCCTTTAGCAGGAAGAATTTATCCCAAATTTTTTTTTTTTTTCAGGAAAGAAGAATTCTGACTTTGCCCTAAAAGGTGTGATATGACTGCTGATAAGTTGGTACTGGGACTGAAAATGAAATGGAGAGACTCTTCTGGTACCAGGGGAGGAAATATCAGTATTATGGAGTCATTAATAATACATTCCTTCTCCTTTTTGGGTTAATGTTAGCATTCCCTGCCTTGCTTTGCTATAAATATTTATGATTACACAAAAGAAAAATGGGATGCTCCAAAGGGAGGGAAAGTCACAATAGCTACTTAGGATTCTCATCCTTTCTTTCATCTCCAGAAGGCTGTAGAAGAGGAAATGGAGGAGTCAAAACATATTCCCAGCTGATAAGTTTAAAGTTGCAACCTAACATGCAGCTTAGGGCATGTAGCCAGCATGGCAATAGAATCCTCCCCATCTTCTCAATCCTCTAATGGCAAAAACTGCACAAACCTGTTTTGTGGAGAGAAGAGATATATGGACCAGTCTTCCCGTAACTCACACCAGTCTGGCTTATAGACTTCCATCATCTTCCGGATGCGAAAGCACAGGCTCTGGAGGGATGCAGCAGAAGCAAGTGCCACTGGTTACCTTCCCACTTGCCTGAGAAAGGCACTCTTCCTTTCACATCTGACCCCAAAACACCACTACCTGCAGTTTGCCAGGTTCACTACCTGCCCTCCTTTAAGCCCCCAAACGAGGAAATGGACTCAAAGAGCAACAAGCCACTGAAAAGGAGGTAGGAGCTGCTTTGCCAGGGCCTGTTTACCTCTTAGCATCTGGTCTCTTCCCCACATCATTACAAATAAAACTGCTGGTGTTCTTTCTACAGCAGGATGTTGTCCATGATACTTTCTCAGAGCTGTTGCAGTGGCTCTCTTAATGAGGAGTGTGCTTCCTCGCCACCTCAGCTAAATAAGAGGACAGGACAGGAAGGCCTTCTCTTGGCAGTTAGTCTTGGAAACAATTTAATTTCATACAACATATATGTATTTTCAATTTTGATCTGCTCAGAGGCTGGGCATTGTGGTCTCCCAGGCTGGCACTGCAAAACTCACTTGCCTTGTCGCTTGTGCCTGTGTTTCCCACTCTGATCTGCTGATATTCCTCATGCAAAGAAAGCTCTTGCTGCTCACACAGCCTGACCTTTCCTAGTCTGAAGAAATCACTGGCTGCACTGCTCTGAAATAACAGCTCCCGTATGACCATGCACATGCCTCACATGTGCCTTCCTCCCACCATCCATCAGTATGACTGCCTTGCAGGCAGCCTGACAATGTGGCTTGAGCTTGTCTGGGCCTAGAAGCTCTCATCTTATTGTTCAATGTTGTCCTCCAGCTGTACTTAAAGCACCTTTGCAAGGTCTCCCATCCATGGCAGGGAGACTGAAACTTGAGGATGAATTTGAGGTTTCCCAAAGCACTGTGTTATAATCCCAGGTTCCCTCCACCAAGTACTCACATAATCTATCTCTTCATCATCCTCTCCTCGTTCCTTGCGGTTGTTCATCTTTGGGAAGATCTCCTTGGCAATGCTGGGCATTTTACCATTGCAGTCTTGATGCTCACTGGCCCCGGATGCTGGTCTCATCTTATGGGTCACTCTGTGGCCAGATGGGACCGAGGCCAACTCCAACAGGTCACAGGAGCCTTTGTTGTCCAGGGAGAGCGTCCGGCGGTGATGAAGAACCCTTCCTGTCCCATTCGTCTCCCCATCTGCTGCCCTGTGCCTTTCCCCAGACAGGAGGGATTCATGCTCAGCAGAGGGAAGTTTGTGCTTCAGGCTGTGTCCCCGGGCCAGGTTGTTCCAGCTGGAGCGACGGCTCCCCCAGGCTCCGCTGCGGCCCCAGGCACCATAGTGGGAACTGCGGGAGCTGGACTGTAAGAGAGTGGGATGGGGAGTCAGTGATTCTGGGCATAAGGAGCGAGCATGCGATCCTATTTCATATCACAGACTTCTCCCTGGGCCCCTAAGCCAGGAAGCTGCCATTTTTCAGCCATTGAGGAAGTAGCATGGTGGGAATTTAGCAGCAATCTCTGTAAATCTGACAATAAATTGATAATGAGCTAGCAATGGTGTTGGCTGTGATTACTTTAGAGCACCATCTGTGCACAAAGCACTTATGGGGAAGGTAAATAATAAAGCCAAAGGCCAAGTGCCTGATATTGTTACTTACACCAGCAGAGAGCAAGAATAAAGCTCTCAAAAAATCTGATTGGCAGCTTTTTACACTGCCCTAGGGTAAAGGATAACACAAGGTACAGGGTGATGGATAATCTGACACACCAACTTTGAGTACAGTCTTCGTAAAAGGAAGAAATGAGAGAAACAGACTGGTGGTTATAGTCTAGTTCAACCATATTGGCAAGATATCATGTAGTACACAGCTGCCAGCTTGCCCTGTTGAGAAATAACAGGGGCACAATAACATTGAGCACCAATGCACTCCCCCAAAGCTGTGTGTGTCAGTGGGTAGAAAGCCCAGAAGCTGATGTTACAACATGGACAAGTCTGAGATGCATTGGCTGGACAGCCAGCAGTGCTTGGGAAAGTGCTAAGGGGCAGCAGGACCTGCTATGGGGAGCTCCAACTCAAGATATCTCTCTTCATTGTTACAAAAATTTCTAGAAAAAACATCTATTATGGGACTTGAAAGCTCTGGCATCACCCAGATACTCCTCTGCTCTTAAGGAAGGGCATAATTTTGTGTCCTGTGGTCTAGGAAAACAAGGAAAGGGCAAGAGGACAAAACATGTTTCACTCTAAGAGGGAGACTCTGTCTTCTTAATGTTCCCTCTCTCTCATCAGAAGAATATAAAAGCACCGAATCCCACACTCAATGGAATATAGATCAATAACCTGGAAATAGACGGCAACTAAGTCCCACACAGCCACTTGCTCACTCCCCTCTGGTGGGATGGGGGAGGGAATCAGAAGGGTAAAAGTGAGAAAACTCGTGGGTTGAGATAAAGACAGTTTAATAGGTAAAGCAAAAGCCGTGCACGCATGCAAAGCAAACCAAGGAATTAATTCACTGCTTCCCATCATCAGGCAGGCATTCAGCCATCTCCAGGAAAGCAGGGCTCCATCACATGTAATGTAATTTGGGAAGACAAATGCTGTAACTCTGAACACCTCCTCTTCCTTCTTCTACCCCAGCTTTATATGCTGAGAATGACGTCATATGGTATGGAATATCTCCGTGGTCAGTTGGGGTCAGCTGTCCGGACTGTGTCCCTCCCAACTTCTTGTGCACCCCCAGCCTACTAACTGGTGGGGTGGGGTGAGAGGCAGAAAAGGCCTTGACTGTGTCAGCACTGCTCAGCATTAACTAAAACATCCCTGTGTTATCAACACTGTTTTCAACACAGATCCAAAATGTAGCTCCATACTAGCTACTGTGAAGAAAATTAAATCTATCTCAGCCAAAACCAGTACAATAATGTGAACTGACCTGGCTTCCAAAAGACAGGCAATGTGCCCGTGTTAGAAGCCTACAGCAGCAGTGCAATCCTCCACAGCAATCCCCTGATGATGGCAGAAAGACAGAAGTGTGCTTGGATGTTGAAAGAAGGTGCAACACACATATCCACTCACTCACTCACTCACTCACTCACTCACTCACTCACTCACTCACTCACCAAGGACCGCTGGTCATAGGTTATTCTCCCCAGGGACATCACACTGCTCTTCCGGGACCCAACAGCAACAAGGATCTGGTCAGGCTGCAGGGAGTTGCGTGAAGAGTTGGTGACACCGCCAGCAGCCACTGGTAGGTTGGAAGAAGGCAAGGATGGGTCCAAGTGTCCATTAGGTGTCACAGGAATTGCACACAGCTTGGGATCTATGTGGAAATATGCAGAAAGAAAAGAAGATGGTGGTTTCCTCACTATGCAGTGACTCTGTCAATGACTAAGCTGTTTAGCATGTTAGCAGCTGCTAACAGAATACTAGCTGTTTAGCATCAACATCGATTCCTTCTGATTTAGGGTGTTGTGACAAAAGCAGTGCAAGCTGGGAAGACTTTCAAGTATTTTCCTCAGTCCCCAAAACTGATGGCAGCTCTCTTTGGGGCCAGAGAGACAAGTGGAGTGCTTGTCAGGCAGACTCAGGCTGACAGGCAGAGCAAGAAGTCAAATCCTGGCACCAAGGGGAGAACAGTGTGCTTCTGCATGCCAGGAAGACACCTGCATCTTTAGGTCTGAACGAATACCACTGTCTCTCAGACTGGCTATTTAAAGCAGTTAGGCTGAGACACTGAAGAAGAGACTAAGATGGGGGGAGACCTGCAGCCATAGTCTTTATCTCAGTCTATCTTATTACATTGGCCCTCTTCAAATGACTGATCATTGACCTTGAAGATCCAGGACACCTTTGAGAGGTATGTTAGGTGCCATGGATGACCATCAGCATTTGTCGAGATGGATGGAGAGAATGTGTTACTGGATTTTAATGCCTGAAAGGATTGGAACAATCATTTTTGTTTGACTCATTGCATAACAAAGATCACATATAATCTCCTGCATTCAGTGTCACTGCCATGAATGCACCAACAGACTCTCTAACCTCTTCCCCATCTGCCCTCCTAGGGGTTTGGTTGCCTACATTCAAACTCTGATATGGTACAGCCATGTAAACCAGGATCAGACTGCTGCAAGAACAGCTTAGTTGCAGGAAAGAGCTGTGATAAGCCAACACTGCTCCTTGCTGTGGGAGCTGCATTTAAGCTCAGATCTGCACCTGTGGTCCTTGTCTGGGTTAAGCTGTGAGTATGCTTGTGCCTGTCCTTACACCTTGCTGATCCTGATCTTGTCTTGCTGACTGGACTTCTTGGCTTGACCTCAGACCTACCTCATCACTGTGGACTTTCCTGGCAATCACTGAACCATTGGCTGAACCTGGCTAGTGTCAGCGGACCTGCTCTGCTCACCTTGTATGAGTACTGTGCCTTTGCCAGTGTGGTCCCCGCCCTCCCACCTGGCTGTCCTTCCCTCTTAGCTCCTTGCAATCCATTGGGAGCGAGCTACTCTTTCTGCTCTTCGCCACCAAGTCCTTTCTGAAGTATAATACTTCCTGTAGAAAGACTTGCAGTCTTCAAGGAAAGACTTCGAGGGGTGGAGACCCTACCTGGCAGTTTGTAGGCAGACTGTTCCAACAGTTAATTATCTTTCCTTAAAAATATGTGGCTTCTTAAAGTCTGAATTTTTCTAGCTTCGGCTTCCAACATTTACAATCTCATTATGCTTTTCTCTGCTCAATTAAAGAGCCATCTATGACCAGAAACCTCTCTTTATGGTTGGCACTTACAGAGTGTGTGATCAAGTCAGTTCTCTAGTTTCTCTAAGCTTCATTAGCCTCTCGCTATGAGGCAAGACTTCCAGATTTGTCTGAGTTCTTTTTAATGTGTTGCTATCCCCTATCCAAATGTGAGTCCTAGATTTGGACACAGTGTTCCTGAAATGGTGCCCCTGAAGCTAAGTAGAGACAGTTTTTGGTCCTAGTTGCTGTTCTGTAGGTCACTGAAGAACCGCTCCCCTTAGCTATCACATTCCTCGGGATGCCAGCACAGCTCTATTTTTCCACAGATAATGCCACAAACTAGCATAAAGTTCAAAATGAAAACCAGTAAGTTCTTGGAGATGAGAGTGAATTTTCTGCAGAATCTGCTTTCCGATTTCTCACTAAACAGCAGTGGAGGATAAGGAAATGAGGCTGTTTGAGCTACTGTACCTGAGCCTTCTTGGACCTCTTGGAACTGATCTAACTCCTCCATGTTTGATGAACTCTGATCTTCATCTGAGTATGACCGGTTGGCATCACCCTGGAACACACAAATTTAGAAGCTGTGAACTCATACACAGAAAACACCATTTGTCTTTATCTTTCATTGCTGGAATAACTGTAAAATCCTCCTTGGCAGCCAGGCATCAGTGTCATCACGGGAAAGAGTCTTGTGTGACCTGGGATGGCTGACATACTGTGTTCTTGCTTTTGGAGGGGCAAAGGACTCATGATAGTAGGGTAGGATCTGCACAGGATGGAAATTGCGAACTCCCTTTCCTTGCAAGGATTAACACAGTCATTTTATTTTTATTTTTTTTTTAAATGAGGCCCACTCTGAACTTAACAAGGGAAATGACAGAGGTGTGATGCTCTGGGAGTCGTCCACCCCAGTACCCTCGAAGTATCTCAAATGTCACCTCTTTAGCAGCTTTTCTCTTCCTCCTGATGAGGCCTTGGTGGCAACTCACCTCAGCCTGGAACCCCTCCACGAGAATGGCCACCAGCAGATTGAAGAGCACGTAATTGCCGAATGTCATGAGAGCCACAAAGTAGAGGGATGCCCATGGTGAGGTGGAGGCCATGCCATTATAAAGCACAACATTCCAGTCCTCCTGGGTTAGGATCTGCAACCAGGAGTAGAGGCCACATAAACATGAAGGAAAAATGTGAAGGGGATTCTCAGAAATGGACAGTGAAAGGATACACATCAGGCCTCTTAACTTCCCCATAACCACACACCCAACTGCTCATTGTCACTGTCTAGTTGTGGTACTGCCCTGATAACATTAGCTGAGCAAGAAGAAATTAGAGCAACCATGAGGGCAGCCATGTACTGAGGTCATGGTGTTAAACATGGGAGTTGCTACAATAGAAGTGACCTTTGCAAACTGTCTCCTAGGAAGGAAGGAGTGCCCCTGCCTGAGAGATACACGAGTTGTTTGGTTACAACATGCAATTGATCTTTCTCCAAACATCACATGCTAGAGCATTTTGTGCAGCCTTTTGTGCTATCAGGAGTGAGCATGACACTCTGCCATGAGTAAAAGTGCCTCCTGATCCTCTTCACTTTGCCCTGACCCATAGAGAGCAAAGCCGGCTCACCTGAAAGACAGTGACGATAGCCCACAGCAGGGAGTCAAAATTCTTCCGGTCAGGAACTGTATCTCCTGTGTCTGTCCTGAGGCTGAACTTGCAACCAAAGATATGCATTCCCAGGATGCTGTTAGGACAAGAAGTGGAGATGGTGTCAAATATCTCTGCCACACCAATGAGCTCATCTCTTTTTTTCTCCCAACAATTTCATGGAACACCACAGGAGCAAGGGGTAGAACAACACAGCCAGACCACTGGGACCTATCTGTAAAGAAGGAGCTATATATTGCACGCCTGTAGTTCACCAAAACCCCTTGCTTTCCATCTGTACCCCCTCCAAGCTCATGTATTCCCTCCAACCCTTCAGATCTGCTCACTCCATTGTTCTTATTTAGTCTGATTTTTCTTTGTCTCCCTACCACTGCATCTATGTAGATGCACTGGCAAACTTTTTTGGTTGCTTTCTGCTGCCCTTCTGCCAGAGTCAGCCTCCAGACTCCAGGTCCTGCAGCCAATGTTGATTATCAAGAGATTTCACCTATCCTGCAATGGGACATTATGCTCAATGTGCGCATTTGGTGGCAGTATTTCTCCAGCCCATCCAGTCTAAATCTTCAGCTGCTGAACCCAATTTAGAGCAGCAGTAACCTCAGCCCTTATGAACAAATAAACATTTGTCAGTGCTGCCTAAGACTAAAGCAGTGGGCAAGACAAGTCACGTGGCCGTGCTCTGAAGCTGCTGTCCATGTGAGCCATGGCAGTGCCTCTCCAAAACATTCTAAGGCAACTCAGTGCCTCCTCACCTGAATATAAAGATGAAGAGCATGAGGAGCATGCAGAAAGTGGCTACGTTGTCCATAGTTTTCATCAGCACCACAAGCTGGCGGCGCAATGCGGGCATGAAACGCACCAGCTTCAGCACCCGCAGGAGACGGAAAGTTCTCAGCACAGAGAGGCCCCCATCCGACTGGCCAATGATCTCCCAGATGCTAAGGCCCAGAGAGGCCCAGGGAGCACAAGGGAGAAAATGAAAGACAAGTGAATGAACAGGAGAGAGAGAGCAATAACAGTACTAATCTAAGTTTTCACCTTTGCATTAGCAGCAAGTGTAAAGTGCTCAGAGAGAAAATCTGATTGAGCAAGACATAATTAAGAAGTATATACTATAGGCTTATACTTATGTGTACTTATGTACATTTATCTCTTAAGAACATGAACATGGCATGTTGCAGGAATGAGGAAAGGCAGCATTAAATTCCAGCAAGACAAGTTCTTCTATCACACATCAAACATTTGTAGCATCCTTAATTTGTGTATTTTTAAAATATTTCACAGCCAGTATTTGTTGTGGATTTGCAAGGCAAATACAATTGCCTCCATTCTACAGAGGAGAGAACTGAAGGGCAGAAATTATTTGTGGCTTGCCTAGGGTCACCAAGTGATGGAAAAAGACATCTTGGTCTCCTAGTCCTTGGCCTTGTGCATCAGCTCAGCTACTTCTAGTATGGCTGCTAAATCCTTTTTGAAAAGGCATATGAAAACTTGCAAGCTCTTGGTACTCTTTTTTATGTATATTTCAGTTGATCCCCAAGGCCCTTGTCACCTGATGATGACGATGATACTGTCAAAGATGTTGTAGGGGTTGCGGAGGTAATCAAAGAGACCAAAAGCAGCAAGTTTCAGGATCATCTCCAGGGCAAACATGCTTGTAAAGACAACGTTGCTGATCTCCAAGATGTTGGTCAACTCCTCTGGCTGGAGAGAAGGGAAATTCAGAAATTCAGAATGGAAAGAGCCCTGAAATTATGGGAAATAAAGTTCCACCATTCCCAAGGGACAGGCTTTGTAGGGAGCTGCAAATCTCCCATGGGTGAGATTAGAGCAGAGCTGGAAAGAGCCACTTACTCTCCAATTCCTTTGCACATTTACTACCGTCATCATCAATTATGTCCTTAACAAATGCTTTTACTAGATATGACCAGCAGCCCTACAGCCATTCACACAGCCAAAACTGACCAAGCATCTCCCACATCCCACCCCATATCCTTGTCCCCTGGCTAAAGGCTGCTTTACTTTGTGCAAAGAACTTGAGTATATTTTTTTTAAGCAAGAAAAAGTGGCTGATCTGTGGTCAATCTCTTTCTTCAAGGATTTGGTTTTCTGAGGTTTCCACAGGTAGATGGCACAAGTTTTTGCTGAAATTCTGAAAACATCTGAATGATAGAAAACAGCTCCTCATCTTTCTCTGAACATCACTGCACTTCTCTGCCCTTTTCCCCTCTATTTTTTCCCTTCCCCACTTTTTTCTTTCCCACTCCTCACCAAATCCTTTGTATGCATTAGTTTTCCAGTCTTGCTCTAGAAGTCTTTTCTCATGCTTCTATCCTCAGAGTGGTCTTAAGAATTACCCAAGTGAATATCAGACTGGATAAATAAGACAACAGTGAGGAGGGACAAACTGCTAACACCTATCTGTAAGGGACAGGAGGAGCAGGACAGGGTGAGGAAAAGAGGAAAATGGACAGTGAGAGGAGAAAGGCAGATGCACAAGTTGAAAATCTCCAGGGATGACACAAGATGACTGTGTTGAAAGAAAAAAAAAAAAAAAAAGGCAACCTGACCCTGCCTCAGGCATTTTTTCTGTTGAATCTCTGACACATTTTTCAGCCACAGTGATACAGCCTTCTCCAGCAGAGACCAATGTGTTTGTGCATATGAGAGAAAGTGTTTTAATGATTTCTTCAGTGGAACAAGTCTGAGCAAATTAAATTACTCCTCCTTTTGTTTTCTGAATTAATTACTTTTTCTTCAGTGTGTGCAGCCTTGGAAACTTCTCTGACAAGGTCAGGAAAGGGCCTAGACCATTTCCTCAGGAATGATAATGCTTCAGAGAGAGTCAGAGGCTGCACTTATGTCATTGATGAGGGATGCCATCCCCTGTGAAAAGGAGGAATTTGCACAGTGAATTCAGCATGGACTCATCTGCTCAGATCACCTCTCACCCAGAGACTAGGAGTGCCCCAGGACAAACAGCAAGGGCTGAGGTCTTGAGCAAAGTCAGATGCATGAGGGGCAACACATACACAAGCCTGCCCATGTTTGCACCTACTTAGGCACACACATACATAGCCCAGGGAGACTACCATGGCAATGGCAAAGTGAGAGAAAAACTTCCTCCCAGTATAATAGGTTGTGTCTTGGGGCCATTCTAGGCAACCCATGGCCTTCAGACCACATGAGACTGCTAGGGCAATTCACCTGGCTGTAGCTGGTCATCACCTCCCCTAGCAGCAGCTGGTGGGGACCTGCTCCAGATGAAGGTGTGCCACCTTCCCAAACAGAGGGACAAGGCACAGCAGCTCCAAGGCACTTCTTCAGGGCTCCTCTGGCTCAGATTTCCATGTCTACCTTGGGACAATTATGTCAGACCTCAGACAAGGTTACATATTTGAGGTTTAACCTACTGCAGCGCTGAGCCCAGCTTCAAGCCTTCGAGGTGAGTCTGACCCAGTCTCTGGTAGCAGGCAGTACTACTCTTACTGTTTGGTGACCCATGCCGACAAGGTGGCTGAAGACTCCCCTCTTCCTTCATATATGATGATCTGAGATATGTCTGGCCACCAGGCCACTCTTTTAAGCATCACATAAAATGGATGGGAACAAGAAAACTGCAAAAGCCTGTTGTTCAGGACAAGGCAGGACAGGCATTCCTGGCACTGCAGAAACAAAAAAAGTGAGTTCTTGCAGGTCAGAGCCAATATTTTTATCATGAACTCAGTATTAGTGCACACTAGGAAGAGGATTCACAGTCTCTCCCTGACAACTGCAAAATTGTTGTTTTTCTGAAGGGCAACCTTTGTGTTGGCTGTGCCTGTTACTTATTCAGCTGGTAGAAGGGGAAGTGAGGGAGGAATGCAGTTCTGGGTCTGATCCTCCCCCTGAAGCTGGGGGATGCTTTGACCCCTAGGGGACCAGATCCTTCCAAGTGAGCAAATGGACTAGAAATTGCTCCTCACATCTGTGTCTTCCCATGCTCTTTTCTAATTTCTTGCACTCCTCATTGCAGCTTTTTATTGAAATACTCCCTTTCTTTAAAATCAAAAAAAGGGGAGATGGCTCAATTTCCATCTGTAATTACATTTGAATAACAAAACCACCCTGAAAATGAGGGGAAGTGAAGAGAGGAGATAGGAAAAAAGAGAGAGAAAGAACGAGCAAGTGCACATGGGAAGGGAGAGATGAAGATCACTTCACCAAGAGCCAGGCAGTAATGACACTTGCTGGAACGTGAGGTCCATATGCTAAACAGAGATGCCAATTTCAGCCTGAATCAAATTATTATGTCAGTGAGAATGAGCAATGTAAAAAAGTGACAGGCTGTGATGGTGGATTATCTTCCTCTCTGCTGTCCACATGTTCCCTCTTGTGCTGTCCTAGGGAGCAATTGATGTTTGAAAAGCCATGCTTGCATCTCACTTGTGGAAAAGGTCACCTGTTCCCCTGTCTCTCCTTCCTTCCCTGACATCTGTTTCTCTAATCAAGCCTCCACCTGTTAATCTTTTTCTAATGGGCCATCAATCAGCCCCAGCAAAGCATCTTTCCTAGAGAGAGGGGCAGGAAAGACTAGGCAGGGAAAGGAAGGAGAGATGGGCAGAGAGAAAGGCAGCAAAAGAGGAATGAAGAAACAAAGCTGAAAAAAGAATAAACTCACTGGCACTCACAAGAAGTAGAGAAGGAGAGATTTTTACAAACTGAGTAGGAAAGAAGTAAAGGCTGGGCAAGGAAGAGCAATACAAAAGGAATAATTTAGAAAAAAAATAAGAGAAAAAGAGAGAGGAGATAACTGATGAGGCATGCTCACTGGCTAAAGGCAGATCCTCCTTTGCAGCCATTTCTGGAGATACAGATAATTCGGCAGAGTTCAAAGAGCCCTCAGCTGGCAGCCAGGGCTGCAGGGTGGGGGTCACCACGGACTGTGTCCTGTGTGGGGATACCCTCACATGTAGGGCAGTGTGGCCATGAGTGACAGTGGATAAGGCTGGGGCTGGGACTCTCTGACCAGGGAAATGTGAACTTGATGAAGGGGGAAAGTGTACAGGGAAGAAGCGGTTCCCTCCTCTTTTTCCTACCAACACATGGGATCCCCAACACAACCGATGTGTCACCTCACAGCTGTGAGAACTCCCCAGGCTCCCAGACAGCACTCGGGCATTTATCATTAAAACTATTAGCAAGGCTTCCTCCTCCCAGGCCACCCAGGTTTACATAGAAACTGTTAATTGAAGTGTTCACAAGTAAAGGCCTGAATTCGAGGCTATTTTAGTCCAAGCAGAACCAGGGAACACCAGAAATCTCCCCACAAGAAGTCTGCTCACGTTGCCAAGCCATGGTTTACACTAGGTTTACACTAGGAGAGAAATTTGAACAAAACTGTGGGAGCTGAGTGTTGGGGTGAGGAGGGTGGCTTGAAGAGGAGAGAGATCCAAGGGGGCAAAACACACCCAGAGCCAGTGTATTAACCACTCTGTGATTCACCTACTCTGGGTATAGATCTCTTGCCAAATCCAAATCCATGAAACTACCTAATTCACATCTTCATGGCACAAAGTCCTTCATCCTTAACAATGTAGATCAAATACTGAGAGTGAAATGTATGATTCAGATCTACCTCAGAGCTCCTACCCAGTGATCAGAAACTAGAACTGTGGTAACAGAGGGCAGTGTCTCAGCTTTTTTCCCCCCTTTTCATTTACTTACTAACTAACATTGGAGTTCTTATGTCAGATAAGACTGAAAATGTAATTAGTCCATTATCTGACAGCAGTCAGAAACTCCTGCACTATAGGAAAGGTTAAGAATACACAGACCACCATGAAGCCCCTGCAGGAGAAGCTTCTCCTAGCCAGGAGTAAATTTGCAACTGTCTAGAAACAGAAGAGTAACTGATGTGATCTATGCAGACCAGCCCTACCAAATAGTAGCTGCACATCACTGCCTCTGAGAACATGAGAGAGAAATATTCCATAGAGAGGTCTCTCCAGCTGTCCATTTTTACTCACCATTTCAAAGTCATTTGAAATAAACAGAAGAGTCATAGACATCAGCCATGGAACATATCAACTGGCTTTTACTTATTCTAATCACCACCCCACAACCAATGCATATTTTCATGATGTTTTGTTATACCCTAGTTTTACAAGACTGAAGTAATATGGTTTCATCTAACACCCCAGGGAGACTGTTCCATCATCTACGAAATGTCAGCATGATGAGCTGACTTGGACATTGGCTGAATGTTTCTGTCAAGCAGCAAATAGCAAAAAGAGAAGCAATAACTGTAAATTGTGGATGCAATAAATGATGGTATAAAGGGAAATCACACAGGCTAAAGGATATGAAGGTACCAATCCACAGGGCTGGTCTAGTTAGGAAACAAGGGATCATCTCCAGATCCACACAAGACAGAACTCAAAGTATTGATCTGATATATGAAGGAATACTCTAAGTAGATACTGGAGAAGATAAACCAAGTTACTCAGCAATTCCCTTAGGCTACTAATGGCAAAGAAGCTTGAGTCCAACAGGTCATTCGAGAAATACCTGAGAAAGGCAGCCTGGGACATGCAGCTGGGACCAGCTCTTCATTCTCATGCTGAATAAAGGAGAAAAGCGAGCAGCACCAGATCCTCTGTGAATATTTTAAAAAGTAAGCCTCTTAAGAGGATCCTTCCGGACAGCCACAAGCATCTAATATCTTGATTTTCTACACTGGATTTTAAAAATAGACACTACCAAGTAGAAACAGATCTGGAGAACTGCAAAAATTATTTCAAGCAGGACAAATCTTGAAATTATAGATTTTGGCTTGTGCAGTGTCCCAGCAATATCTGAAGGCCTAAAACTGAGGATATTACATGGTATAATGCACACTAATGGATTTGAATAAACATCTATTTACAAGTGAAAATTTGTGATAAATTTAAGGATTAAAAATGACTAATAGCAGTGCAGTTTGTCCCAAAATGAGTTGATTTCCCTCACAAGAAACATATAAGTAGATGGGAAGCTGTCTTGGCCACATAAACAGGACAGGACAGGACAAGGGACTGGATGGATAAATTAAACAAAGCCAAATTCCAAGGTGATTTGGATCCAAGTAAAGTGGTTTGAGTTGCTGACGTTAAGTCTCCTGGCTCAAGAACACTGTGAATATTAAACCCCTGAATTGTAACAAACAGATAATAACGTGTTTTTCTTTCTGTTGGTTAAGGCTCAGGAATCAAAGGTAAGACTCGCACATGGGCTCTGTCCCCCAGGTCCCTGTGCGTTTAAACCTGAACCTTGTGCCTGGCTCCTGCAGTCTCTCTCACCCCTTAACCTGATGGGTGGTGGTTGCTTTGGTCAGCAGGCCAGCTCACCTGTGTGTAGTCCCTAAACAGTGGAGCAGTGAGGAGCTGATGGATGTGCCATGAGCTGCTCCCAGTACTGTTCAAACCTGTGACACCTTCACAAATCCTTCTGCCCAGCCAGATACATCCCTAGAGAGTGGCTGGGATTGTGATCTCCCATGCACCAGAAAATAAAACCTTGAGAGGTCTCTGTATGCATTAGCTCTAGGCCAGGAGACATTCATATGATGAAGCAGCTGAAGCAACAGAATCGACTTCAGACATAGGATGGCATCACCCTGCAAATCACAGATCTCTGGGCAGAGGGGTTTTGCTAGATATTGTTCTGTGAAAAATTGTGTTTCTGGGAGGAAAAACAACAGGAAAAAGAGAAAGAAAGAAAGAAGGAAAAACGAGGCAATGAAGCACCAGTCTCTCAGACTGTATCATGTACTGATAGCATGACTTAAGGAAAAAATGAAGAGAGCAAAGGGAAGTGCAAATGCCTGTGTGTTCTCATGTTAACCGCTGACTGAAAAGAACCCGGAATTCATGGTATAGTCTGAATATTTTTTATTTTTTTTATCTTGTGCCAGGGAAACAGGATTCAGTATATATATTTTAAATAAACAGACTGCACCACATTTTTCAGTTATGATCAATTTGTCTGACATCTGTTTCTAGTAGAAACAGCATGCAGGGTCATAAGCTTTTCCTAGCTACTTATGGATAAAAAGCAATAGCATAAATGTAGGGATGTATCATTAATAACCTGCTACTAGAAGCCTCAAGGCTGCAGGCAGATCCCACTCTGCTGTGGGCTGTACAAACACAGCAGAGGCAGCCTAGAAGGGCTTAAATCCGCACTCACAATAGCCAAAACATGAGAGTGAATTCTCTACCTCCAGCTCAAATATTCTTCTGATAAACTCTTAATTCATGCTGTCTCCAATAAACCAAAATGAACAATGAGTCTCCCTGCTTGATGCTCACATCTTTAAAACATCAGTGGGCAATTTTCATATTGTCCTGGGCTTCAACCCTTACTCATCTCTCTGCTACATGATAAATACATTGCTCTTTTTTATCTATTTTCATGAGTCAGCCCCTCCAGCCTCTTCTTCATTCTCCTCTGAGCTCCTGCCAGTATTTTTCTGGTACTGAAGCATCCAGTGCAGTTCTGGGATCAAATTAAGGTTTCTCATCCTTGTATCAGAAAGTAGCTGGGCTTTGAAAACTGGTGTAATGCTTGGTATGTGGGTGGGATCCAGACATCTGAGGCTTTAAATACTGGCTCAGACACTGTGTTGCCTCAAACAGGGAATTTAAGATACTCTGGGTCTCAAGACCTCCACCCTGATACAGCACAGGACAAAGCTGAGTGTCTTGCTTGAACCAGATTCACTGCTTGTCTCTTTGCTGCCTGAGACCGTGTTCAGGATTAGACTTCACCTTGTCTCCAAAGCTTCCATGCAGTCAGCATCTCAGTAGTGGAGTGAACTCTTATTTTTCTGATCTGGGCACACGTGGAGTGAATCATGGTCACATTCAGACTGGCGGTATAGATCTGAGACATGGGTGTACAGCATGGACTCCTTTAACATAAAGTGCAACAGAGCTACCGGCTGGCAATGCAGATGTAAGGTCACGGGCATGCTTAACACCCTCTGAAGCTGGCTCTGCACATCACAAAGTAGACACAGCCTCTGTTTCCCAGCTATAAAATGAGGGCACACAATCCTTATCCATCTTGCAAGTCTGTCATTAGGATAAAGTGCACTGCTGACTCAGAGCTGCCTGAAAACTATTGGCATGAAAATCCAACCTGTGCCTACACCTGCTGTCTATGTCTGACCTATCTATCACTTCTTGCTGTCAGGTCAAGGGAAAGGCTCAAGCCATCTGAGTCCCCAAAATGACTGGAGATGGGAGGTGGTGCCTACCCTAGGCTTCTGGTATAGATAGACTGTGCTCAGGCATCTATTAATTAAACTGGAAAGGCTAGCAAGTTGATGGATTTGAACTGAGATGCTGGTGGAGTGCCTGTGACATCCCCAGAGGGCACATTAAATTAAGCAAATAGACTAAAGATTCAGTAAGCTAATGAAGAGAGAAATGAGAGAGATGAGGAAGATGGAAGAGATGAGGGTGAAGGAAACAGAAGCAGATGGAAAGAGAAGACAGGTAAAAAAGAAAAACAGAGGGATAACAGTGAGCAGGGAGGAAAAGAAAGGGATTGAAAAGAGCTGAGAGGAAAATACATGGGACACTGTAAGTGATTAAGTGCAGGGGTAAGAAAGAAAAGACCCTGCAAGGTCCTGAGGTTTTCTCCAAAGCCATACTGGGACCATCTGTGCTGTGGCCTGGGGTCCCAATTTCTCAGTCTCTGCTACCAAGTTGCATCAGCTGCTTAGAAAGGCTATAAGTCCAAGCAGGGCTCACCAGTTCCTGCTGCCCACTCTATGCCCTGAGAAGACTTACCTGCTCATGATGCTCGATGCCCATGCTGATAGTGTTTACTAGAATTGCGATCATGATCCCACGGTTGAAGTACTTGCTGTCGACAATCCCTCGAAGCTTGACCCTCACTTCTCGCCACATGTCACTGCAGAGCTTCAACCGTCCACCGCCTTCCACTCTCTCCTCTTCCTTCTCCAGTGCCGAGGCACCCTGGTCCTCTCTGCTGCCCTCCCCCTCCTCTTCGCTGGCTCCTCCATCCTGCTCTGAGTCAGCACTATCCAGGACAGAGAGCCTTTGGGATACTTCGTGCTCCCCTCTATGACACTGGGGGCAGTTGGTGGGATCAGAGGTTGCTGTCACAGCAATGGGCTGGACCAAGCCCTGAGGAGGGCAGTCAAGAGAGTTATGCTGCTGGCAAAGCCCTGGGGAGAAAAATGATCACACTTAAAAGAGAAGGCTTTGAGAAAGACATCACAACTGGGCATCTGTTTGGCTTTTGGGTATTTAGACAGGGTAACTGGGCTTTTTAGCTGTAAGGATGACTAAACACTGGTACATCATCTCAAGAGCAGCAATAAAAGCCATTGCTGTTGAGGGCTTTACAATGACTGGCTAGAAGGCATGGTACTGTTCAGCTGTCAGTGATTAGGTTCAATGGGGGGTTCATGTCCAGGAAGGAAGAACTGTTTTGTCTGATGCAGGAATCACAGCTTGAGACTCAGTAGCTTGAGTTAGTGGGAACTTAGGGAAGAACGATAACGAGGGCTGCTTTTGGCCTGAACTGCTGCAAGTGGGGTCAAAGAACTCATATGCTGAGCTGAACTCTCTAAATTGGGGAAGTTTTATTAGCAATGCATCTCAAGAGTCCAGGAAATGATAGTCCATGCACTCTGAATCAGAACGTATCTCCTGACTTCAGTGAGAAAACTAAATTTGTGTTCCTTGATCCTCCAGTTGGGCCTGGAAGATCAAATGAACACCAAGGGAATGAAGCAATTAAATCATTAACACAGTGCATGAAGCCTGAAGAATTTTTTCTCCCAGCAAGTAAAGAAAATGAAAGACTGAGTATGCAAGACCAGCTGAAGGAAAATCCACCTTTTTGCTTGTTAATGGGAGCATAACATAGGAAAGACATTGGCAGGCAGTTAATATTAACTCTATAAAAACATTTTTACAGTCACTTTTCAGGCCAGGAATCCAATTTAAATAGTATCTTGTGTCTAATTTTACACAACAGCAGCATGTGCTCCCATCAACAGAAATTGTTGCCATTGATCTTGCATATCAAACCGACTTCTTCAGTATTGCTCCTCTGGTTCAGAAGACACCCTATTGCAATTCTATTCCCTTTGCCTCTCTCCTGAGGTCCCACATCAACTCAGTTTGGGAGGAGAGCTCTGGGGGACCTGCTGTGTCACCAAGTCCAATCCTTAGTCCCACTCCATCATATCCCCTTAATAGTTCTCTCTCCCCAACTGCTATCATCACCCTGCTATACCAGACCTGAAGCCCTTTACAAGCTTCAGCCAGTGCCTTCAATGTTATCCCATTATGGTCTCTGGGTTTCAGACCTGGGTTTCCCATGTTCCCTGCTGGTCACCCCGGTTTCATTCCCATTCTTGCTGGTCAACCCCACCTTGCTGGTCTGGTGCGCTGGCCATGGCCCCATGCTCAATGGTCAATATTAATTCTAATTCTGTGTTTTGTAGGAACAGGTCCTTTGGCAAGCTGGCACATGGAGATGCTCCCAGCTACTCTCTCATTTCCACTATTGGCATTTCCAGATTTACCCATGCAATCCTTACTGTAGTGCCCCTGGCTTTTCTTGTTCATGCCTAGCTTGGCATCGCTTGGCTCCACGTGGCCCTGGCGCCAGCTCTGTATGCTGTTGTACAGGCCAAGGGTGCGGCGTTTAGCTTTGCGCACGATGTGGCAAACATATTGGAAGATCTCTTCATAGCAGTCTCCTGGCTCCATGTAGCTGGCAACAGTGCTGGAGGAGAGGTACCGGGCTCTCTGCTCCTGCATCAGCTGGTGCTCCCGCTGCTTGGTCTCTGAGAATTGTGTGGCAATGACCACCAGGCACAAGTTAATCATGAAGAAGGAGCCCACCTAGTAGCAAAGGAGAAGGAGGGACAACCAGTGTCAGCTCAAGGAAGAACGTGTGGCAGGAGGAATGTAAGATAATAGAGGAGGTGAAAGTGACTGGAAGCAGACAAAGGAATGGGAACCATGGAGAAGGGATTTCAGAGAAAGGCAGCACTGGTTGAGAACTCACTCGATGTCATTTCCATGCAGAATTTAGAGCTCTGAACTGAAATTCAGGAAACACAAGCCCAGCTTTTGGCAGGCTTTGGGACCTTTAGCAAGTCGCTTAGAAGTTGTCTGCAAAGGCTTTGTTTTTTTTTTTTTTTTTTTTTTTCCCCTCTCCCCTGTAGTAAACAGCGGGTGGAAGACAGAGGACTAGTTTGGTAGTTTGGTTGCTTTCTTCTCTGATTGCTCCTTTACTACTGGAAAAATAATGCACTGTTATTTACGGTCTTCAGTTCTTGGAGTATATGTCAGTATTCTCGGAGCATTTTATTTGTTTCTACCATTTACACCTTAATTCACAAGGGAGATGGCACTTTGCTGAAATGAATGAGTTCTTAAACTCAAAGACAAGTTTACAAGAACTAATGACTTTAAGACGGACACCAAATAGTCTGACAAAACAGTGCTTCCTTGCTCATTTTCTATTCTTCTGATACTAGACATATTATATTAGCACCTTTATTTGTCCTCCAAGCTAGGTAGGCTTTCCATTTTGAATACAAAACCAACCACAACCCACTGCTCCAATGTCTTAGAAACAAACAAAAATGCCCAAGTTCTTCCTATTCTCCATACAGAAGCCCAAAAAAGTCTACCAAGGCTTATTTTACACCTTTGTATGTTCCCTTTAAGCTTCCTTTGCCTCAGTTTTTCTATTTGTAAAATGGAGGAAATATTTCTTGGTGCTGAGAGATCTGGAGCTAAAAATCTCACTCTCAGTGTTACATATTATGAAATTACAGGTGGATCTCCACTAGGAGATCTGTAAATTACACTTAGGATAAAACCTGGGCTTCAATGTGATGAGAATTTCATACATAAAAGGGCTGGTAACCACATTCAAAATCATTCTCAAAACTATGATGTTTTGATTGGTGCCTACTCCCTGTAGAGCTGTAAACGGTGATATGACACTGATAAAACAGAGAGTCTGATCTCTGAACAAGGACCACATGTCTGCGCTGCTCTGAAATGGTCTCTGTGGGGCAGAACCCAGGAAGAGAGGAAGCACCAGCTCAAGATTTCTGCTTCCCCTGGACAACAAGCATCCCTGTCAATGGACATCCTTGCACCATGTTCCTCCTGTATGAACCCACACAGGACTCAGTGTCCTCTCCCTATCTTTCCTTTCCAAGCAAACAGCTCTGACACAGAGTTGGATCCCTTATCTTCATGCATGTGTCCTCCTCCATATAACCTATCCAGCAAAGGGGAGAGGGCAAGAAAAGGTGGCAATAACCTGACCCTCTCTCTCATGCATGGAAAAGGTGGACATTTTTTCACCAAATACCCCATCTTGTTTTATTTGTCCAAGCAGCCTTGCCCTCAGTGCACAGCCCTTGACATTTCCTCACCAGCTTGCCCCCTTGGTTGTCCCTTTCTCTTGCACACAGGTGCCCAGCAGCTCTGTCTGGAAGCTCAATACAGTGGCTCACAGTATTCCAAATGGGGGTGGTCCCTGCTAGCATCAAATAAGCCTTTGAAACATGAAGCCCTTCCCAATCAGATTCAACACAAGGACAATAAACCATCTTAAAATGAAGGGCGCTTTTTTTTCCTTCTCCTCCTCTCATCACCCTTCAAAGCTGTTCTAATTCTGTTTCTTTTCATCACTGAACCCTCCTTTTCCCTCTCCTCCTGCTCATATTTCAGCCTATTTTCCCTTCAGCTTCTGTATGTGACCTCAAAAATTAAGTCCATGCCTTGTTCAGATTCCTTTGCCTTCCCTAAAGATTTTCCCTAGTCCATGATGTCTTGCATGTTTTCACTGATGAGAGTATGACTAGGAATCCAAATTCTTCTCCGATGCACTCTCCTGCCCTTTTCCCCCTCAGCACCATACAACACTCACACGGGCTTGTCCCTTCTGTTATCTCCTTCATCTTGCACTGAGTGAGGGAGGGTTGGAAGCTGGACACCAGCTACGCATGCATTTCTGGAACACCAACTGTGATACTGGAACTTTGCAACTTCCAACAACTACACAAACAACAACTGATTAAGACTTGCAACACCTTCTCTCTAGGCTACAAGAAGAGGAACTGAGGGCAACAAGATGCCCTCAAGAAGGGTCACACTGTCAACCTGGGCTTGAATCTGGAGAGGGGTTCAGGTTTCACATCACCAAGCCCTGACCTCACGGGCACCATTTGCTGTGACCCACCACCAGAAGACCATAAAGGGGAGGAGTGAGAGGACTGGATGTGGCAAATAACCCCCACTCCTTAAACCTCTTAGCTAGGAACATCAAACACAAAATATATGATCTTGTTTAATCCTTAAGATGTCCATAAACTCTAAGGCTCTGCCAAGTTTGACACTGGCTCCCAGCTAGCAGAAGGACAGGAAGGGTCCCAGATGGCTTGTAATTGAGTGATCCTTCTCAGCTAGCTGAGTGGAGAGACCGAAAGTGTCTGACATGGAGTCAGACAAAGCATCTGACAGAGGCAGAAGGAGACCATTGATTCACAGACCGAACACAGGAGTACCATTCAGCCCTGAGACTAAGCTGTACTTTAATTAAGCAGACCCTTGGTCTTTTTCAGCCCAAGGTATGATTCCTGTCTCTGCAGTATCTAAGAAAATCTGACTTGTGCTGGAGATGCTGACTAACTTGCCCATTATTTTTATTGCTTATGCCTGGATATCCAGGTTGTCTTCTGAAGCCCACATGTCAGTTGCCAAAGGGAGCTGCTCTGAAGCCAGCCTGACTCCCTGCAGAGTGGCAGATCTCGGCACACAGGTGGTTTTCCTGAAGCAGAGAAACAGCAGGGCAGCAGAGACCCCCTACCAGGAGCCAGAAGCTCTTGTGAGACAAGATAATGAGGCCTGGGCATTGCCAGACCAATCATGGACACCCTCACACCTATAAAAGCAGCCTGGGGAGCATGAGCAAACAGGAGCACTGTGAACAGAACTGGCGAACAGAGCATGGTGCAGCAGTTCACACAGAAGCGCATATTCACCCTACCAGCTCAAGAGGTCTCTGCAATAATGGTGGGCACTCGCCTCCTTTTTAACCCAGTGTTTCTACAGAGAAGAACCCTGAGATGTCTGGCACTGCCACCCAGATGGAACTGGTAAGGAAGGAGACTTTATACAGTTAGTAGGTTGCAATGAGTGCCCAGACTCTTCTCCTGGAAAAAAGGTAAATACCTGTGAAAGATGTGCACAGGTTAATGATCCATTGCATCAGGTGGCAGAGTTTCAGGAAACAGATAAAAGGCTGCACAGTATTAGAGGGGCTGAGAGCGAGACAGGTAAGTGTTTTCAGAATGACGCCTCTGTGGTGGACACCACAGAGAATAAGGCACCTTGGACCCTGGTGACCCACAAAAGCAGGGCCCTGCTTCAGTCCCCACCCTCCAGCATTAGAACCAAAACCAGATATGAAAATCTAACAGTTGTAGACACCCATGAGCAAGGTCCGCAAGGAGAAACTGTACCAGCAGCACACAGTGGATACTGCAAAAAGAAGCAACAAGTGCTTGCAGTGGGTGACTCTATGTTGAGTGGCACTGAGGCACCCATCTGTCTGACAAGGAATCATGAGGTATGCTACCTTCCAGGAGCTAGGGTCCGAGATGTTGCAACAACTTGTCAAAAGCACAGACTTTGCTACTCTTTCATGCTTGAATGAGACCGCAAGCTGAAACCTGGGCAGAATCAAGGAAGACTACAAAGCCCTGGAGGTGCAAGCAAAAAAGTAATGATGCCCAAGTTATCTTTTCTCCCATTTTATCAGTTAGAGGAAAAGGTGCAGCCAGAAATAGACTTATAATGCAAATCAACTTCTGGCTTCGTAACTGGTGCTGCTGTGAGGGCTTTGGCTTTTATAATAATGAGACATTCTCTGATGACTATAACCTGCTAGGGAGGAATGGGATCCACCTGCCTAGAAAAAGCACGGGAATCTTTGGCAGCAGGCTGGTCAACTTGGTGAGGTGGGATTTAAACTGAAGGACTCTGGGGGCAGGGTCCAAAGTGGCAATGCATAACTGGGAAATAAGCCAAGCCAACCAGAGCAGTGACAAATGTTCCTTAGCTGCCTCCCAAGATGTGAACCAGATCAGTCACCTCAAGTGTATGTGTATCAATGCAAGCAGCCTGGGAAACAAACAGGAGGAACTGGAGCTCCATGCCCAGTCTGAAAT
This sequence comes from Athene cunicularia, assembly GCF_003259725.1. NCBI lineage: Eukaryota > Metazoa > Chordata > Aves > Strigiformes > Strigidae > Athene > Athene cunicularia. Next base: position 2,248,197 of record NW_020799092.1, on the reverse strand, counting down.
TTATGATATAGGAATAACTGAAACATGGTGGGACAACTCATGTAACTGGAGGATTGTGATGGATGGCTATAGGCAGTTTTGTAAACACAGGCAGGGAAGAAGAGGTGCTCTATGGTAAGGAGAACCTTGAACGCATAGAAATCAACTACAGCAATTGTGGAAGCCCTATTGAATGTCTCTGGGTCAAGATCAGAGGGATTGTGTCCAAAGCGGATCTTACAGTAGGCATCTGCTACCAACCTCCAAACCAAGACGATAAGGCTATAAAAGCAAGATTTGGGTCACTTAAGCAAGCTTTGGGTCAACAGAACCTGGTTTCTATGGGTGACTTCAACTACCCAGACATTTGTTGGAAGAACAATACAGCAGCTCACACATCATCCATAAAGTTCCTGAAATGTGTAGAGGACTGCTTCCTCATAAAAATGTTAGATGTGCCAACCAGGAATGAGGCACTGCTGGACTTGCTACTCACAAACCAAGAAAACCTGCTTTGTTATATCTTGGTTAGTGATGGTCTTGGCTGCAGTGATCACAATATTGTGGAGTTTGCTGAGCATGCTGAAGGTTAGTACTACGACAAAGGTTCTAGATTTTACAAGAGCAAACTTCAGCTCACTCAGAGCTTCCATGGGAAGCTTCCACAGAGGATAAAGGAGCTAGCAAGTGCTTCAATACTGCTCTCCTGGAAGCACAAAACCAGTTCATTCCCTTTAAAGGTAAGGGAAGTGGATAGAGTGGGAAACCCCCTTGACTTAACTGCGAGCTTCCGAGTCTGCTCCAAACCAAAAGATAAGCGTACCAGAGATGGAAAAGAGGATGAATACCCAATGAGAACTACAAGGGCATTGCCAGGGTGTGCAGAGAGGCAGTTAGATGAGCAAAAGCTCAGTTCAAATTGAAATTGGCCAGAGATGTCAAAACTACAATAAAGGGTTCTTCAGCTACATAAACAAAAAGCAGAAACAGCAGGAAAATATTGGCCCACTATTAAACAGAGAGGTGAATTTATCACCAATAACGCTGACCAGGCAGAGGTTCTCAACACTTTCTTCACCTCTGTCTTTACCAGCACTGTTGAGCCCCAGGCCTTGGAAGTAAAAATCCAGATGGATACAAACACAGACCCATTGTCAGTGAAGGAAGAGTTGGGGTGTGAACTATATTACAGGAGCTTGACCTCTACAAATTGATTGACCCTGATGTTATCCACCCAAGGGTGTCAAGAGAGCTGTCTGATGTTATTGTGAGGCTGTTTTCCATAATCTTTGAGAAGTTGTGGAGATGGGGGGATGTCCCAGAAGACTGAAAGAAGGCAAATGTCACCCCCATCTACTAGAAGTTCTTAAGAGTATCCAGGAAATCATAGGCCCATCAGTCTTCAATCCCTGGGAAAGTTATGGAACAAATCTTCCCCGGGGCTATCACAAGTCAAATGAAGCATGTGATTGGGAAAAGCCAGCACAATTTCACCAAGGGCAATTCATGCTCAACAAACCTGATCACCTTCTATGACAAAGTAGCCTGCTTAGTTGATGTGGGGCAAACAGTGGACATTGCATACCTGGATTTCTCCAAGGCTTCTGATATGGTTCCCCACAGCCTCCTGTGAGAGAAACTGATACATTACAGTCTAGACAAGTGGTCTGTGCGGTGGGTGGGGAACTGGCTCACAGACCACACCCAGAAGGTGGTGGCAAATAGCTCTTTTCAAGTGGGGTCCCCCAGGGACCAACATTGGGCCCAACACTGTTTAATATCTTTATAAGTGATTTGGATGATGGAATCAAGTATACCTTGATGAAGTTTCATGACAATACCAAATTGAGTGGGAAGTGGACACTTCAGAAGGGAGAGCTACCCTGCAGGCGGACCTGGATGGGCTAGAAAAGTGGGCTAACAAGAACCTCATGAAGTTCAACTAGGACAAGTGTAAGGTCTTGCACCTAGGAAAACATAATCCAGGAGTGCAGCACAGACTGGGATCTACGTGAGTGGAAAGCAGCTCTCTGGAAAGGGACCTGGGGGTCCTGGTGGACAACAAGCTCAATATGAGTGAACAGTATGCTGCAGCCAACAGGATGTTGGGTTGCATGAACAAGGGCATCACCAGAAGAGATAAAGAAGTGATTACTCCACTCTACTCAGCGCTTCTCAGGCCACACCTGGAACACTGTGTTCTGGTTTGGTCCCCACTATACCAAAAAAGATGTGAACAGGCTGGAGAAGGTCCAGAGGAGGGTCACAAAGATGATCAAGGAACTGGGAAGCCTGTCCTATAAGGAAAGGTTGAGACAACTGGGTTTGTTCGGTCTTGAGAAGAAAAGACTTAGAGGAGACCTTATCACCATGTTCCAGTATTTAAAGGGTGCCTACAAAGAAGATGGAGACCCCCTTTTTACAAGGATTCACTTGCAAAAGATGAGGGGTAGTGGGTACAAGTTACTCCTGGGGAGATTCCAATTGGACAGAAGAGGAAAATTTTTCACAGTGAGAACAATCAGACACTGGAATAATCTCACTAAGGAGTGGTGGATTCCCCAGCATTGGCCACTTTAAGATTCAGCTAGACAGGGTGCTGGGCCATCTTGTCTAGACCATGCTTTTACCAAAAAGGTTGGACCAGATGATCCTTGGGGCCACTTCTAACCTGGTATTCTATGATTCTGTGTGTAAGCACAGAGTACTTTAAGGAGGCCACTGAGTGCTGCAGTGTGGATGCGAGCCCGAGATGTCAGAAAAGCTTTCTCTAGTCCAGGAGCCACACCAGTGGCTGGAGAGGTGACAGACAGCTGAATTTCAAGCAGGAAGACCCAAATGAGACACTGACCAGAGAGGTGAAAGCAGTACTTCCTTCATGTCACCTCCCTGATCTTTGGCAGAGGGAGAAGCTATTTGTAATTTGCTGAATACAGAAAATGCTTTTACCAGTATTTACCACTCTGAGTGTCAGGGTCAGCCTCTTCCCCTTGGGGGAGCACATCTATACAGGAGTCCTAACTGTGCTGAAAATATATCCAGGTGGTGGAGCCTTCTTCCTGACAGATGAGCAGTAGTAGTCAATGCCCTTCGGCAGGTGTTTGAAGATATCTCTGTGAGAGAAGAAGTCATGGATGAAAGCATAGCTCTAAAGAAGAGGCTGCAGAGATCCAGACCCGGCAGAGCGAGTCTGAGCCAAGGCTAGGATGTATGTGGAAAAGAAGAAGGGTCAGGGATTGAAGTATGACTCTCAGAGCAATCCTGCTTAGAAACCCCGGCCTTTCAAACCATGGAGAAGGGGGGAAGGATAAAGTCTGGAAGGACTGTGCTTCATGAGACTTGAAGAGGGATTATCATTTCTATAAGAAGACTCAGAGGGAAAATGAAACCAAGTGATAGCATGTTCACACTGTGGTGTTGCTATGTGCTGCAAAAAACGCATTACACATGCAAAGAAGGTAACAGAAAGGCTAAATACTTTCTTGGTGTAACTCCACCAAAGGCAAAGGAAATATCCCATGTAGCTCCTTTGTTCTGAGCAGTCCCCAGAGTTAGTTGAGGTTCATGTGCTACTGTGTTTATTGGAAATAAACCTACATGGCTTCTGCAAATGAGGAGGGAGTATCTAGAAATGTCAATGACACTCTGCAGTAAAATCTCAGGTGGAGTGTTTAATTGAGGGTTTTCAGCACCTGCAAATTCAGAGACAAAGTTTGAATCCCTGGGAATCCACATGAGTTGAGCCAGCACTAGAAGTATGCTCCTGCTTAGAAACCAAAAATATGCTGACAGAATTTATTTAGTTTGGAGCAGGGGTGAGGATCAGTTTTTGGAACTGGCCTGCAGGAGACAGGCATGCCCACACCAGTGGTTAAACACTGACTCCGCACAGTCCTCCCTGGCTCTGGGAGAGACTGGATCTGAGACAAGGAATAAGTTCTGTGCCGAACTGCACATTTTACAAATCTGGGTACTGGCCATGCCACTCAAAGTAAAAATGCAATTAGGTACTAAATATCTATTGCATAATGGGAAATCTGAACAAAATTTATGGGAAATAATTGTTTTCTGAACTCACAAAAAGCAATGGATGTTCAGTTTACCTTTTGGAACAGAACTGCAGGGAACTGCCCCCTCCCTCCATCCTGTGCAATCATACCTCTGCACTGTCTCTCCTTGGGACTCTCCAGCCTCAAAGTAAAAGCAGCATTCCTTAAGGTGTATTTCACCTCTGCTGCCCTGGCTTATGCTTCAGTCCAAATGGAGTAGGTCATCTTTCTGGTTTTCTCTCCATGTCTTTCCCTTGTAATGGTAGAAGGCCAGAAGGCAGGGAGAAATCAAGGATACCATGAAGATTCAGTGGTTTTGTAAGTTCTCTGACCTGAATGGACCAGTAGAGGTTTCTTGGTGTCACTTCCCCTACGTACAGGCTGCAGAATTTCTCCCAGAAACTGGATTAAGGTTTGTTTGCTCTCAAGTCACTGCATGTCAATTTGAATTTAAGCTCGATCTTGTGCCAGCTGAGTCTGTTACTGGGTTACTGCTTCCAGAGATCCTATTTCTGGGAGGGCATGGCCACATAGGACAAGTAGTAGGTGAAGAGCAGAGTCTTAGCCAGGTCCATTCAGAAGCCATTCAAATGCATGTATGCCTTGGAAATACACCGAGGTCCTTACTAAGTGACCTGGAACTAAATTGTGTACTGTGTAGATTTTATACTTCTCATAATCCATCCTATGTCTTTTCCTTCTACTCTTGACTTTGATCCCCATAGGGGAAGAGTGCAAGTCTTCAAAAAAACAAAATCCTTGTTAGAAGCAGGATATTCCCTCCAAGAAAATACATTTACATGTAGGAGGCTTAAGGAATAGAAGAGACAATGGCACCAGGTTTCTCAACTCGCTTTCCAGGCATTCGAAACAAACATTCTTACAGCAAAGCAACCTTCAGACTTCACTTCTATAAACCCACAGGGCTTATAAACTGCTTATTATGTTCTTACCACTGACACACTTCTCTCCTTCCATCCCCACTAGCCCCAAGTGACCTTACACAGCCAGTTTGTGTTGGACTGCTGACACTTTTGGAGCAGCAGGTCCTTTTTGTTCATGGTGAGGAAGTAATTCAGCATGACAGACCCTGAATCTGACAAAATCTGAATCCAAGACCCTGAATCTGAGAAATCCAGGTGCTGCCAAAATCCATAAAACATGACTCAAAGGTGACTCAAGAGCTTAAAACGTATAGAGAGACCAAGTAAGAGGGAAGATGCAGAAGTAGTTTTCTGTGCTTTTGGGCCTACTGGTTTGGGGAACTTTGAGAGCCGATCTGCAAATGAGAACCTTATTCTACACTGGGTATGTACATGTCTAGGAGTCAATCCTGAGCATATTTTTTGAGTGGAAGAGAATAACCTGGCTGACAACCATGTGATCCTGGCACCAACTCTTAGTGAAAATCAACTAGCTGGGTTCCTGCAATTCCTAGAAGAAATCCAGTTTAAGTAGTTTGCTTCCCCAGTATCTGCAGGCTCTATTTTGTAGGCTAAAAGCCTACAAAAACACCTGGGTTTTGTAGGCTCCTACCTTGCAATGCTAACAGCCATCAAGTCTCATACTTACGATTATCAGCAAGATAAAGTAGATAAAATTGTAGAATGAATGGGCATCCATTACATAGTACATGATCTCCACCCACCCTTCCAGTGTGATCACCTGCAAAGACAAACAACAACAAAGGAAACAGGAGGGAAGTGGGCTTCCAGAATTCACTTCTCAGTGCATACAGGCAGATACTGTCAGGGCTGTTGCAACCTAAGGAAGGTGGGAAACAACAATTCATTTCAAGGAGGCCAAATTTCCATTCCAGAAAATCAGCACGGTACTGCTTGGTGACACTGGCATGTTGTCAAAGCCTGTGAAATCATGCTAGCCCACAGCAGGAGTATTTCATTAAAATAGTTCATTTCCCTGGATCGCAGCAGGGAAAAACCCGCAGCAGGTTTCTGTGCCCCTTGGACTGGACACCACGTACAGCCGGTGGAAAAGAAAAAAGGCACTGATTTTAGCTCCCATCTGCAACATATGCTGGGAATTAAAAAAACAAAAAAAACAAAAAAACCCCACCCAAACCCCAAACAACTCCTTTTCTGTAGTTATCTGGATTGAAGGTAGAACTCGTACAAGTCAGGCTGAAGGGTGTAGTAATTTCAGCAAGGGTGTGGAATGCCCCTCCCCATCTTCAGGAACATGGTTCATGGTGTGGACTCTGTCTCTCTTGCCAGAGTAGTTACAAGGCCCTTTTCTCTCTGAAGTTGTATCACACGTTGCAGAAACCATCATGGGAGCATAGAAAGATTGAGTTGGAAGAAAGAAAAATAGCTTGAGCCGTGTTAGGAGGTTAACTTGGTCTTACCTGAAATATCACAATCCAGGCATACCCAATGTTGTCAAAGTTGATGGCACCCTTGTGTGGGTTGGCATTGCCGGTACGGCACACATTGTAGTACTGGTTCCAGTTGACACACATGCCACTGATGTTGAACTCTTGTCGGACTGAGTTGTAGTAATAATAATCATCCTTATCCAAACAACATTCATGGCCTCGCTCCTTCATTGGGGGTATCTCATGACAGCCCATAATTCCATTATCTCCTGATAGTGAGCAGATAAAGGGCATCTCATCATCTTCCTCAGGTTGGTAATAAGGGGGCAGGACAATATCACCTTGTCTGCAAGGATAAAAACCCACAGTCATAAAATTCCTGTAGCAGACAGTTTCCCATCAGCAACACTGGTGGAGGTGGGAGCTCCCATCCTGACACAAGGACTGCATCAGGTGAGGGATTTCTAGGTTTATGGCCTCAGGGGAAGGGGAAGGAAGATAGAGCTCCTGGGAAACAGGAAATTTCCAGGGTAAGTCCCAGTTTTCAGAGTTTTGCCTGCCATCAGACCACCCCAAGCCAAATTACACAATCTTCTTGCACGGAGAAGACAAAAGTTGGAATGCAGAGACTTGCATTCTGATCACTCTCTCCATTGGCATCAAAGCTAAATCAGACGCAGTGATATTAGGGAGGTTCATCAGGCTTTAGGGTGATGTGCTCATGTATGTAACCGTTGATGGACATGTTTTATAACATTTGGCAGTGAACCTTCTGTACTGCCAAAAAAAAAATCCAGTTCATGCATAATTAAGGTTGTACAGCTAAGCCTTAAAATCAGGAAATGCAAAGTTAAAATTGACTTAACCTTGACTTCTCCTTGACAATTGGCATTATGGGTGCAATGTTTTACGACAAGTTCATGTGCTTTTTTTCCAAATAGTGCAAGCACCTTCCAAATGCATGAATAATTAAAATCATCTGTGTTTGCCTAGTTCAAGATAAGCTAGTGATCAGGAAAGCAAAAGGTGCAGATTTAATATTTTCCATTAAACTTTAGCTGGTGCATTCCTTGTAGTGTTACTATACACAACTTTCACATCACACGAATGCAGACTTTTTTACCAAGTGTCATTGGGAGAGGACAGGTGTTGATGAAAAAGAGAGAAAGTAAGTCTAAACTAAGTGGGACTAAACCACAAAGATCTGCTGTAATGCATCCATGTCATTGGTGAACTGGGTGCCTGCAGAATTCATTTCTCTAGTAATGGTCAGCCAGAGATTTTCTAGTGTCTCCCACTTTGCAGGTTATGGCCCCAATTCCATTCTCAGTTACATCAACTCTGCATGGATGCAATTAAACTCATTAAAGTAGTACTACCCCTGATTTACATAAAGGACAATCATCCTAAACATTTGTTTTCCCCCAAGGAATATATAAACACAGTAAATGGCTGCTTTAAACAGCTCCTACTCTCCAATCCCACTGCTGTTCTGTAGATTGTATTTTCACAGTTTTTTTCAATTTGAGATGATCTAAAGCTTCAGAATTGTTTAATCAGTCTAAACTGATCTACAGTTTTAGGGTTTTTTAAGCAGTCTAATCTGATAGGACGCTTGGGATTAGCATATGGTTTTAAGATGACATTTTAAAGCCTGAGATCTGCTAAAGCCAGAAAATCAACAGGAGGAGCTGTGCCCTGGAACTAGTGCTCTGCTCCTCAGGAGAGTAATTGCAGAACTCATGTCGGGCAGGAGATTTTCCACTGCCTCCAGGGAGGGGGAGATCCATGCTCTGCAGGCTCACCCCAACGCCCCCAGAATAAACCTCAGATAGCTGTAAATCGACCATCATGTGGCTCCTGGCTCTCTCTGCCAGAACTGGGCACATGTTTCTCCATGGGTTTTTTGCCCTATTCAACCAGCCATTCTTTGCTTTCAGATGCTCTCACTTCTGCTAACCCAGGTGTGGGACACCTCTCCCAACAGCCCTCTGTCCCCTCTCATGTGCAATTATACTCCCGAAGTTTTCCAGTAATTTCCCAGTGTCCCTCCAAAGCCTCCGGAGCTAATGCACTGCTGTCCAGCAACATCAAATCCATGTTGGAGGTGCCAAAGACGTCCCTGGAAGCATCAGGCAACACTATAGCTTTCTGTAAGACTCATCTGGTTGAGTTTTTTTGAAGATTAAGAAAAGTTCAGGAGAAAGATGGCTGGTGTTTCGGAGTTTCAACTCTTTCTGGGAGTAGGAGCAGCATCTTGAATCCCTGGGCATGTCTGGAGGAGGCCGCTAAGCTAATCTGTGTCTTGGCCAAATCAAAATAAGCCCAGACATCTGTGGACTCTGAAGACAGACTAAAACCAGTTGCCTTTGCCCTCCCTCCCCTTTCTATTGCAAGATGTGGCCAGTGCTCTGCAGGCTATCATCCTACAGCCATTTGGAGTAAGTGATACACAGGCAGCAGAAGGCAAAAGATCAGGGAAGGGGAAAGAGCAATGTCCCTGGAAGAAAGGAAGGAGACATCATCTCCCAGGCACTCACATTGTGAAGTTCTCCTCCATGAAGCAGCGGTTGCGGAGCAGCCCAGCCCACAGCTGCACCCCGATGATGCCGAAGATGAAGAAGACAAAGAAGCAGAGCAGAAGGACGTTCCCCAGCATGGGCAAGGTGTCCAGGAGCAAGTTCACAAGGATACGCATGCCTGCAGCAGAAGAGAACCAGAAGGACAATTTTGGGATGGAGGGAGAGAAAGAGAAAAAAAGAAGGGAAGGAGAAGGAAAGGAAAATTTAGGAGACACACAAATTAAAAAAAAAAAAAAGCCATACAAAGATAAAAATAAAAGCAAAGTATCAGAAATTAATTGCTGCCAAACCAGGCTAAATTTGTGATTGTTGCCTTTTCTTGTCCTGACATGCAGCCAGAAGAACTGCTGTGATGCTGTGATCTTTTAACCCTAAGCCTCCATCTACAGCAATGAGAAGAAAAGAGAATGAAACTTTTGGTACCATCAGCTACCTGACAGATATCCCTCACTTCTCCTTCCCTGCAGATGGGCAACAGAGTGACAACTCTGTCCCAGAGGTGCACAGCAGCTCAGTGGCCCCATCCTCAGATGGCTCAGACTGCAAGTCATCCCCGTTTAACAACTGCATGCTGGAACCTGAGAACTGTATCAATGGACCAAGACCAACCTGCCTAGAGGGATGAACCTCTCCAGCACACATAAACTGGCATAAATTAGTTTTCTCAGCAACACCATCATCAGGGGACAGTCATGGAGACCACACTCTCCTCTCTTGGCTAGTCCTCCCTCCCCAGTGGGGCTGGAGCACAGACATAGCAGGCATAGCCTGAAATGCTGTCATCACAGCACCTCTGGCCAGTGCAAATATTGCCAAAACTTTTTTAAAAAAAATTTTAATTACCTAATTAATTATTTCTGTGGTTTTATGTCTCCCCAGGCTCTTCAGCTCACATAGCAACAAGTAGGGGTAAGGATAGGCTCATTTCTCCATGAAGCTAATGACTTTTCCTCTGCTCTCTGGGGACAGCAAAAGTCTAGAAATTCTTCTGAGCATCACCATACTGCCTTTACCCCCATATACACCTCATGTCATAATCTCTCCTTGCCTCCAGGGAGGTCCCTTCCCCAGAGGTTCAGGGAGTTCCTTCACTGAAGATGTTCCATGTAGGCCAGCAAATAATTAGCTAATTAGGTATTTATAACCAGCTCATTACTTTAGATGGCAGTGGAAGGGGAAAGAGGAGGGGAAGATAAGATTAGGATTCTCTGACAGCCCTTTGAGGCACAAACTAATACCCCTTGTGGGCCCAGAATCAAGTAATTAGCCACACGATGCTGTGCATTATGCTCTATATCTCTATTCCCTGGGCTGCTCACACTGTGGAGAGGGGACGGATAGTGGTGCCTGTGGGGGGCATGCAGTTGTGGGGTGCACACACACTGAAGGGAGAGGGAGAAGGGTGCCTGATGTGGTACATCAGACTGATTTAGCTCAGGAAGGAATGTTTTGGGGACAGATTGGGGTGGGATGGCCAGGAGTGGTATTTGCAAGTAAGTGATGTGTAGGAAGGAGAAGATGCTTAATGATGGCTACATGGAATCATGAAGGACAAGGAATGATGGCATTATCTCTAAGGCCAGGCTGTGGAGCAGCAGTTCAGCCCTGCTTGCCTGACTGCCCAGCTGTATCACTAGTCACCAGTTAAGGCAGTTTCTAGACAGCACATCAGTAACTCAGGAGTGCAAAGGCACAGGGCCAGCCGCTCACTGGGGATGGCAGACATGCCATGACTCACTGATAGCTTTCTGATCTGTCAGCGTACAAAGCCCAACAGCATAGCCACATTGCCCTGCTGTTTGTTGCTGTGACCTGCCAGGCTCTGGAGCAACACTGCACAACACTTTGGCTTTAAGGCCACATACCCTCACTGCAGTGCAGCATGTTCCCAGCATTAACGCTGCTTCACAGTGCGAGCTCATCAGTTCCCATAAACTGTCCTGGTCAGTGCATTAGGGAGAGGTGAGTGACTTGGGAAGCTGTGCCAGCAGCACTGCAAGAGGGGGTGATGTTTTTCAGATCAATTGATGCTAGCTCTGTCTTACAGCAGAGATAATGCAAAGAACGCAACTGTCCTTACACTAAAACACAGAACAAATAGAACAGACATCCCTACCAGAATTTTACATATAACACACTTGTTGGGTCAGAATTTGCAAAAATTGATTTTGTCCATGTTCCAAGAGAAGACAAATGACTTCTAAAATTTGCCTGCCTTTTCCTTGGAATACTCTGACTCTCAGAGATGCTACTGATGGTACAGGATTGTGCTATCCACAGCTCCAGGACCATAATGATTGCCCTCATGCCAGGTTCTCTGGAGTACTGGGCCCATAACCCCAAAAAAGGCAGGTGGCCCCATGCTAGGTAGGTGGCTACCAGGCAGGCAGCACCAGTGCTTGGTGTTTTTTCCATATCACAAAGAATTTCAGCATTGGTGGGTTCCATTTCTAAGTCCAAATGGAAAGCGATTTTTATTTTTTAAAAGTCTCTCAGTTAAACAGTCATCCTTCTCTGCCCATTGGTGCTGATGTTGGATATGAGACTAGATCTTCCAAAAGCAAGAACACTGAAACTACACCCATCCAAACATCAACTGCAATTCTCCTATCAGCCAGCTACCTTTAAAACAAATTCATCCCTTTACTTTGTGCCAAATCCTCTTCTGTTTCCTGCCCTAAACCACAAAGCAATAGCTCTGGGAACCCATTTTTCATCAGAGGCATCAGTTTTCCCTCGAATGGACCTCCTCTGCTGAGTTCACCCAGTTAGTGGAGGTACTTCAACTACTACTTCCATATGGATGAAAGGCACAGTGTAAATACAAGCTCAGTACCTTTGTTCTCTTCATTGTTAGCCTCCCCTACTGCCTGTGCTGTGCTGCCTGCAATACTCATGCCCGAGTCCTTAAGCCCTGTCCTCTGCTATGGCATTTTGGTAGTGACCCTCCTGCACCTCTGCCAGTCCCTATAGGCACTTTGGGGGGAACCCCTTGCAGCCTCTCTGTCCCCTCCTGCATGAGTCTGTCCACACCTGAGGCTTTGAAGACCCCGGAACCAGGAAGGGATGGGCTGGTCCAGCAGCCATGCTGGGGAGTCTGCTGTGGGTTTCTAAGGAAGGATCCTCACTGCCAGGTGTCTTCCTGGGCAGGAGGGGATGAACCCCACTCAGGCAGCACCTGCAAGGCAGTGTGTTTCAGGGTCTGGACAGCCTGACTGGGAGCAGGTTCTAAATGGTCCCTGGTTCCTCAAGCACTCACAATCCCTAGGGAAAAGCAGGAGAAAGGCTGAAAAGCCCAAGGATGGAGGGGTATGATTTGCTGCAGATGCTGGTGAATGAGATTGCAAGGTCCCTAAAGCAGCTGCAGGGCAATGGAAATGGGCAAAAGGCATATTTGTCAGTGTAGCTTCAGGAGCACCCTACCCTGGAGAACCCTTTTCCAAGGGGCCTTTGCCAGACAAGACACCATCCACAGCAACACTGGTGCATCTTGCATGACAACTTCTGGAAGGTTCTGGAAAGCTGGTTCTTCGGCAAAGTCCTGCTGCTGCCTCCTTCCTACCTTTCACAGCCTCTGCATGCTGCTCTGCCCCTTTACTTTTCTCTGCCTCTACACTACAGTTTATGTGCACAGGTCTCCCAGCCTTCCTCTCCACTGCTGCCTTTCCCCGCATCCCTGTTTGTCTTTTGCCATTGGCAGAAGAGAAGCCACGCTGGCTCACAGCAAGAAGAGAATATGAAATGGACAGTGACCTTTTCTGAAGTAGCCTTTGAAAAAAGATGTTCTCTGGGAAGAAAAAGGAAGAGGGGCTGGGCAGTCTGGAGGAAAAGCAGAGAGGGAGAGCATTGGTGAAGTAACATTCGGCAACCAAACAGACTCCCAAGGCATCAAATATGAAAAGGTTTTGCTCTTCAAGGGGAAGAAAAGCTAGAAACATGAAATATTCATGAGTGCCAGGTGTGAGCTCTGAAAGGCCTTTTCTCTTCCCCACACCCTCATGAGGAGGCCAGTAGAAAGGAGGAAACGAAACAGCATTGGCTGTGGGCATTCAAGGAAGGATCCTCACAAAAGAAGATCAGATATACTTCCCTGCTGCTCACCCATGCCCTTGGTTAAGGGGTGGGGAACAGTGCTAGATAGGACCTCACCAGCAGGGCTATTCCTAGCAGGATATCCTGTGGGAGCAAAGCCACGAGCACAACAGAGGTGTGTTCGCCACTCCAACACAGCAGTGGATATCGGGGGAAAGTATGTCGCAGGGATGAGAAGTGCCAGGAGGGTTAGAGGAGTACTGGGGAGCGAGCTGCTGAAAGGAAGCACGGGGCTGAGCAAAGCCAAAAGATGAAGCAAAGTCACTGAACTCTCTCCTGGGTTTGGGCAAAGTGAATCGGCTGCCTCAAGTCTGCAGCATCCAGAGGCCTTTCCTGACAAACTGCAGACACTACAGTGACAGACATTTGCCATCAACCCTGATTAGCCTGGCCGTCATAGCTAAGCAGACTCATCCAACACATGCCAGCCCCAGGGTAAAGCATGGCAGTGAGCAGCCGGGGCAGGGCTGGGGAGAAGGCAAGCTCCAGGCAGCCAGAGCAAGCTGCACAGTGCAGGTGTGCCCAGCAACTTACCACAACCTCCCAATTCTCCTGCTCAGCATCACTCCATCACTTTGCCTTCTTTCCACCTGCCTCTTTTCAAGAGTGAGGACCAACACCTGAGCTGATTCACTCCCTCCATGATCTGAACTGGGGACTGTCTCAGGAGAGGGTGAAGAAACCCTGTTCTTTCTGGTTTCTTATATCTCACCCACCTCTCAGGCTTTTGAGTCCTTTCCAGCTCTACAATGAGAGACAAAGCTAATGTGTGCAGAGTCAAAAGGAGATAGTGGTTTGAGGCAATCATTCCCTTGCTTAGAGTAAACCAGATGGAAGAGAAGATAATTTTCAGCACTCATCTGCATCATGGGCCAAGTCACCAAGTGTCATTTTAACTAGGGCGAAAACAAATCTCTTCCCCATCACCACTTGTGACTGTAGCTGGCAGGACATTTTGCAGAGTACAGAGACTGAAGCATTATTCTGTCCCTCAGCCAGGCTGCTTGTCCAAGCATGCATTCTTTCCTTCCTCCCCTGCCCCAGGACACATGGCAGTCCACCCAGCTAGTATGGGATTGGCAGGATTTTCCTGTGTATGCTCTGTATGGGAATTTGCAGAACTGAGGAACAATTCCAGCAGATAGATTGTATTTGTGCAGAAAGCACACAGAGATATGCACCTTTCTTTGCAGCCAACCCCTGTAGTTAATGTAATCTCAGTTTGTATTCACAGTGCATGCTGGTGCTCAGACTTGTGGCCCTCCTCACTGATCTCTTGCTGATTCGAGGCTTAGTCGTCATTTCACACACTGCATTCATTTACATCAGCTAAAACGTGAGGCCAAACTACTGCAAAGAGAAACCAATCAGGTGTGTGTGTAACAGTAGATGCACCACCAAGTTCATCATTATTATAACCCATAGTTTCCCTTACCACTCAGATCTTTTTCCCTTTGCTGCATTCCTCCTAACTGAAGCCTCTCCTGCAAACACAGGTGTAAGCAAGAGGAGCTCAGCCGGAACAGCCGATGTGCAGCTCCAGCTTCTCCTCAAGCTGCAAAGCCAGCCTCATTCACATTGCACATCATCACCGTCTGCTTTGCACCAATGCAAGAGGGAGCATGTCCAGATGGCTGGCCTGAGCCAGATTAAATAAACCTTATGGAAAACCAGGTCCAGTTGACAGTACAAGGTAGTGAGAGATCTTCAGCCAGTTCTGCTGCTAATTAAAAAGCTGCCCCAGACACAAATGTGAAACACTGGCTTTGTTCAGAGGCAAGCAAAGTCTTTCCATTGATCTCTCTGTTAGGTTCCGGTACATTTTTAGGACACATTTAGGGTTGGGGGTTTTGTACTTGCAGGTTGTCAGCATGATCCATAGTTTAGGAGTGCCACTAAATTCCTCACTAACACCCCACTCTTGCCTTGCCAATGTGCAAAGCTTTCTAGAATCTCTTGACCGGCTCAGACACCTCATCCTGCTCAGTCTGTTGATGATATTACCTCCAGTTATCTAGATCTTTATCACTCCTCAGCTTGACCACAGAAAATATCAAAGCATGACATTTCCAGCACTTACAAAGCTTCAGCCACTACAAAAAGCTGTTGTTCATTTTCTCAGTAGCATGGGCACATTGTCTCGCCCTGGTAAAATATTCCCTTAGGATATTGAATCAGTTCAAGCATTAAGTGTCCTTAGCCCTTACCTTCAAAGTACTTCTCAGTTTAAGCCTGAAGTAGCCAAAAGAGAGACTAAAACTCCAGGAAAAAAAATGTTGGTCAGAGTTTTACCCTACTAGGACAACAGAGCTCTCCAAAGTAGGTTTAAAGTGTACTGATGTAAGAGAAAGAGCTCTCTCAAGCTTGCTCCAAGGCTGTAGAAACCATTCCCTCGGGAGCCAGGGTCTAGCACAGACCTCACTGCTTATCACTCCAAGAACAAGATGCTTACCCCAGATGGATCAGGTCAGGGCAACACAAGCATCAGAAGGAAAAGGAAGAACAGGAAAAACCCCACACCACTTACAACATCCCCCAACACACACTCAGCTAAAACAACTGCCAAAAAGAGAGTGCAAATGAAACCTGAGACATGCTGTTTTCCTTGGGGGGAAGGTGAGAAAACAAACACATGGACGCTGCATAACCATCGAAGGGGGCTCAAATCCCAGAGTCAGGGCTGAATCTTGATATTCTGAATCCCTCAGAGGGATTCAGGCAGGTTTCCTACCTGCCCATCAAACATCACATGCATGTCAAGGAAATATGCCCCTCCTAGTGAGACCTTGCATACAGAAGTGTCAGCAACCTTGAAAATTATCATTTCCTTTAACATGGTATATAGCAACAAGTCCCATGGACCCCTGGCCTGGCTCATGCCACAAGTAGTTATTGCCATATTTCTTTGCTAGAGACCTGCAGTAAATCGAACAGAGAAACAGGTCCAGCTTCCAGCACTGGGTAGTGAAGAGCTCTTCATAAAGGATTTTTTTTTTGAGAGAGAATATCAAGATGTCAAATGAAAAACAAAAAAAGACAAACCTTTGGGGAATGCTATGAGAAATACACTCTAAGGTAATGGAAAATTATCTTCTCACTAGATCATAAATAATACCAAAAATTAACTGTGGCTTGAAGGGTCAGACTCTAGCTGCATCTTCCAAGTCTTTCACAGAAGACAGGTGGTCTAAACAGCAGTCCCAAGCTCTCATATTTCATAGTTTTTTCCAAGATGCACAAGACCCAGTGCTCAAAACAGTTCCTTCCTACTGAGTTGGAACTTCACCAGCCCTACAGAGGGATCAGAAACTAGAGCCATGCCATGTGCTTTGAAGAAGCAAGCCCAGAGGTGAGGCCTACTAATTGCAGACCTGACCCCAGTGTTACGGTGGCCTCAAGAATGAGGGTAAAATTCAGAGCATTTACCTTGACACCTAAAGGCTGACATCTCTGGAAAAAGAGGGGCCTCAGTCCAAGCCTCGCTATGATCCAAAAAGAAGGAGGCAGCTCATCTCTACAGCAGGCTACACGCTATTAAGGATGCTTGTGAGCCCAGATAAGGTCCACGGAGAGCAACAGAAAGCTCATCCGCCACAGGCATTCACATTCAGTATGTACCACCATAGCAAAGTTGGTAGCCACGTAATCGGTGATATCAGCAGAAACAGATGCAGACAAAGGTCTCAGTCAGTGACCCCCTTCTTCACTTGCCATATTAACTGCTTGCAAGCTTTAGGCTGTTAAGTAACCTTGTCTTGGAGAGTGATACTAGGTGTTAGATTATTTCTTAGAGAGGTGTGTCTCTGGGGGATTGCTGTCCTTCTGTTCTTTTTTCTAATACTGAACATCTAATAAGCAACACCTACTACCACCTGCTACTGTTGTTCATTCACTGATCATCTCATTTTTTCCCCATTTACCACTGCAATGATGACTGCATTCACTTTCAGTGAAAACTATTAAAAACATACAGTGCCAGTTTTTCTTTCAGAATTGCAGGGGTCACCCAGCACTGGGGACAAAAGGTAACTCCAGTGCCAGGGCTGCAAGTCACTTGCCTCTATTCTATAAATACCTTTAGGTTCTTTCCACATCTCTAGGGCTGTGTAAGTAGGACAGAATAATGCAAAATATTATGTAAAACTGTTAATGCAACTTCTGGTTAAGATTTAAGGGATCTAATTTCCTCTTACTGTCACTAGCATGAATCATGTTTCTTTCTACTGCAGATAGTGACGTGATGCTAGGTGAAATGCATGTGAAAAAGAGAATCAGGCCCAAAATACACAAAGATTGAGGAATTTAAGGTTATGGTTGTAAATTGCCCTGCCCACACAGAGAGTGCAATTTGCATTAGTGTAATATGACATTATCTTTCACCCCATAATACACTGTCATTATTGCTCACATTTCCATGGTATCCATTGCTTGATAGGTCCCATGGGACAGATTTTGCAAAACAGCTCAGCTCCCATTTAGGCAGCAAAATACGTGGCTGGGCTTTCGAGAGTGCTGTGTACACTGGAGGCTAAGCTTGTTTGAACAGGCAGCAGAATTGTCACAATGGGAACCGTGAGGCACCAAGCATTTTTAAAATTCTGGCTGTGCAGGTTCCCCTAGAGGAGAAGGAAGAAATAAAGATTCCAGTGAAGGTCTCTTTATGACTGGTTTTTGGGTTGATTTTTTTTTTTTTTCCAGGCTTGCTTTACTTCTAATAACACAAACTCCAAAGTGCTGTTGCTAACTCTTGTGATTTTTATGGGGAGCCTTGGGATGCATGGCATAAACCTTCAGGCATGAAATCTTGCTATGACTTGACAATCTGGATCACAGTAAAAAAAAAAAAAAAAAAAGAGAGAGAGAGAGTTTCTATGACTCACTATTATGGGGGAAAAAAAAAGAGGACTACAAGATCTGAGTCACTGGTTCAAAGGTCTGAAAGCCATAGGAAAAATAGAAATAATCTGTGATTCTTTTTTTCCTTTTCCTTTTTAAAATCTCATGGTTTAAAACCTATCTGACAACCTACAAGCACACAATTTGTGACTTTTGAATACTTGTTTATAGTAACATTGAAATTGAGCAGACTGGTTCAGAGAGGGAAAAGTGACTTTCTCCCATAATCTATGACCACAAAAAAAAAGGGCTAAGCAATATGTAGTACAAAACAAGGCATGACCAGGTCTACATTTCCTGCACTTCAGTGTTACCCAGCTCCCTGCCATGATGTTACACTAACACAAGGATATAATTTTCATTTTGTTTTGATTTGGTTTTTTTCTCCCAAATTTACTTTGATTACCCATTTGAACATGTGGCCAGATATTGCACACTGGGGAATGCACGCAAAAACCAGTATTGAGATCAGGTAACAAGAAAATAAAATTGCAGCCTGTCTTCAGTGGCTGAAGACTTCTTCCAGCACTACATGATGTGGGTCTGTTACATCCTACTCAGTTTGTTAAAAAGCCCCAGAGAAACACTGTTTTGCAAACCTATCCAGTGTATTTATCTGAGTCTACAGACTTTCTTTATACAATTCCTCGCCCTTGTTTCAGTTTTGATTTTCTCCTCTCTCTCCCTCCACCCCCACTTTCTCTGCATTATCCTACACACAAAGGAGCATCATGCCTTCACGTGCTGTGCCCGGAAAACCCTGCCACTTGTCTCCTGTGCATTTCTTCTTCTAGCCCCGCTCCTCCTCTGCTCTTCTCTCTATTGATCCTCACACTGCTCTGCTCCCCCTCACACTGTTTCCCTGTATCCTGAACATGCCTGTTTGATTTAGGGCTCAAATGACTTGATAAAAAGCTGCACATACAGGAAAGTGAAACTCTGAGTTACACTCCCTCTCTGATCTGCCCCCTCTCCAAGGAAAGGTATCCTTTAATGGCCCGTTCCAAGGTATAAATCACACTGCTCTCTTCAGTGCTTTGTTCCACTTGGCTAGAAGATTGGGTTGGAAAGGGAAGATGTAGGCTGAACTTGACCCCGTTGGTTGAGTCCATCCCCTGCCAGCTTTTCTCCATCCTTCCGCTGCCCACCTGCCTGGGACAGAAAGTTGTCAGCTTTGTCTTTGAATGCATTTGAGTCACACATAGCCTGACCAGGGAATGAAAAGGGCTTTTTAATCTCTTAAATTTTGTGTAGGGATGCTGTGAGAGAACATCACTCTTGTCACCATACTAGCCTGCTCAGGACTGTAGCTGCATGTGGATAAATCTGTGTACACAATTGTATCTGGTTTTAAGTATGGTTTGTGTGTCACTGAGATGAGATAATAAATATTTACAGAGCAGCTCATATGAAGAACTGTGATTGGGGTAAGTTCAACTATTTCAAAAATACAACAATATCCGAGTTTCATTTATCACTTCACAAATAAAGCCGTTAGGGGAAAAACTGTATTTCCAAAAGAGTCAAAAGGAAGAGTAGATTTCTGAAAGAGAGTCAATGCTGGAAGAGAACAAGTGACAGTAGTCTTTCAGAAAGAGTGAGACATCTGAAGCAAAGACCCTGTAGGGGGAGTTGGGGGTGGGGTGGGGGGTGGGTCTCCCTTAGAAGAAGAATCTCATAATCCCTTTGTATTTCCAACTGCTAGGGCAGGACTATGCCTGTCAACTGTGCTCGCTTTTTGTCTGACCTAGTTGTAAATGAGACTGGTTTACAGCCTAATATATCTCAGTCAGAAGCTAATTTCACACATGCTCATCAGTGAAATTAGTTCTTCAAAAATGCATTTAGAGCAGTAAATATCATCACTTATCCCCTGTGCCAAATGTGGGGTTCATAGCCAGACCACTCTGTCTTAGGCACTGTTATAGCACCAAACACAGGGAGCTTGGTGTGGAATATAAACTTAAGGTGGGGATATATATATAAAACATCTCCTTTTCTCATACCAGAGTTCAGTTGCTTCAGACTATTTTTGTATTGGTGCTTTGATCTAGTAAGCTGAACACAGGTCTTAGAGTTAGGAGATGGCAGTTGTATTCCTGCTGGTGACACTCACTGGATCTCTCTCACCTGGTCTGCAATATGAGAAAGATTAAACTATCAAGCCTTGGTTTATATCTTTGAGGTCTGTAGAAGAACAGTAGAAAACTACGATCTATTTGGACCCATGGAGCTACTGTAATAACAATATTTATTAAAGAAAAATGGAGCTAGACCAAGATTTTCCTACACAGCACTTTTACCAGCAAAGAATGCTATTGCATTGAAATGGAAACACTTCAGTGTTGTGATAGTTATCGAAACATCATTTAGCAAAATGAAAAGGAGGACAAGAGGAGAGGAAAGCATTTTTATACCAGATGGTATGGTTGAGGTTTTTGTTATTTTTAAACTTCTTTGTCATGACAAAGTATTGGAAAAAAATCAAAAAGGCAAACAGCAACCTAAAATTAGGCAGAATAAAACCATATTAAAATGGATAGGAAATGCTTATTCTTGTTCTGACTGAGAAGAAACACATTTAGAAAGAGCAGAACTTCCCACAAATCTGAAATTCTATTTCCTGCACAGCTAGTAATAAGAATATAATATTGTATTTCTAATGCCTATACCTCCACATAAGTATTACTGCACTTACACACCAAGCATTAGCGCATGTATACACTTTCTACTCAATAAAGTTGCTATGCAACACTCTGCAACAGACTCCTCCACTTCCGTACAGCATGCTCAGCAGAAGTAATCTGCTTCCAAATGATGAATCGGTTACTAAATTGTAAGTGGAAACTGGAAGACATCAAACACAACGCAAGGACTCTTCTTTGCATAAGTCCAATGCAACAAAGAAGAGTAAACTGAAGAAACATTTTCTGCTCCAATCAAAAAAAAAAAAAAATACAGAAGAAATTCAAATGATCAGAAATTACTGCAGACTCCCTGCTCAAAAGCTGGCAGAAATAAACTAAAACTAGCCTCCCCCCAAACCTTGTGCCTCGCCATAAGAAAGGATGAGAGCTAGCAGAAACAGCAACATTTCACCTAGCAACCTGCCACACAATCGCAAAAAGATAATAAGAACAAATGGATGTGGACTTTCACCCCATGCCCAGGACACAGACATGCCCAGAGCAGAAAGCAGCTACCTCTGACAGAGACCTGGAGGGTATTTTTTCCCTCTTTATACTTGTTCAGTGGCTGGAAGGGCTTGTCACACCAGCTCACTGCCATGGAATTGAATCACATGGTAACAGGACCAGAACAATCTCTGACTTTTGTTTCACGCATTTTCAAACAAAACCCCAAAAGGCAGCGTTCCTGTGGCTGTAGTCAGGAATACAAGAGATAAGCCAGAATACTAATGAAGGTGTGATATGTATGACAAAACTAGGGCACTTCATGTTTTCTCTAGTACACTTCAAAGATGACATGAGAATGGAGGAATGATCAGGGAGAGCAGAACCAGAGACTTCTTCATCCAGAGTGAAATTCAAAATGGTCAGTAGCACATCCTGCTGAGAACTGCAAGAAATGCAATCAATTGCTGATAACCAGCCATTGAAGATCAGCTCTAAACCTAAAGCAGCTCTATGTGAGCTGTTGTCCCTTGGACAATCCCATTTTACTTACTTCGCTCAGACAGTGCCTCTTACACGATTTGGGGCTGGAAGGACTTCCTGTGGCAGTGAGCTTTACAGTCTTATTACAAACTAGGTGGAGAACAACTTCCTTAATGAACATTTGCCTCTTTTTGGTTACACTAAGTGTCCTTTTCTTCTTCTGTCACGATTCAGGTGGGAGAGTCTACGCATTCTTTACACTATACATAATGAGTACAGCACACACAAACAGCATTTGTCATCTCCTTTTTTTTCCTCATTGTTTCAAAGCCTCACAAGTCTCACTGTAAGGAAGGGATTTTAGGAACATGTTAAGAATAAACACAGGCAAGCAGAATTTAGACACAGCCAATTTAGGCATTTAAACTTCAGCCTTGCCCACCTGCCAAGAATATAAAACGTTTATTTAACTTATTTAACGGGTGATACTTTTTCCTCTGCCATGTTGCTACTGTTGCCTTAGAGTCATCCTGAATTTCCTCCCTCCTCATTTTCTGGCATCGCTTCTTTTTTTGCTTCATGTAGTACAAAATCTCTCTCAAATTTCTCCGGATTTTTCTCACTTCAGTATGTGGACTTTTCAAACGCTGTCTGATTATTAGAGTGTTACTGTTCTTTGAGTGCTAAATAATCTACCCAGACAGACCACTTCAGCACTCTTCCTCTCATGCAGTAATCACTCATGTTCCTAATCACTTTGTCCATTCTTCTGATAATAAACTGCTGTTGTTCAGTTCACAAGGCCAGACTTCTCTGTGAAAATCAGTCCCTACCTGGGTGCCCATGTGGAAGTCTTTGAAATGGGCCACTGGTGAATGCTGGGCCACATTGTCCCATTGCAACCTTCTGAACACAGATGAATATCTGCCTTTGGGATTAACTTCCCCTGCACCTCCCCAAATATCTCACACTCCCACCAAGACCTCAATTTCCCTCTACTTCCCTCTGTCTTATTCCCCACTTTCTTTGCTAGCACCTGCAACACCTCCATCTTGGTATTATCAGTATATTTCACTAATAGACTTTCTTCTTGCTTCAGATCAGTAATGAAGAACTTTAAAAAGACATTAAAAAAAGATTTGTGGCCAAAGGTCCCATTAATTATGTTTGCTGTACCCCACTAGGCACCTCTTCCAACACAGCTCATTCCTGTTTATCACAAGCCTTTGTTTACAGTCTCTTCACCAGTTTTCAGCCCTCAAGTCAGTTCTTCCTCTCACAGGGAATCTAATTTTTATTTTTTTTTAATTCATAGCAGGATGGCATTTCTTCCAAAATGTTCACTCCATATAACCACAGATTTATGTAGTGAGAAAGGTACGTAAATGTTTAACCACAAAGTGGAAATTAAACCAGCAACAATTTAATAAAGTTTTATACCAATAATAGGAGCAAACTGGCAGTGCCACAGATGAGGCAGTCAGGGGAAATTCAATGGCCTGTCCTCTACAAAGGTCAGGTGAGATGATCTAAAGCATCCCTGGTGCCTCGGCATGCATGCAGCAGGTCCCTGGTGGGCCAGTTCTCATGCCACTCACACCGCTCCTTCCAGAGTAGTTCCTGCTGGCAGGGGAGTGACTCCAGATGTTCCAGGAGATAAGTAGGAATAAAACAAGTTCTCAACTTTTTGCCAGTCAGGATTTTCTCCTGACCGCTGGTATATAACAATTAACACGCAGACATCTGCAGGAGTCAGTTGGATATAATTCCAGATGTTCCCACTCGCCACCAAGGTTAAGTCTACCCTGATAACAGGGATCAGTCTCAAAGCAGTCTCTGAATGCAGACTCATGGGACTCCTTATGAAGCAGGGAGGAAAAGGGTCTGCAAAACACAAGGACAGTGTTGCCCTCACACAGCCAGCCATACGCTTCCTGGAAGGGGCAAGCTTGCCATGCACGACCTCCAGCCCACCCCCTCACAGAGGAGATGCCTCCCCCCTGCCACGGTGCATGCCTACAGCCAGGACTATGGCTGGCTCCCAGTCTTCTTCTCTCTGGGGAAGGGCCACAGAAATGGAGACTGGCTGAGGGAGTTGTTTAGCTGACAGTCAATAGCCAAAAGGTTGTTCTTGGCTCCCATCTTTATTACCCCACGATGGACCTATTATATGGTGTTCACTCAGTGCCCAAAGCAGCTGCTTTCCTGCCTGGCACCCTCCTGCCACCTTTCAAGCACATTCTGTTCCTGGCTATTGCTCAGAAATAAAAATACACCCAGGAAGAGAGAAAAGACCCTTTTCTTGAATGGTTCTGCATGGAGCCAGAGACCCTGAAATCAGTCTCAATAGCATGTTCAAGAAATAGGTGGCATTGTGAAAGTGACTTTGGCACAAGGAAAAACATATGATGCAGCCTGGGAGGCTGACTGTGCCAAATTCCTCAGATCTGAAAAAGAAGGAGCATCTGAGTTCAAGAGGATTAGGAAAGCTCTGGTAAGGTCTTAACCACTGCAGACAGCCTGATTAGGGAGATTACAGGGAAGAGCAAAGAGACTTCCTGTCATTCTGCAAGACAGAAAAACTTGCGGAAGAAACCCTTAAAGTCTCACAGAGCTGCATGTGACAGCTGCTGCCTTTGCACAGGGAATAGCCAGAAACATTGGAGTGACACAGCAGACTGAATTCAAAGCTCTTGCAACACCCTGATCCCAATGGCATGCAACCTACCCACCAGTTCACTTCCATCCACCTGGATACAACCACTGAGAAGCATGAGCCACATCCACCAGTGTTTCCTACAGTTAAATAACAACGGCAACACCTGCATACTCATCCAGGACTGCAGGGAGAACAGCACTGACTTGGGGGGTGGGGAGCAGGGTAAGAAAGACATGGCTCTGGTGAGCAGCAGTTCAACTGCTGACACATTCAGGTTCATGGACAGTCCCAGCAGCCTCGTGCCCAGAGGCATTCAACTCAGCTATACACACATGCCAGCTCAAAGGGGAGATAGTCAGCATAAAAGAGAGAGTACAAAATACAGGGTGAGGAGGAGAGAAAAAATACCCGGTGTTATACACCCCTAAGCTGTAATGGCATGAAATGTTTTCACATGAGAGGATCTGAAAGAACCTGTGAAAGCCTGAGCAAACCAATTCTCCCTACTTGCCTCAGCTCACCCCTCTCCAGACCTCACACACATCCCTTTTTGAGGCTGCAGACATTATCAAATCTGCAACATCCTTCAGCAAGAGTGAGAAAAAATCCTTTCCATTGATGAACGTTGTTCAGTTTCTGCTCCTGAGCCATCAGCATGGCCCTGCACAAAGGATGACCAGGGTAGATATGCTAGGAGACTAGTTTTCCTGCCCAATGACACCTCTTGGCCCCATGATGAGGAAAAGCCTGCACTGTACACACCATGCAGCAGTGTCCACTCAATTTGCACCTGAACCCCGCCTGGAGAACACCACCACACACAGCATTACTGATCACGTACTCCCTAGAACCCAAGCTGAGCAGGTGTGAGAGGGAAGTGTGACTTACTAGGCACACGGTTGATAGCTTTCAGGGGTCTTAGGACGCGGACAGTACGGATTGCAGACAAGTTAATGTTTTGGAGATCCAGGGAGTACTCCACCATCCTGCAGAAGGGGAGAGAAAAAAAAAAAAAAAAAGAACATTTAAAAGAATCCAAAATTTTGGCTTGAGCCACAGAGTCATCACTAAACTAGGGTTTCTAGAAGTCATGGGGATGAAGCCTGAATCTTTGAGAGAAAAGCTAAAGCCTCTGGGATCAGGAACAGAGCCCACAGCTCCCCTGGCAGAAAACACAGCTTGTCTGCAGCAAGACAGAGAGCAGTGACATCATGCCATGTGGATGCAGGCCAGGAGTTACAATAACACTTACCTGCTGCAACCATCAGGAAAGGAAGAGGTGGATGAAGAAGCCCCACCAAAGAGCATGAACTCCTGGCGAGGGCATGCACATGGGGTGAACATTGCCTGGGAGGCCAGGAAGAAGAGGGTCTGCATAGCCAGTTTTGCTGAGCATTGCCTGCAGCGCAGCGGGGTGCTCCCCGTGTTTCCCTCATCTCACAGTGCAGGATGAGGTCCCTGGAGGCGGATTCAGCTAACCTGTTTTACCTCACATAGAAGCAAACTCTCTACTTAAAGTGGTAACTGCTTTGGCTAGGTGGGAAGGCTTCTCCCATAGCTGTAAAATCACTCCTTTCTGACACCAGCCAAAAGGGGAAAAGCCTAATTTTAGGACATATGCTAGACCTTAGCTTTTCTAACCCAGCATGCTCCCTAAATAACCTCAAAGTACAAATAACTATGACTAACGCATTGGCTTTCCTGCAAGAGCAGCAGGTGCAGGTGAAAAAAAGTGACCTGGCCCAGCATCCCTTAGCCCAGTGCTCCCCTCCTCATCCACTATAGCAAATGTCCAGTAATTTGCCTACCTCTTGGAAAGCATGGCAAGAAACTAGATTATACTAACAATTAACCCCGGCCAGCAATTTCCATTTGAGGATCTCAAAGCATTTTGCATGTTTTAGTGAACATGGGCACATGAGGCCTTCAGGAAGACATGGGCTGTTGTCACCAGCTTTCCTGGGGTGACTCCCTGTGCAGAGGGGACCAAAAGGGTGACAAAGTTGGCAGGTGAAACACCAGCAGAGTCAGGACAGGAACTGCTTCTCCTGAATCTCTTCTTGGATGTGAATAACGAAGCTTCAAAAAGCTTCCTTTTCCTTGGCCTTTCAGCATACCCAGGAGACCAAGAGGGATCAGGGGACAGAGCCTTTTGTTACTGCACCCCTTCTCAAACCAAAACCATTATAATTTATAAAGACAGACCTACAAGTCAAGAATCCAGTAACTTAAAGTCCACCCAAATCCCTCTGCCCAGGAACCACTGAGGAGTGAATTAGTGAGCCTAAGTGGGATGTTGAGAGGGAAATGGGGTACAGCCAGTCCATAAGAAATATCAGGGAGAGGACTTGAATCCTTCTATTGATTACCCTCTTCATTCAAAAGGACTTTGAAGAGCAAATGTCGTTATCTCTCTGCAGCTTTCACAAAGGGGACTTATCAGAGCGATAGATTTTCAAACACAATGAGGTAAACCTGTCAAAGTGTTGTGACTATTCTCTCTCATGCTCTCTTTCTCTCCCTCCCTTACTCCTTTCACTCTGCTCTCTCATGCACTTTTAGAGTAATTGCATGAAATAATTCTTCCTCTGAAATGCAGTGGCATTCATTTACCTCTCCAGAACTGTCAGTTCCACATATACTGAGTGCAGGAGAGAGGAGAGATTTCATGCAGATAATCAACATATTCACACACCCCCAGAAAATGCAACCCAAAAAACCTCCACCCCAAATCAAGCAGCAATACTTAGCCTACAGAAAGCATTCATGATAGACAGAGGATTAGGACCGAGTCAGATAAAACTGAGAAATGGATATGAAAGGAGGAAGAACACACACGGATATAAATGCACAGATATGACTACTAGGGCATCCCACAAAGGATGTACCTGCATAGTGCAAATGAACACAGTGCAAAGGGCCTTGATCAACCTTGCTCCAAAAGCATAAAGCAAGATTGCCTCATCAGCATCTTGATGCTCCAGAATTAGACAGACCTGCTGAAACTTTAGAGCTATGGTTATGGGCAAAGCACCATATGGACATAGCTGTACTGCTCCCAGGATGTGGGCTAACATCTCTTCACAGCACAGACGTGACACGTAGAGGCAGCTTCATGACTGAAGGAGTCCCTGTGCTACAGTCTGTCATAAGGGGTAGATGTATGCACAGAAACAAAAAGGTGTCCAAGCTTGTTGAAGTCCCAGAGAACTTCCTTTCCTCTCCTAAAAAAAACCACATTCCCTAGAGCACTGGGTTGCAGTTAGACCTCTGAAGGCAAAAAAAAAATATTTTTGAGCAGTAGCAGAACAACCTGAAACACACACTGTCAGATGCCAAATAAGCAAATAGCCCAAAACTACATCTAATTTCAAAAAGTGGTCTTTTCTGAGTTTCAAGCAACCAAATGAGAAGTCCTGAAGAACACTGTGACCCTCACAGAAACTGAGCACAGGGGAAGAACACAGGGCTAGGCCTGAGGTTAAATCAACAGGCAGAGGTGACATATTTTCTCAGACTTAGCTATGCAAAATTCATGTAAAAATAGAATCTCCATTTACAAACAGTTTGAGTTTTGTCCTCTTGTGGCTATAGTCATGTTGGAATTACAGTAGGAGTAACCTTAACCAGGTGCACATCACTACTCTTTCCTAGCTGGAATGAGCTTGCCATCTACATAGCACAGTCCCTGTGTCACTAAAAAGTTCATAATCATCAAAGTAGCAAGTGCAGGTCCTTTCAGAGCAAGATGAATGCTACCCTAGCTGCAACTGTGCAGTTTAGACAGCTAGTGAGCCAGCCTCCTTCAGCCCTTGGTGGCTGCAGATTTGCTGCAATTACGTTCTAGTTTAGTTAGAAAAAAACCCCACCAAACAGTAAGTCACTCTGCCAATGAAAACAGCAGGCTGTTCCCCAGGATGTGTCAGAGAAGGGCAACTGCTAAATTTTTCAGAGAGCAACATCTAACAAAAACATTCTCAGTCCTAGCAGACCCCAGGGCTTTGGCTCTCTTAGCAGACCCCTTCTGCCTACAGTTCTTCCTGAGGCCTCCTGGTCTTGGTTATAACAACAGAGGCACATCCAGGATGTTTAAATCCCTGAGGATGAGTTATGCCTATCATAGTCACACAAATCATATCCAGACAACTTCAACACAATTCCAGTGCAATTTTGCATTAGGACGACTTGTTTTTACCTTTTTATTCCTAGTGATTGCTTTAGCATCAGCTTATGTTCACACGTCTCTTTGCACAAGGGTAGCACACCCATGCCACAATGGAGTGCAGATGACCAGGGTGAAATTAAACCCCATGATTAACAAAAAAAAGTATTTTCTACATAGGTGAAAATGATGAATCCAAATGCTGCCTCCTTTCTCTAATGAAATGAGATCTCTAAGCACTCTGCCAGAGTCTCTGGGCATCTGCAACATTGCAGGCATTACCAGCCCAGATGTATCTTTCTCCATCCAGCCCTGCTTCCCACTGCATGGAAACCCTGTACACTTAACCCCCTCTAGGTTTGGGCTGTACCTGATCTCCTACTGCCACATGCAGAGATGGTGGCAGAGTCAAAAGCGGTCATTGCAAAAAAGCAATCAGTTAGAAACTGGCAGCAGATTTATCTCAGGAGGTTCACATTTTCCTATGTCTGTGTCTCAAGATACTACGGTGGTGGATTAGGTGCATAGTGCTTATTTTGACTCAGACAGTCACCTGACCTTTGGTGCCTGGATCCTTATCGCATCAGCAACCCAGGAAACTGTATGTTTGCTCGGTGTTCATAAGACAAGAGCAGGGAAATATTAAATCTAGTAAAAAATGGTTGCCGCCTCATTAAACTCCCGGAGCTTTCCAGGCTTCTTGTCCTTGCTTTGTGGCAGCTCAGTGCCATGAGCAAGAGTAGCCCCCATGATCTGACCACCCTTCAATCTAGTTCTTCCCTCCTTCTTGGCTGTTTTTAGCATTTCTTGTTTGCAGAAACCTTAGCTTCTCTAAGATTCAGGGGCAGTCAAAGTCAATGATGTGTAAAAAAAATAAAGCTTGTTCTGGTTGTTAGCTGTTCTTTCCCCTTATCGTGACAGAGCAGGGGGGAATGCATATCTCCCAAGGGATACAGCAGCTCATTTCTGGCACTGCTAAAGCATTTTGTGGCCTCTGGTGTGGGTGGGCAAGTGCAGGGGCAGGTTAGGCTGGAACTATCTAAATCAGAGAGAAACTCCTGATCTGTGATGGAATTTGAGCACTGAGCTGTCAAGGTAATTGAATTTATACAGTAATTCTTCTTCCCTCGCTAGAGATTTTCTTCTTCAAAACTTTCCACATGAAACTCTTCTGAAAGGAGAGGGGATTGCACGCACTGGCCCCACGCCATACAGCTCAAGGCTGATGCATGATTGGAATGCTGACACGGTGGGAAACGGGACAGGGGCACTGGCTGCATGCATGGTGTTCATCCTGCAGAAACAGGGGGCATGTCTGGCAGAAAATACCTCTCCACTCAAGCTCTGCCTCCCTCCTCACTCTCAAGGTATTCCACCTCCTCTCCACCCCCTTTCTCTCTCCTTGTCTGTCTGCAACATTTCCACCTCTCATTTTCATCTTCCTCCTTAACTTCTAGTTTTTCCATTCATCCCTTGCCTTGTCTCTTCATCTTTTTCCATTTCATTTCATATCCTTCAGTTCTCTTCCCAATCCTTTCTTTCCTCTTTATTCCTTTTGTCCCTTTCCGTGCTGATCATTTTCCTGCTTCCTCCTCCGACTTAGTCTCTGCCTTGCTGATAAACATTAGCATATGTCCAGGCAAGACCGCTCAGCTGAACACACAAGAGACCTTGAGTTTAATGAGACCAAACTAGCTCAAGGAACAAGCAAGCAATTTGTTAGCACATTGTCCCTATCCAGAAACTGCCTGGTCTGGTGTACCTCCATCCTATGCCAAGCCACTGGAGCAGACAGTGAGCATATGGGGACAAGGGGGCAGTGAACCACCAGCAGTGCAAACCTTTACTGCTCATGAGGTCTCAACAACAGAATAGCTTCACTAGCTACAGCGTGGCACTTCCTTTGCTCCTCTGCACCTGTGAGCTTGAATCTGTCTTGGCACTCTCCACTTCTCCAGCAGCAATGAAACTTGGGAGAGAAATGTTCACTGCCCAGCAGCAGAAATGCATGGCCAGCATGGCTTTGTGCCAGACACGGGAAGAGCAGACTAACGAGCAGGATGGAGGAATAAAAACTAAGACTATTTAAAATAGACATAGTGAGAATATGAAAACCACATAAGGAGTCCAGAAAATTCAGACTTTATTCTTGCTGTACACGTAACCCAAGATAATGTACTTATACAGTGCCTGGCTAGCAGCTTCCTCTCAATTACATTCAATGAAATCCATGATTAAAAGAGTTCTAACATTACCATTTACCTCTTCATATTTACATCTCCTTACACCCTTATTAGACACTTATTAACTTTCCTACTTGTAGCTCCTGAACTTCTATTTGCTGAAAATTAGCAGCCAAAAAATAATATTTAAAATGTATTCTGGAAGCATTCATGAAAGACACCAAGGCAGTATTTTTCTTATGACACAAAGCCAATACTTTTTTGTCAAATTCAAAAGCTGCCTAATTCCCCTTCTCTGATAGGAGTTTTCAATTGAAATCTAATTAACTGCAGTCTAATCAATTCATATTTCTTTGTCAAATAAATTTGGGTTTGGCACTGAAGCCAGAAACTTTGTGGCTGTGACTTCCTAGCTGTATTTTCAGACTTGCTGAGTCTCCATGCAAAGTGAAGCTTTTCCTGCTTGTGGACTTTTATTTGGTCCTTGAATCTATAAGCACCTGAGAAGACCAAGGCATAAGATTGGATGCTCTCTGCTCTGAATTCCTTCAGCTTCTCAGCTATGTCAAGGGTCTAAGCCTGATATGTACCTGTACCATGACTAGATGTCTTGTGTACAACATGCCTTTCTGTTCTCAGCTCCTTTTGATACGGCCATCAAATCCCACAAACTAGAATTTCTACCACTTTGAAGATCCAGAACATAGGAGTCACAGGAGAAATATAAGACTAAGTCTGCCAGTTTTCCCTGTCTGAATTTTTAAGTCAGATATCTGTGCCAAAAGTTGGAGCTGACATCTCTCCATTTACCAAGACGGCTCTCTCCATCTCCCTGATAAGAGAGCCATCCCACAGTTAAAATCTCCCACCTGCAGTTTGTGGGGTGGTGGTGGGACACTGGTTTACCCCTAAATCCTCCCACCTTTGTAGTACACACCAGGATGAGAGAAAGGTCTCACTGCCTCTGCTCTGGCTTCAAAGACTGTGACTACAACACAAAGAAGGAGCAAAGCTGGTCCTCTCCCTGGAAAATGTACTCCAGTGGTCTCATATCTCCCCTCTTATATTAATGAGCCATTCTGATGAAAGGAAATTAAAAAGCAAGTGCATTGCTAGATCCACCCAGTTCTGCTCTCTGTGGCCAGAGTTGTAGCAGTGGGCAGGGGACATGGAGAACAGGGCTGGTCAGGTTCCCCCGGGGGCTCTATTAGCTGAATCTGTGGTATGCAGAAAAGGGGAGGGCAGGCAGCAAAATCCACTTACTGGTGCCTACAACTGCCTGGATAGTGAGGACCATCAACATTGGAGCAAGAAGGCAGGAAGAACAGCACACAACTGAATAATTAGAACATGGGGCACCATGGCATTCGAGACACCTGCTTTTGGTCCTTGCTAGGGCTGGACATGCCCTAGCTTGTACACAAGAACTCTTAGGCAGGCATCAGTAAGGGATGAATCTAATCTTTCACAAACCCATCTGGAGATGTCAGAAGTGAAGCCAGGAGACTTTGACAATGCCTGCCCAGATGCTGGGCAAGAGAGAAAGGCTATTGCTTCCACCCCAAGTCTGCAGCAACAGGACACACCTACCAGCAGAGAGAAAAAACACAGTACATGCGAACAGGCTACTTGTCAGCCCCAGGACTGCGGGGCTCCCAGGTGGGACTTATTATTTAAGCTTTCTGCACCATGCCAGCCCTTTTGCTCTAAGGAGCCACATCCTTACTTGTCCCCAAAGGTCCCTGGGGTTATGGCAGAAATTAGACTCTTCCTAGGTGTTCCTTTTTCCCTGCTCAGAGAGTTGTGTTGTGGCCCATGCCCCTATTTCCTTCACTTGCTCACAACTACAAGACACAACTTTTACCAGTGCATTGGGAATGGGTAGGACTTTAGACAGCACAGGGCACCAGCCCGCATGGGCTGTGCTAAGCACATGCAACCACCCAAGACATATCAGGGCTAGAGTTGCCTATGGGTAGCTCCTTAAAAATGTTATTTTCACAGATGCTCTGGCTCCCAACTGATGGGTTATTTGGACCTGATCTGTGGTGCTCCATAGTGCAGAAGGCTTCCAGGCAGCCCCCAGCACTGAACCTGCTATCAGCTAGCTTGGTACATACTTGAAGAGCAAACCATGCTGGCATTTGTACACATTTTGCACAGTTTGGTGCCTCTGGGGCCAGGCTTCAAGATGTACCTTAAATAGATGAGCCGAACTCCTTTCAACACCTACCGTAGCAAGGATGCAATAACATCATATGGAATGTGGCCAGACATTACACAGTAGGCTTCTAAATTGCTCTGCAAACCACAGTGTACTCAGCTAAGTAGTCCTGCTTATCTCTTTTAAAGTTAGAGCCCATCATGCTGCAAAAAGACAACTCTCTGCTGACATAAAAGCTGAAAGATAGAAGAAACAAAATCCCTTGCTAGTAAAACAAGGACTGCAAAAATTACAACCTTTTTCCCCTTTATTAAAAAAAAAATATAAAGAGGCTATAATTCAGTTAGTAAAAAGTAAGGCATTTCTTCAGGGAGTGGTAGATCAATTACTAACTACACAGTCAGCTCCAGAGCTATAATGCTTATTATTCTTTTAAAAAATAACCTGTAACTGTCCTCCACCTCCTGTACAAAAATTTTTTTATACTTTTTTTTTAATTGCTCTGCAAGCAAAAGCTGCTGAAATCTTCCAGAGTTTGAGAGACTGGTCCCTTGCTGCTTGGAATGTGATTATTTCACACCCCTGAACACTCAGATTTCTCTCCAAACTGTGTACTAAGAGAAAACGTCAGAGTTTCTTAATAGTTTTGGAGACATGATATGAAAAGACATAAGCAGGTTTTCACACTGTGATAAGAAAGCCAGAGGGACTCGCCAAGCTCAGATGACTGAAGACAAGTGACAGGGCCTCACTTTTGAAAAGCAGGAGTCTAAATGCAGGCTCTAAGCTCTGTATTTCATTGCTTAGGGGGAAAAAAAAGAAAATAAAGGATGTTTGCATTTTGGTCCTTCAAGCCTGATGGTATTGCCTTTTCTTTTTTTCCTTTTTTTTGAAATAATTAATGAAATCATTAGTATCAATAAGGAGGAAAAAGTGAGTGTGTGTTGGGGATGGGGGGCTATGCTTCCGATATTTCTGCCCTCGGTTAAGATGCTACTTAGCCTACTGCTTGCTGGTTTCCATCTTTATCTGATCACTGCTTGAAACACCAAGTTGCTGTATTTATTACAGTTTTCTTTAACTTGCCATAATTTTATAGAAACTTTTATTTGGCATCAAAGATTAGCTAACTAGGATTTTCTGAGCATTCTGCTGTTTACACTGCTGCTAAGTATT
The DNA here is from genome assembly GCF_003259725.1 of Athene cunicularia. Classification (NCBI taxonomy): domain Eukaryota; kingdom Metazoa; phylum Chordata; class Aves; order Strigiformes; family Strigidae; genus Athene; species Athene cunicularia. The sequence goes on along the minus strand of NW_020799092.1, from coordinate 2,214,303 downwards.
TAACGGTCTGAGATTTTAAAGTCATAACTATGCAAATTCTGACCACATCCCTGAAGGACCATAGCTAATTAAAAGTAGAATTAAGAGAAAGCAGAAGATTGCTAACATACTTTCCTTGCAATATTAAGGCCAACCAGAATGTTTCAGGCTAAGCAGCATCTTCCCAACATGAGAGAGCACCATGTGATGCCAATTTTATTTCCTGGTAACAGGTGGGCATTTGAGGCTGGGGAGCCGGTACCTCTCATCCTTCAGAGAGTTGCCAGCCCCCTTTCCTGAGCTGAAATGCAGAGGGATGAACTTGGGGCCGTAAGTGTAAACCACTGGCTTCCTAGTAAGGGGAGAGTCAGTGTTCAGAGACACATGCACTGATGCTGCACAGGTTCGAAAACAGCTTGGATGGCTAGATGGATTTGGGAAGCAGCGTCACTGCAGGTTTATGGAATAAGGGACACAATATCTAAGGAACTAGGGGAAGCAGAAATCAGGGACAGTAGATACTAGAGATAAAAGGTACAAATAATGATAATTATTAATCTCAGTTAATAGAAAGCAATACTTTCCAGGCTCCCAGTGTGGAAGCTGCATAAAGCACTCCTGAAGAAGAAACTAGCCAAAAGGCACAGGGAGTGAGAGGAAAGGTTCTGCTCAATCTAAATTGGCTATCAGACATGACCAAGAAGGGATCTCCAGTTATATAAAGATGCCAGAAAACCCTTTCCAAAGGCTGCATAACTACTCAGAAAGGAAAGGATGCTTTGGAAAAGAAATTAAGATATCAGGACAGCTGCTACTACATACTATGAATGAGATTTTAAAAGCAAACTTGAGAAGGTTTTCAAACTTCCAGGACAATGTTTACCCATGATGATGGACTTTGAAATTAATTGTTTTTCTTATCATCATATGCTACAGATTATAGACAATTTCTGAAAATGGACAAGAAATGTTCAGTTGAACTCCTTGGTGACTCATCCTGGCCAACAAGCAAAGGAGATGGAGCGATCCGGTAATGAACTGCTGGCTTGGTGAGCTGCATAGGGCAGGAGACTTGCAGAGCACTGGCCTATCCCTGGAGAAGCAGAAATATTAACCAGCTTTTCATTAGAAGAAGAATTTGGTTTTAGAGAACTGAGATAGACCAGTCAGGAGATTGTTAAATGAAAAGACCAAAGGGGAAAGTGATGAAATTAGGAAAAAAGTTAATTCTTACAGAGCCCCCATGTCAACAACAAAACTAATTAAGACACTAAAAGTTGTGAAGAGGGAAAAAATGGTGTCATTGATACATCAATGCCAGGGATCTAAGTAATAAAGAGAATAGGATTTGTTCATTTTATGATCATAAGCAGCCTAAATGTCATTAAGAAAGCCTGACTGGGAATATCTGTATGAATGGAATATTAAAATCAAGGATTTTAAGCTAGCTATGGAGGTTCAATTCGTCAGAAAGGGAGGTGGAGCAGCACACTGTCAAAAATGGCATTTTCTAGTATAGAATCCATGACAATTTGGAAATGAGTAGTTATGGATTAGTTTTCTGCCATATATATTAAATAATTCCTCCTGGTTAAAGAAATGGGCTGACAGGAGCCTCATGAAATTCAACAGACAAATGCAAGGTCCTGCACCTGTGCTGAAGTGACCAGCTGTCTAAGGACATAGGTAGTAGCTCTGCTGAAAAGGACCTGTGGGTCCTGGCGAAAAATCAGACAGTCCATGCGAGGAAGGCTGATGGTATACCAAGCTTCACCAACAGAAGTGCAGCCAGTAGATGAGGGAAGGGATTATTTCCTTCACTGTGCACTTGGTAGACCACATCTAGAATAGCACATTCAGTCTGGGGCCACCCAATACAAGAAAGATGTTGATAAACTGGAGCAAGTTCAGTGGAGGGCCACCAAGATGCTCAGGGGCTGAAACACTTGTCCTTTGAGGAGAGGATGAGGGATGGGGGCTTGTTCAAACTGGAGGAGATGATTTTGAAGGGACCTAACAGCAGCTCCTTAGTACCTATGAGGAGGTCAGTAAGGGGATGAAGCCAGACTCTTCACAGTGGTACATGACAGGAGAACAAGACACAACAGACATAAATCCAAGCAGGGAAGGGAGGTTCAGACTAGTTAGAGATAAATCAGCAGTGGGGCTGGAGCACAGAGAGGTGATGCAGTCTCCATCTGTGGTGGTTTTAGAGACTTGACCAGACAATTATGAGCAACCTGAATTTGTTGCTGACTGTCCTTTGAACAAGAAGATTGGACTGGAGAACTCACAAGGTCCTTTCTAACCCGAATTATCTGTGATCCTATGAATGTGATTAGGTATTTCCAGATCACACTAGAAAACAGGCTGACTAGCTCTCTTGGTATTGGTCTGTAATCCATAGCAGGAAAACCCTCCCCTTAACCATCTGCAAGAGTTGAATTTGGGCAACATGTGTTGGGGACACCTAAATCTCTTAACAATTTCCCAGCATTTACAGTGATGTGCCTTACAACTCAAAGAAAATTGCATTTAAGGATGGAATTTTTTTTTTTTTTTTTTTTTTTTTTTTTAATCATAGGACTTAAAGCTAAGACTACTTGATTACATGTGTATGTACAAATCAAGTAAGGTCATCAACAGGCCTAGATATGCTTGACGAATTAGAGAGGCTATATTCACAAAGTTGAAAACACACAGAAACAGCCATGCATCAAGCCGGTCAGGCTAAATACTTTAATACATGAACTGTGGATGACAATCAAGTAGTGTTTAGGAATATTTATCAGGTATCCAAGAAGCTTCAGTAGAGACAAGAAAGCTGAACAGGCTAAAAATATAGCACAATATAAGTGAAAGCAAAAGCAGCAACGTAATAGCAAGAGAGGGTAAGATGATACCAATGAATATAAATTAGGAGATCGAAATTGTAGAAAAATTGTAAGAGAATTGAATAAGCACATAAAATGGTACAAGTTAATCACTGGAACAACAAAATAGAATTGTCACAAACAGTGTAAAGAGGCAGAAAACCTCAGTTACAAAAAAGTTCTATGGGGAAGGTCAGATGATGTATGTGTACCATAAATGATAATGAGCTAGTTTCAGCTCCAGCTGTGATCAAGTATTTTAGGCTGTGCCTATCAAAATAGGGATATTCTAAGATAAGCAAGCCTGGAAAATTTATATCCAAGAGTTTTAAAAGAGATAGCCAGAAAAGATCTGGACTGCTACTGATAATTTTTGATTAGTCTCAGAAAGCCAGGAAAGCATCCAAGGGTCAAAGAAATTCTGCTGTTGTGCCAGTACTTTAGCAATACAGTGATCTCAGTGGGCTGACTGGACTGATTCTGATCCCAATACAGCAATGAAAATGCCAGTATACAGTTTTGATAGATTGCGGATTAAAGGTGGATAATAAAATTAACCATAATCAACACAGGTTTAAGGAAAAATAGTCATCTTCAAACTAATGTGCTATAATTTCTTAGGAGATTACAAGTCTACAAGTAATTATGTTGATATGGATGGAACGATATGAAATCATCATGACATACATTAGCCGGAGAAAAACTGGCTAAGTAATAAACCTCACATGCAACAGTAAATGGGGACTCATTCATGAGCAGATGTACTTCTGTAATGCAGAATTCATGTTGCTCTGTTCTTTATTTATTTATCACAACCTAGCAGAAAAATTAAAAAAAAAAAAAAAAAAAAAAAAAAAAAAAAAATCACTGGTGGATTTTGCAGTTGAAGCGTATTTTTGGGAGAACAGAAAAGAAATGAAGAGAACAAGTCAGCAATATAGAACAGTATGAAGTGCTTTGGAAATGCAGATAATACATATTCCTGCATGAACAAATGGAACAGCATACATCTAGGAACAAAGTTTTCTGTTCCTACTAATAGGAAGGGATTTTCTCACTTCAGAAGAGGAGACCGAGAGGAAAAAAAAACCCAACCAACCAAGTTGGGAGCCAGTAGAGAAAGCAGCTGAATGAATTGTTAGGGAGATGCTGCAATTGATCAGGTGGGCTACTGCAATGCTTGACAGTAGGAACTAGGAAATCTCAGGCTAGAACAGAGGGACAGTGTTACCACTGAAGGCACTGAAGCAGCTACACAGAGCACTGTGTCTTGTTCTGATGTCCACCACTTTTAAAAGCTGTTAAAAACCACTGCTAGTTATGTCTCAAAATGCCAAAATACACAAGTCATGCCATTCTTTTCATCAAAGGTGAGGTCAGGATGGGATTTGACCACAGTTTATGAGATCTATGTGGCAAATTCCAGTGTGATAATGGAGAGAGGCAAAGTCGGTGCATTCTCTGAAAGGTAGATCAGCCTCTCCTCAGCCACTGGACTCCAGGCAGCAAATAGTTAAGGAAAGATTTTGGACATATTTTGGTCACACACTTATAAACACATTCATCCCCCCAGCCGCATAGTGAAGCCCTCTCCTCCTTAACCTACCTACCTATTTACAGAAGTAAATTATATACCAGAACATGTTGTGGGGATGCTGCAGAAGATGGCAGACAGACATAATTCCCACCACAAATCATTAATTACAGCATTTGGCTCAAGAGAGGCAAACCAACTACTCCCTCAGTGGAATTAATGCCCCCAAGCCCAGGCAGGTTGCATGAATTCCCTCCTTGCATGAGGACCCTCAGGACAGAGTCACGGGAAGGGACATCATCCTTTCCAGAACAACAGTGGCATCATTGCCAACTGCACACAAACACAACTGCTTCACAGAGTAGAGCAACCAGGAGAAATTGCTCACTCTTCTTCCTAGAGAACTGCCTGGCTTAAAAAGTTGATGAGTGCTATCCCAGAAATAAGTGACACTTCTCCTAAAATCACGCACATATAGACACTGGCTGACTTTTCCAATATGATTAGTGTTCACATTATCTAACTTTCAAAACATAGTAGGCTCTCAACTTTAGGAAGCTGCCCTCTGAAGTTGCCTCAGATCAAGCTCTCCAAATGCACCCATCATTGTGGGAAACAAATGACGACAGACAAGACCTAATCACAAATGCAGGGGAAGAGGGACTCCTACCAGGACAGCTGGTAATGAGAACAGTCTGCTTGAAATGTCTGGGAACCTGCAACCTCCTGTTGCCAGCGAGCAGTTGGGAACTGGAGCATCGGCAAGCTCAATCTGCAGCCCTGAATGCTTGTGGGCACAAGGGCATCAGCATTCTTCAACCCAAATTACCTCGCTCAGTTTTAGGAGCTCCAAGGGGAACAATGGAGGAGAGTGTTGATTTAGGACTGTTTGGGTTTTTTTTCTAATCCTTTCTGAAAAAAAAAAAAAAGGGTGTTGAAGGTGGTTGGGGGAGGGAATGTGCAAGAGAGGAGAAAGTTCTGGTGATGTCAGCTCCTATCTCCATGGAAACTGAACATTTTTAGTGACAATGGAGTCTTCCTCCTTGAGCTGCTTGGTTGCGTGGGGAGCAGGGGCAAGCAGGGCAAGGCCATGTGAGGGAATTCAGCTAACTAAAACTATAGCTTCTGGCTTTCCAAGGAAATGAGGAGAAAACTACAAACGAATGCCTGAATACATGGTTTATGTAACCAAAACACCGTCTGGGGCAATAGCAGCAAATTGTCATTATATTCTTTGATAAAACATGCTGTCATGCAGCTAGACAGATGGAGGTATCTCAGCTGCCCAGGAATGCCTGACAGAGCAGTCCCTTGCCTGCACTTTGCTTTTCCATGCTACAGTTTATTCTTCCAACCTTTGCTGCCTCAGTGTTTAGTTGAAAAGGGAGAAGGGAAGAGAAGGGGCTAGGAAGTACAGTCCTTATTCTTGAAATTGAGAGAAGCTGCACATCTTCTAGGTAGTGCATCACTTCCTAACATCATGGATGTTTCCTTGAGAGACAAATTTATGACCTCCCTTGCAGGCAATGAGAGTCCAGGACCATGAAAAGGAGAAGGCCCTTAGAGAAAACTGATTAGCCTCTGATCAGGATTTAACTCTCTGGCATGGAGAAAATATGCAAGATCTGATGCAAGATGTCTTCTCTTAATCATAAGGCTAAAGCAGCATCTGGACCCAGAATAAGCTGAAGCCATGATCCAGGTATGGGAACACTCAGGATAAAGCTTGGTGCTTAAATTTAAGGTTAAATAAAAGCCTACAGTCTGTATGTAAGGACAAGTTTGAGCCTTGGATTTGATTTAAACAGTGCAGACAATTTTAATGAATTTCAAAGAATAATGAATTAATAACCACAAGCTTTTATAACTCAAAATACATTATATAGTCATTAGTTCTATATAACTAAATGGAAAAATCTTTCTTTAGCAGAAGTCTTTTGAGATTACATATTCTAATGAGATGACTATCATTTCAGCCTGACACCTCATGAGGACAATTGTATAGAAATCAGGAAACAAATTTCTTTCAGTTTTGGATCTGAAATGAAGAGTCCTCCACACTGGCTGTTTTATACCTAAGGAGTTGATTCTAGGTCTCCTTGGCATTGAAAAGGAGTTCAGATATGAGCTTTTTTCCTAGTAATGCTATCAGATGCACAAAAGACTCCCTCCTCAAATTTCTGCTAGCAATGGTGACAGAGAGAAACATAAATGAAGTTTACCTCCCTTCTCACCTAGGTAGCATGGATTTCACTTGTTTCCTGCATGGAATAAGCACTTGAGCTCAACCTCTTTCATTTAGCATTGCCCCACTGCTTTTTTCATGTCTCCAGATAGCATGCTTGCAGGGACACCAGGCAGAGGAAGACTTCCCCAGTTCCAAGCCTTTTACCCCATATGCTAGTGATCCTGTGCCCACCTAGAAAAGCCTTCCTCCCAGCATACCACAGCACATCACCCACACAGAGGTCCCCCTTTCAAACACACCTGTTCTTCCTTTTCCTCCTCAAAGGTTGCTGTGGTAGGATCTTGCTCTCCTTGCATCCAGTCACCAGTAATTTTACCACCAGGAGCTCAGGCTAGAACATACAATGATCTGCCTTTTCTCACCACCATATGTCAGGTGCTTTAACTTACCCTTTCCTGATGAACTCACAGTCCCCATGCCAGGCCATTTTAAATCAGATGCTCATCACAGCAGGCTCAGCCACAAGAAAGATTTTCCCATCTCACACATGTTGTGTTAATTCTGAAAAAGCTACAGCTTTCATCTGCCTGTCCTCCTTTCATGCACAAGCTGGATGAGAATCAGCTTTCAAACTTTTCCAAATGAACTGAGTTTGAAAATCTCTGCTCCCCAAAGAAGCAAACAATTATATGCCTCTCCAGAGGGAATGACTTTCAAGTCTTTCTATAGAAGAACTGTGTCAAAAGCAAATATAAAGACAGTGCTGCTCTGCACCACAGGGGAAGATTCTGAAAAGTGAGCTCAAACTCTCTGCTGTCTCAGTCAGCAATACACACGCTTACAGGTTACAACAAATTCAGCTAATTCCTTGATAGGAGGAAGCACAAAGTGTGGGTTTCTCTCTGAAAAGATGTTCACTTGTTTGCTGTGAGAACAGCAATATTACATATTTATTTCTGACTTTTTTTTTTAGTATACCACAAGGCAATCTAATTGAAAATTGATAAATTAAAAAAAAACAAACCAAAACAAAACAAACACATGGCCACTGGTATCAGAGATGGACATTTTGCTCTGATTCAATAGGCAAATCCTGGTAAGCTTTCCTCTTCATACATGCAGAGGGGAAATCAGAGCTTCACCATAGCAACTTTGTTGTAAAAAACACTCAAATGTCAACCTGTCCCAATAGTACCATGGGTAAGGCCAGTGCAATACAAAGACAAAATTCCCAGAGTAACAAAAATGATATTCCTACTTTTGAAACACTACTGCTGGAAACAGAAGCTAGCTTGGTTCTGGTAAAGGCTACACCTCTTCCACTCAGACATTTAAAAAAAAAAAAAAAAAAAAAAAAAGTTTCTGGGCTAGCTCTCCAGCTGGTACAAATTAACACCCTCTAGTGAAGTTGTGTGAGATAGATGGCTGCATACCACCTGGAGAGATAACCTACCTTTTCTACTGCTTCTTCCATAGACTGCTAACCCCAGCACATCTGATTCCAGTCCAGCAGATGTACTAGAGTAGCACCAGAGTGGAAACTTTCCACTCAGTTATATCATTTCTGTCCCATGCAAGACTCTAGCAAACACAGAATGAAAAACCCCAGAGATTATCAACCTACCCAGCCATGACGATGAAGAAATCCAGACGGTTCCAGGTATCTCCAAGGTAACACTTCTTGCCAAAGATCCCCAGAGCCACCATCTTTAAGACCATTTCCATAGCAAAGAAGATGAAGATGAAATCATCAAATACCTGCCAGACAGAAACCCAAGAGCATGTTTGATAAGCATTCTCAGCCTTAACACAGAATGTGAGATAAGTACAAATTTCAGTACTTCTAAAAATGAGTTAGAGGAAGCCTGGAAAAGCTTATTCCATGTAGCCCTGGCATCACAGCTTCCTACTGTTAAAGTAAGCAATGGGCTTTTATAGGGTTTTTTTTTTCCCCATAGGTTAAGGAATTGACATACACTCCTTACACAGACCTGTAAGGATATGCTGGCTTAGCACGAGCCAGTCCAAACATGGCCAGGGAAAGACCATCCCTTCCAAAGTCTCCCAGGAGGGATTCCTCATCACCTTGCTGGAAATGGCTCAGCTGAGGACAGTGCAACTTCATACACAGCTTGGAGAGCACATACCAATCACAGATGGAGGCTTCAGAGATCTGAACTTCGCAGCCTAAGCAGCACTACAGGTGACAACCTTTGCTGTCACTGTCTTTATGGGGAAGCAGCAAGCACAGCTAGTGCATTTGTAGGCTGGATGTACCCATGTCCCTGCCTAGCATACCGTATGTATCTTCCCTGTTTAGGCATCCTGAATGCCACATTACCTGTGGACTCAGTAGTACCCTTCTCCTCACTGTAAGTAGCAAATGCATCGTGGGCTGCTATTCTCTCCTGCCTGAATTTTCTAACCTTAGTTATTTCTCCCTGGCTTACCTCTGAGCTATACATCTTGTAGCTGTCTATGTCAGGAAGTCCCTGCTTATGCACAGGATCAGGAAGGTTATCCTGATCCTATTGCCTTGCATGGTCAGAAGTAAACTTCATTCATTATCTTTCTTTCACTCCATTTACCTTCTCAAAGCAAGCTCTTGTTATTTTACTTCCTGCTAGAGACATGCTTGCCAACCTGTCGGGAAAGGTGCTGCCCACAGGCTAAACAAAAGCATGTGTGAAAATTTGTGACATAGACTGAGGCACCATCACAACAAGAAGGAAGTTATCTTACCTGCAAGATTTTACACCTGTCAGAAAGGCAGTCCATATCCTCACACGGCTGGTACATCCCCAGGGTAACGCAGTTTAACAAAATCACCATCATGCTAACACACTCAAACCAGGTGGAAAAGAGTCAAGGAAAGCTTCTGTAAAAACATCATGGCTGAGATAACCTTGCTCTAGGCTTGGGGTAACAAAAAGGGAAGACTAAGGGAAATAACAACTGCTGATAGGCTGATTTATTACATTCTTCTGTTTTTCCCTCTCAGTTCCTGAGGAAAAGAGGAAAGTGGAGGTAGCACAAAGGCCTAAGGTATCTATAGAAGTCAAATCATTGTCATAGTTAAAGACATGCTCACTCCTCTCCTGTTGGTTTGCTGAGTACCTTCCCTCGTTGGTTTGCTGACTCTTCTAAATAAATGGAAGATCCTTTTCTTGGTGGTCTATATTCAAACACAGCGGAGATCTCTCTGAGATCTCTTCCACTACTTAAAGGAGGTCTACAAGAAAGATGGAGGGGGACCCTTTATGGGTAGCAATACGACAAGGGGTAACTGTTTTATAACTGAAAGAGGGTAGACTTAGATAGATATTAGGAAGAAATTCTTTACTGTGAGGGTGGTGAGGCACTGGAACAGGCTGCCCAGAGAAGTTGTAGATGCTCCCTCCATGGAAGCATTCAAGGCCAGGTTGGACGGGGCTTTGAGCAACCTGATCTAGTGAAAGGTGTCCCTGCCCTGGCAGGAGTGTTTGGAACTAGATGATCTTTAAGGTCTCTTTCAACCCAAACCACTATGATTCTATGATCTAGGGATCTAAAGGAAAATGGACAGCTGGATCTTTGTGTGAGTCTTAGTGATTCCTCTTCTGGGAAGGGGGGTACAACACAAGGCTAGAAGTCTCCCTCTTTCCCTTCCCGGATGAACTTAGAGATAAAGAGTTGCCATATTAGAAGAGATCAGTGGTCCATCTAAGCTATTATTCTGCTTACAGCAGTGACCCATGCTGGATAAAACTCCACAACGTGCCTAATTAAGTTATTCAGTAACCATGGGGGGAAAATCACATTTCTGACCCCAGCTGTTGATCTGTTTATGCCCTAAAGCATGAGGATTGATAGCGCTTATAATTGTTTTCTCAGCTACAGTGGTGTCCCTGCAGATGCTTTACTTATTCATTTGAATCCTTTATTGATAATCTTACCAAAATATCAGCTTTGATAATAGTAGGTAACCATGAGCTACACTGGCTAATTATACTTTACATTAAAAATTGTTTCCTCCTATTTATTTTTAATTTGTTGCCTTTTAATTTAATGAAGTGCCACTTCATTTATATGTTACAGAAGAGGATAAAAATGGTCTATTTGTGTGACCTTCTCTGTGCTCTCCACACCCTCTACCTGTCTCCTTTTCACCATCCTTCTCCTCCTGAAGGAGTCTTAAGACCTGATACACACTTATCTAAGAACTCATTTACAGTATTTTAGCTCTGAAAGTGGGCATATTTCTGTGATATCTTTCCAGGGTTAGCACTGCAAAGCAGTAATGTAATCTAAAGAGAATGGACCTTCAGCCTCTGGCAGAACCATCCTTCTTCTTGGGTATTTTAAACACACTTCAAACATATCTGCTCAGTTTCTATTTTTAGACATTTTTTTCTTATTATTTAAAATAACAGAGCCAAGAAATTATCCATTTAAAATACAACCCATTGACTTAGTGCACCCATTTTCGATCCTTGCAGAACTGAATCCATAACGGTGGCCTGTATCTCTGGTCACTTCTGAAAGACACTCAACATCTGTGGTTCATTCTGAGCAACTCTTCCATGTTCATTCTCTAACTGATTCATGACTAACATGCACAATGTGTTCTAGAAGATTATTAATTCTTTCTCTTCTGCTTCACCTGGTTTTTGGTTAGCTACTTTCAGTTGAAAAATCAGACAAGAGCAGGGCACCAGCTCTATTGTGCCAATCATGCTATGAGGTGATTTCAAGAATAGGTCATCACTATCCCTCACTAAATTAATCCCAGGTGCTGTACAAAGTGATGCATGTGAAGCCCACCCTCAATGTAGGCTTCAAAAACCAGAGGCCTTTTCTGAGAGGAATACACCAAAAGGACATTAATAGGATGCTTGCCCTCAGAGGTCTACACAACACAACTTCAACTTTCCACCTTTCCCTCTCTTACATGTATCTTTAATGATCTGATCCAAAGCCCAGGAAAGCAACCAGAGAAGTTTCCATTAACTCCCACAGGGTATTTGGGTAAGACTGCAATTCACTTCTGGACTTTTCAAAATACATTTGGCATCATCTTTCACAGATTACAGAACCACAGAATGGTTAAAGGTGGAAGACACCTCTGGAGGTCATCTTGTCCAAGACATCTGCTCAAAGTAGCATCAACTACAGCAGATTGCTCAGGGTCACTTCCAGTTGGGTTTTGAATATCTCCAAGGATGGAGGCACCATCCTTGCTCTCTGGGCAACCTGCTTCGGTGTTTGACTGTCTACACCATGAAGAAGTGTTTTCTTATGTTTAAAAGGGATATCCCATGTTTCAGGCTGTGCCCATTGCCTCTTGCCCTGTCACTGGGCACCACTGAGCAGTCTGTCTCCTTTATATTCCTCCCATCAGGTATTTATCCCCCTGAGCCTTCTCTTCTCCAGGCTGAGCAGTCCCAGCTCTCCATTTCGCAGCAGGTGCTTTGACAGCTACTGGAAAGGCAGCATCAGTGAAACACTGACAGAGGGATCAGTGTTGAATAACACTCTTCAAGGGACCAACGGTGTTTTGGAGTAGACTGAGCCAATGGCAGCAAAAGTCCCTCTCCCTTGGCATAAGGCAGTCAGGAGAGATACGGACAAAGCCAGTGCTCAGAACAGCTCTAGATGAAATTAATACATAAAAACTGAAAAACAGAAATAGTTTTAAAAGCCAGGGTTTTTTTTCTTCTTTGGCAAACATCCAGAAAACATGATGTAAGAGACCTGGGAGGCAGAAAGCACTACTCTCTAACTGCAACCAAATTCAGGGAATTCAGGCAAAGAAACTCAAAGTCAGGGGCTTATCTCATACAGATCTACACCTCTGTGCGCATGCTTTGGCAGCAGCAGTGCATGGGTGGTCAGGATGCTTCCGTGCTTGCTTTGCTTCTCTTGCTCCCCTTGCAGTGCCCCCCTCCAAGCCATGCATGGTGCCTTCAGGCAGCTGGCAAGACCCCAAAGCACAAGACCTGGCCAGCCACAGCGAGCACTCCCCAAAATATCGCAGTTTGGACCAGATGTGCAAGGCCCTCATCTTCCTGCTCAAAAAGCTGTGGCCAGCTGCACTCAAATTTCTCCTCCCCTACTTTTTGGATACCATCTCTCTGAAAGTTTGCCCGCATTGTCCAGGCTTCCCAAAGACACTGCTGAATCTCTGGCTGCTCCCAGGCTATTGAAGCAATGTTAGGAAAAACTGGTTAGGAAAAACCCATGGTTTTCCTTTCAGAGCAGGCAGGGACCCTGAAAAGGCACATCCAACCTGCAGCAGAGAGTAAGAAAGTGCAAGAAGAAAACTGGAACATTTCTTGCCCAGAGTCGGGAGAGGTTGCTGCCTCCTTGGGTCGGTGGAGGGGGTAATTAGAAGTACCTGCTGCCTTCAATGTGTCACCGCTGTCAACCACAACGACTGCCTCCTGTCACCACAGCAACAGCTTGCAGCCAGGTTTATCATCTTTCTTTCGGTGATGCCTCCCCCTCCCTGCATCTTTCACCCCCTCCTTTTCCTGAGCCTGTAATTAATTTCAGCTACCGACAAAGCTGGTCTTCACAATCTCCATCATTCAGTCAGAAGTTTCATTATTAATTAAATTCTTTCAAAGTGCAAATCTCCTAATTACAAGTGAACCTGTGCACAGGCTTTCCCCCCACCCCAGCCCTTCATTCCCACAGTCCCACTCCGAACATCTTTCCCAGTAAGGTTGGGGGCCTGCAATGGGTTTTGGAAACTAAAAGGAGACCCAGGCATTTCTGCCCATGGTCAGTTCCTCTCAGCCATCACAAGATGCTTCAGAGAAAGGTACCACAAAACCCACAGCAATCCACTATTAATAACTTGCCCTTAAAGGGAGGGGTTTTTCCCTAACAATGACAGTTCACAGTTGATTCAAGCCCTTATAGATAAAGGGGTCATGGCAATCATCTGAAAAATGAAAAACCATAAAGGAGAAAGGATTCCTGACTCCTTTAATCATGAGTTATTCTCATTATCCACATAACTGTCTCTTCCTTGTAAAAGTCCTCTTAAGTTCTTGCCTTCACCACTGTCTTGTGGCATCAAGATCTATATCTAGGTTAATTATATATTGCCTAAAACATATTTCCTTGTATTGGTTCTATAGCTGGTGCCTGCCTGTGGCAGTGACACTTTGCTTTGCTGGTAGGTGCCATCCTTGTCCCTCTACACCCTGAGCAGTTCCTGGCCAGCTGCTGGCCAGAGGCAGCACCATGTATCCATTGACCCTCCATCGTGTTTTCCAATAGACAGAGCAAACCTGGGATGGGGAGAGACTCAAGGGGAATATTCATCACCAGCACACACCATGAAAGAACCATCATTCACACCAAACCATCTGGGATGGAGTCAGGGCTGAAAGACACAAGTCACAGCATAGGTAAGGAGATCTACAAGTGCTTCTGGGAGCTGGACATGTTGCAATAGTGCTTGATAACATCATCTTGCATTACACATAGTCATGTTAGAAACAGGTGAAAGGATATAGGCAAAGATTTTGGGTTTGATTCCTGAAAGATAAATAGCAGAAGCAAGGTATGCTATATTGGAGCTGTAAATAGCTTACACCTGGAAAACTGGGTACCACTTAATGTTCTTGGGATCAGCCTCAATCTCTGCTTTTTATCACTAATAAAAATACAACAAAGCAAAACAAAACAATACTTTGGGATCTCCTCTCCTCTTTCTCCTTCACCATCTAAAGAGCAAGAGTACACCAGGCACTAAGAGCTCCCCAGTGCCTGTCGCTCCTAACAGTGCAGAAAGTATATAAACTTTACAAGCATGACAATCCCTCAGTCTTTCCTGTTGCTGTCTTCGAACCACTCATAGGGTAATGCCTTGTGCCAATTCAGGTCTTGAATATCTTAGACCTGTTTAACCTGTAGTAGAAATGCCTTGGCTACAAAACACAGGAAGGGGAAAAAGCAAGCCCTGCGGTGTGGCTGATCATGGCAGCACTGCGCCTGCCTCAAAACAGAGAGAAGAGACTGCTGCAGTAGAGCAGAGACTGAACTGGAAGCATGGAGCCCTACGCAATGCATCCCAAACACCAGTCACCCACGCACACAACTCCTTGTGGCCTCTCATCTCCAAGCTGGTGCCAAGCAGGCACAGCTCTGAGACCCCACAGATGAGACATCACATTTGCTTGATCACTCTTCTCTGCTTCCCCTCTGGGCTCCTCTCCACCTACCCCTCAACCCACTAGCTAAATGGCTGCAGCCTGTGATTCCAGTTTGCAGTGACTGCATTTTCTTTCCCTCCTTTTGAAGTAAGCTAAGGACAGTGGAGCGTTCCTTCCCTGCTTTGTCACCCTCCTGCAAGAAGTCAGTAGGATGCTGTAACTGCAACAGGACAGTAAATATTTCATTTATAATGGAAGGAGTGATTTGTGTTGTGAAGATCAGAGAAACAGTAGCTCCAGAGAAAGAAGTGCCTATTTTCTCTCCCTCACTGCTGTTGGCTTTTGCTGATGCCCTCACAGAGGAGGGTTGGTTTTTTTCCCCTCCTACTTTTTTCTTATCACTACTCACTTGGTTTTTTTCCTTTCTATGCTGATGTATAGGAATTTTATGGTCTATTTCTACAAAACAAGCCAACAGAAGCAAAAGGGTTCTTTCTCTTCAGCCTCAATCTGTTAAGCTAACACACTACAAAAAGTTGAATGTAACATCCGATGCTCAGAGGAAAATACATCTCAAAATGTGTTTGTGTTCAAATACATCAAAACAATCAAAACATTTCTCAGAACAAAAAGCTTTAACATCCTATTTGAGAAAGTCTGAAACATTTCTTCTTTGTCTTTTTTAGTGCAAGGAAATGTTTCAACATTACAGAAAAAGGTTGTGGTTTTTTGACCTTAGAACTCTCTTTTTTAGAGTTCTGAGTCAATTGGAAATTAAAGGTCAATACCCAGTATTGCAATGCTGTGATTTCATGGCAGTCAAGCCAGAGGGCAATTTATAAAGCCTTTTTGCAAGCCCTCAAGGTCAACATGCTCTAGGTGTTCCCATGTCATGTAATCTCTTGTACATGTTTGCTTTCATCATGTCATCGTTTATACACTCTTCTTGTGAATGAGGAGCACCTGAACTTTAGACAGCATCACTAAGGTCTTCAAGTCTTTCACAATATTGGTGCCAAGGAAAGTAGTGCAGTACTGTCAAACACAGAACAACTGTTTTTGATTTGAGAAGTGCTAGGGGAGACTTACACAACTTCTGATGGTGTTACTGGGAGGTAGGACAAGAAGCTACAGAAGAGGAAGACAGTAGAAAGACTTTAAATGCTTGGAAATGCCTCCATGTTTCTGCCCTTTAGAAGGAGCTCAACTTGGCTACAGCTGTTAAGGATAATAAAAAATGTTTCTATAAGTTCGTTAACAGCAAAAGAAGGATTAGGGAAAATCTCCATCCTTTACTGCATGCAGAGGGAAACATGGTAACTAAGGATGAGGAAAAGGCTGAGGTGCTCAATGTCTACTTTGCCTCAGTCTTTAGCAGTGGAACTGGCTGTTCCCTGGACACCCAGCCTCATGAGCTGGGAGATGGGGAGGGGAAGCAGATTGAGGTCAGCACAGTTGAAGAGGAGGTGGTCAGAGACCTGCTACACCCCTTGGATGCACACAAGTCTGTGGGACCGGATGGGTTACACCCAAGGGTGCTAAAAGAGTTGGCAGATGTGCTCGCCAAGCTGCTGTTCATGATTTACCTGAAGTCATGGCTAACTGGGGAGGTCCCATTGGACTGGAGGGTGGCAAATGTGACACCCATCTACAAGAGAGGCAGAGGGGAGGATCCAGGAAACTATAGCCCTGTCAGTCTGACCTTGGTGCCAGGGAGGGTCATGGCATCTCGGGTGCCATTAAAAGTCATATAATGGACAACCAGATGATCAGGCCCAGTCAGCAGGGGTTTATAAAAGGCAGGTCCTGCTTGACAAACCTGATCTCCTTCTATGACAGGGCGACCTGCTTATTGGATGAGGGAAAGGTTGTGGATGTTGTCTACCTTGACTTTAGTAAGGCCTTTGACACCATTTCCCACAGCATTCTCCTGGTGAAACTGGCTGCTTGCGGCTTGAATGGGCACACGCTTTGCTGGGTAAAAACTGACTGGATGGTCGGCCCCAAAGAGTTGTGGTGAATGGAGTTAAATCCAGTTGGCGGCCAGTAACGAGTGGTGTCCCCCAGGGCTCAGTTTTGGGGCCACTCCTGTTTAACATCTTTATTGATGATCTAGACGAGGGGATCGAGTGCACCCTCAGTCAGTTTGCAGATGACCCCAAGTTGGGTGGGAGTGTTGATCCCCTCGAGGGTAGGGAGGCTCTGCAGAGAGACCTGGACAGGCTGGAGCCATGGGCTGAGGCCAACTGCAGAGTTTCAATAAGGCCAAATGCCGGGGGCTGCCCTTGGGCCACAACAACCCCCAGCAGCGCTACAGGCTTGGGGAGGAGTGGCTGGAGAGCTGCCAGTCAGAGAGGGACCTGGGGGTGTTGATTGACAGCCGGCTGAACAGGAGCCAGCAGTGTGTCCAGGTGGCCAAGAAGGCCAATGGCATCCTGGCTTGTGTCAGCAATAGCGTGGCCAGCAGGGACAGGGAAGGGATTTTACCCCTGTACTCAGCACTGGTGAGGCCGCACCTCGATTCCTGTGTTCACTTTTGGGCCCCTCACTACAAAAAAGACATTTAATTACTCGAGAGTGTCCAGAGAAGGGCAACGAAGCTGGTGCAGGGTCTGGAGCACAGGTTGTATGAGGAGTGGCTGAGGGAACTGGGGGTGTTTAGTCTGGAGAAGAGGAGGCTGAGGGGAGACCTTATCACCCTCTACAGCTACCTGACAGGAGGGTGCAGAGAGCTGGGGATGAGTCTCTTTAACCAAGTAGTAAGTGATAGGACAAGAGGTAATGGCCTCAAGTTGCACCAGGGAAGGTTTAGACTGCATATTAGCAAGTATTTCTTTACAGAAGGGGTTGTTGGGCGTTGGAATGGGCTGCCCAGGGAGGTGGTGGAGTCCCCATCCCTGGAGAGGTTGAAGAGTCGGGCTGACATAGTGCTGAGGGATCTGATGTAGTTTGGAGCTGCCAGTGTTTGTTGAATGGTTGGACTGGATGATCTTCAAGGTCTTTTCCAACCTAGATGATTCTGTGATTCTGTGACTTTACATCAAGAACAGATTCATTAGAAAAGACTCAGTCATATTCATATTAAAACAGATAAATACCAAGTAACTAAAGCACCACAGGTCAGTCTCTCTGATCAGTCTAACTTCCCAGGACTGCTCAGAAAGCGGGTCCTTACCAGGCCATGTATTAGCTCAAATTCAGGTTTAGCTTAGATACTAATGAGAAGTCAGTCAGTTGTATCTCATATACCCTGTCATATCCCCCTGCATAGTTAGTCAAGCATTGAAGATGCCTTTTGGAAAGTTGTTGGGCTTTTTCATTACAGAAACAAAATGAAACAAATCTCTCATTTCTTAAAATTCTTTCCACAGTGATTTATTCAAACCTGCCAATTGCATCCATTAAACTCTCAAGTCCAGAAAGTCCAGAACTAATAGAAAGAAATTTAACCTCTGGTGGGAAAAACGTACAATGGAGATTAATACGCTAAGAAGGAATCTGAAGAGCAAACAGAGGTATTAATGCACTGAGACAAGTCTTTAGATATTCCAGAAATAGGAAGCCAACACAAGAGTTCTGACCTCATGCAGGGCCACAAGAGGCCACAGGGGGCCGGCCCCTAATCAAACAGGAGGCTGCAGAGAAAAAGCAAGGCTTCTTTATGATGCTTTTCACTACGTTGACCATAGGAGAGCCCATTGGTCCTAAAGCCAGAGTGAGTTATGCCAAGAATTCTGGCTGGCTGTTACACCATCTGGATAGGTACACATTGTCTTCTGAAGAAAATACCAGGTTGCTTTAGAAGAGGTGTGCAGATGCCACTGCTAATTATTCAAGTATCTCACAAATACCATGCATCAATGCTGCTACACAGCTCTACTATTAATGACTACCTCCTGTCTGTAGCATCTGGGCCTCAGAGCTTCTCTACTGATAATGACCCACCTCCAAATTGCATCTAGCTTTCAGGGTGCAACAGAGCATCTGTTTAACAGTGCGTAACGTTCCTACAAAGCTGTTTACTATAGGAAGCATGGAAAAAAAATAGTGTCTAGAAAAACAAAACAAAACAAAACAACAAGAATCTTTTTTTAGGTCAGAAAAAGTAATTACCCAAATTTAAACTTGAGCAGGGTATTAGAAGTAATGACTGTTCCTGGAGAAAGAGCTTTTTAATATCCTCAGATGGCTGGGACTGCAAGTGCATGTCTTACTTGCCAGCAAAGCAATACTCCACCATGCTGTGGGATCAGTTCAGGACTGACTTGAGGAATCACACCTCCTGCTGACTCTCAAATGGTACCTCCTGCAGCATTCTGGCTCTCTCTTGAAGATCGACATCCAAAACCTGACCTGGCTTCACATTAGGATCTTCAACAAGGCCACAGCATGAGATGATAGGACTGTAGCTTGGAACATTATTATGCCATACAGCAATTGAAAGAATTTTGCTCCAAAATCTCCTATTCAAAGTGGCAGGTTCAGCAGCTGCTTCCTGCTGCAGATGGAGCTGTAGGAGTAACAGGTATCAGGGAAGTACCACCAGGTGAAACCCCCTGAACCTCAAAACTAGGATCCAAACTGTAAAGCTCTTACTACTTACTGGTATTTCACTTTGTGGAAGCAATTCCATACTAATATCAGTGACAAGATAGGGATCTTGGAAGAGTTAATCTTTATTTTTGCACTCAGTTGGACCTCTGCTCTAGAGAAGGCCTGAACTTGGCAGGCCAAGGCAGGAAGGCATTTGCACTCCAAGAGTGATTTGAATTAGCAGTGTTCTCCAGAGTAACAAAATCTGAATTTGAATGGGGCAGCTGAATGCTTTGATACAGGGCCCTCATCATGAATGACCGCATGAAGTGAGAAGACTAGAGAGGCTGATAGAGTCACTATTCTCAAACCACAGCCTGAGACAGAAGGGGATTTTTTTATTGGCTTTTTATCTGATTTAATCTGGATATGGCCAAGCTTACTTGGTGGAAATTTCATTCCAAAGTGTAAAAACACAAAATGCTTTGCAAGGAATATTAAAATCTCTTCAAATGCTCCCACTTTGATTCTGTGCTTCATTGCCCTGCCTTCCAGAAACACCATCCAAAGTTGTGTAAGTCTTCCCCAGCACCTGAAAAACTGATGTAACAGTCTTGCCATGTTCAGCAGTACTGCAGTCCTTTCTTTGGCCTCCATGTCATGATAGGTTTGAATGGGGTCCTTATCTTGGGTGGGTCCACTGGACATATCCACCAAATAAATATACACTATAATAGCAGTGTCTGTGTGACTCAACTTCAAGAAAGGGAGGAGAAAAGTTAAAAAAAAAAAAAAAAAAAAAAGGACAGCACTGCCTTTCCTTTTCCCCTCCCTACTGCTCTAATGTTTTCTGCTTTGTTTTGTTTTTTTTTTTCTTCTGCCTTGTCTCTTTCTCTTTTGCTTTCCAGAGCTCTCCTTCCTCCACTCTAGTTGAAAGAAATTCTTAAATGTTTGGAATGAAACAGCATGAAGACAGGAATAAATGTTTCTTCAGGAACCAGGAACAAAGGGCCAGGTTTTGGAAGACATGCAGGCCCTTAAGGAAGCAGAACATTTTGTGGGATCTTTTACAGCATACAGATGCCTGCCTCCCACTGATTTTGGTGAAACCACATTGTGCCCCTCAAGCCTAACAGATGAGCTCTCTGGTAGCTCACAAATGCAAACAGGTGAAAAACATATGAAGGAGGGAAAGTTGGCTGCAAAAGCATGGCCAACTCCTTCAATTTCCAGCCCAATTCATCTTCCAGTTAAAGGAATGTTTTCTCATCTTAACTTCCTGGTGCTTTATAGGCGTGGGTTTTGTCCTCTTGTTGTGGGTTTTAGGCTCGGTGGGCCTTGGGAAACAGTCTGTGGGGCACAAAGAAGATATTTCAATGAACCTCCTGAAACAAGCACTGCTATGCAGCTGCCTGTCACTGACCAGGCTTGGAGGGATGGGGGTCACCTCCCCAGGACTACAGCACACACATGTGGAGGACAGACAGATGTGGGTCCTGGGTGTTGCTTTTGAAGGTTATTTTTCTCCCCTACTACTTTACAGAAAATACAAAGCGATGGTAGAAACATCTGTCTTTGAAAAATAAGCCGTTTCCCTAGAGAAGAAAACAGGTAGAAGAGACCTCACCAGCACTGAAGGTCTAAAGACCATAAAACACCCACTGTCTTCCTGCTCCTTTTTCTTGCATTGGTCTCTCTGCTCATCACTGTTGTCCTTCTAGTCCATCCTAGCTTTCAGATGTTACAGATTGCTTTTTTCACTCTTTGCAACTTCACACCTATCTCTGGCAAAGGTCGCATGGGTCTAACTTGAGCTCACAGGGACTCACAGACTCAAATACTTCTGAAGGGAGTGCACGGTACCTTTTATCAAAGGCCATCTCACCTTGCAGGGATGTGAACATGAAGGCACAAAGTATGGATTACGGACATTCTCACAGTTTAAAAGGTGTATGTGTCCTTCTGTGCAAGGGGCTCTGCTCTCTGCAGGTGCCAAGCAGTATCCTGTACCCCAGCACATCACTCGGTGAAGGATGTGGAAGTAAGCACCCTGCTCCTCCAGACAGCCAGTTTACAAAGCTAACTGATCTTAGAGGGTATTCTGAGTCCAGTAGCAGACCTGAATTAAAGAGGCAGAAAGACAGATTAAGACACCTCGCCTTTCACCCTTCTCCCAGATAGGTGATGCTTTTAGCACATACAGTATCACTAAATCATGTGCTTGGTGCTTAGCTTACCAGGCTTTTCTGATGAGTGCTTCAGTACAGAAAAGAAAGCCATGCAGTGACAAAGCTTTGCAGCAAAATAAATAAAGATTAATTCAGAAGTGTAGGGTGTGCTTAGTGAAGTCACTCAGAAGAAACTGCATAAAGTCTAAGCAAAAGGCAGAGCAATAACAAGAAGAGCTGGGTGTGAGCTCCTGTTGTTTGTTTCATTATTGTCTGTAATTAAATAAAAATCATAATTTTCAGAGTTTCAAGATGCTACCACCCCCTACTTTGAATACACATTTTCCCCCTCATTTTGAAGGCTTATAGCTGGCCCCTTTGCCCTGGTTCCCAGAGGGTATGCTGGAAGAACTGTCACCAATGGCCTATAGGACATGTGCCTGGAGAAAGGACTGACTGTAATGACTGAATCAATCTGCCTCAGCAGATAACTGGAGGCTTGGAGCTCCAGCTAGCAAGCAAGCTTGCAGCAGATGCTGGAACCTCCTCGAGAGCAAAAAATGGGCTATGGATGGCCCTCTGAAAAGGAAGTTCCTGACGTGTACATGTGACAGAGGTACCTGTGAAGCACAGGAGAGACACTCATTAGTTAAGCTTCTCATCTGAGAAGGGACCCTGTGCTGGACAAGCAGATGTGACAGTACTCTCCTTGTTAATCTGCTCTCTTTCTCTTCCTGCCTTCCTCTTATATCCTGCAACAAAGAGCACTCATTGAAAATTAGATTATTTAAACCATCTAGTGCTTCCTTCAAAACACTAAATAAACTTTTATTGAATTCCACAACTATCTCTTAAGGTACATAAATATTTTCCCTTTGTTACTGATAAGCAAGCAAGCAGGAGAGGAGCAGACTTTTCCAAAATGGCCCCTGATTTGAGTTCTTCAGTGCACGGGCTGCTTAGAACCTGGTTTTCAGGAGCGTGTAATAACTTGTTGGCTGTGTTAGAAATGTCAAGAATGGTGAAAGTCCAAGCCTCCAAGCATCTGACACCAAATGCCTCAAGTTGGATAGCCAAAAATCGGAGTCCCCTTTAGAAAAAACATTAACCAGAGATCACACAGTAAGTCACTACCTGGGACTGCATTAAAATTTAGGTGTTTCTGCCACCCAGTACATACTCACTAATCCTCTCAGCTTTCTGACTAGCTGAAAGATTGCACCATGCAAGGGAAAGGAGCCAACATGACTAATGCTCAATCACCACGATGCTGACAGTAGAGTGCTCTTTTAGGTGGGTTAAATGCTGTGAATGTGCTAAGCAGTATCAATATTAAAATATTATTAGTATTATTTATGAGGTATCTCCACGTGTCCTAGATGACACTAGCCAAGATAAAATTCAGATTATGCAAAATGTTACATAAACATGTGGTAAAACATGCTCCAAAGAGTTTTTAATCTAACTGAACAGGACAGGCTAACGATGCATTATGATCTCTGCTTTGCAGACAAGAAGCCAGAGCACAGAGAAACAAGCAGATTTACCCAAAGGCAGGTAGGAGACATGGGGCACAGCTGAGAACTGAGCAACAGTCTCCCAATTTGTTCTCCAGCATCTTTGACCTAAAATTGTTCTCCATCTCAATTACAACTGCATTTGATGAAGACAGGGCCCACACGGAGAATGGTTCTCCCGTAAATCTTTCCTGAGAACAAAAGAAGTGTCCAGGTTCCACTATATAGAGGAAAGTAATGTACTGCATATAGATTACCATAAATGTACGGCCCCCTGCACCCATTCAGAGAGATCTCTGTCTCTTCAGGTGTGCAGTGCACAGATAGCGAGGATCCAGAAAACCTATGCTCTCCACCTTCACCTTCCACTAATACCTTCATTGGGGATCTCAAGATGTTGGGATCTCAAGATAAAATTCAGCCCATAGTTATGATAGTGTAAGACTAAGTCCAGTCTAATACCCACACATCCTTCTTTTTTCCAATCTGCCAAAGAATTTGCTACCCTTTAAGGGTGACTCCTGGTTCCTTTGATAAAAGCATGCTATGTAAACACAAATTATCGACTTGTTTGACTGCAGAACAACCAGCTCCAAAAAAGGCGACTCCTACATAGCAAGTTGCTAACAGCACAGGCTAGCTAGAGGCTCCATCATCAGTACAGCATAGTTCTGCTACCTCTTTGATGTCTTTCTGCCTGTTGTATTCATCACCTCCCTTCAGATTTAGAACTAGTAATACATTGCTATTACCACATTTATATTCCTGTGACCTATTTGCTTTCATATAGATTCAACTTCACACTCTATTTATTCTGAGTTTCTGACAACCTCTGAAAATATATGCCTCTTCCTCTTGTTTACAGCCTAACATTTTTCCCCTGTATAGTTTCCAGTCAGAAACTATGGATGTGCAATAATCTCATTTCATTTTGGACAGACCAGATAAAGCCTAGCTCATTGTTCCATCCTTTCCAGCCATGCCACGTATTTCCCCTTCTCTTTTCAGAGTCTTTATGAGACTGTTGGTTTTGTTTTAATTTTTAAAAACCATCCCCAATTCTGTGTGACTCTGCAGGAGCTGCTCCTTCATTTGATTACTCTTCACTGTCTCACAGCCATCCATCTTCCGTCACATTAATTACTGAGCACCAAAGGATCACTTGCATTTCCATTGTCCCATTACGTTTCATTGCCTTCTCCACTAGTCAGATACCCTCAAATTCCTCCCCCCTCTCCACAGTATATATACACTCTAAAATCTGCCCATTTAACTACCTCATTTCCAGCAGCCTACTTCACTTTTGCTTATAACAGTAAAGTGACTTTACCATAAAGATCGTGTAAAGATGATTGTTTAGCTGGGACACAGCTCATACAAAATGTTGGTGAGCAGAGTACAATACCCAGCTGTCCTCCTCTGCCTCAGAGGACAGGGCTCAGGTTGGGTCACAGCAACCTGCAAAGGTCCACTGCAGGGAAGGCTGTGTCATTATGCATTTCACCTCTGAAACCCCTGGATCTGTAGGTCACCAAGCCAGAGAGACACTTGATAATCTGCCTAGCTCAACAAGATGAGACATTAGCAGTGGTGGGCACCAAGTGACCAGATATATGGGATAAATTAATTCTGTGTGGATTAGAAGGGCTGCTTCATGCCCAGTGCAGCCCTGCCAAGGAGCAATAGCTTCATACGCTGTTCTCTGAGATAACACACCAGCTACTACTAGACTCATGATATCTGCAGTTGGCAGACCCATCACCTTCTGCAGATTTATTCTCCTAACCCTTACATGTAGCATATACCTTTCCAAATAGATTTAGCAGTATCTTAACAAAGCTCACATCTTCTCTACACAATCTTTTCTTTCATCTGAAAACGACTCTTCCTGTCCAGATACAATCAGACACGAGCCAGCAGCATACTAGAGAATACTACAGTAGGAGCTTTAGCTTTAGCCTTTTTTGCTAATAATCTACCCTTATATTTCAAGCCTCTTCCATACAGATTCTTATATCACTGACACTAAAATGTACCATAACCACAGGCTCCCTCACAGCTGTCTCTAATATACACACATACCTTGTGGGATTTAACATCCTTGTATTCAGTAGGCAAATTATGTTACAGGTCTCAAGGCCATCACATATCCAGCTGTCTGCATGGTAGAAAACAGAATTATCTCCACTCCCCATAACCTGTTTGTACATTACATCCACTTAGCTTATGCAGCCAATGTAGCAACCATCAAACCCAAAGCAGAAGCTGTCTGTGCTCCTGCACAAGCTGACGTCTCTCAAACCCAGAATGCCACCTGGCTGGGAAAGTAACACACATGCAAACTGACAGTACCAAGTGCATTCTCATCATGAACATCAGCAAGACACTACTGTGCTTAATGAGAGCTCTGGAGAGGAAGGCTAAGAGATGGAGGAAAAGAGTCCCTTCCTCTAGTCACATGTCTGATATACTCTGCTGACCACATACATGTGCTTCTCCAAGCAGAAGCAGACCACAGTCCCTGGCCTGTCCCACTTCAGCTTACTTGTGGCAACTCAGCCAGTCAGTCAGACCTGACAATGAACATGAAAAAACTGCAGAAAATAACAGTTTTCCTGGAAAGTCAGGAGGTAGAGAGGCCTGAGGGGTGAGAAGTCATTGCTGTGACCTGTACCTCAAGCATCCACCCATTCTGCTGCCAGGACTTGTGTTGCTTCACATGTCCATTCCCATGGGACATTGTGCTGTGCAGGAAGGATGTCTATTTCGGTCTGAGACAGCTAAGGTACCAAAACATTTTCCTTCAGGTAGCTGCAGTCAACAGTTATCAGGGAGGAAAAGAAGGGATGGGCCTGCCATAGCACCTGTTTGGAAGAGGAGAAAATCCCTCTGCACCACCAGTTCTCTGTAAAAGAAGTTACCGTATCTGTCAAGAGGCTGAAGCGGGAGGCATCTACACCTCCATGGCATGTAAAGCATAACCTCCTCTTAGGCACACTTTGAGCACCCACTTAGCTTCACAGCATTTAAAGAGTTTTAAGTTTATTTATGACAAAGTGGAAGGAAAAGAAAAATGAGAACATAGGTCAGGATAGTAAAGACAGACTTGGCATGCCTACAAGAGTCAGCTGCTGAGGACCCACAGTAAGTCTCAAAAAGCGAGAGAAGAGCTCCCATCACTTTCCCGGAAAGAACAGTCTGTCCCTAAAGCAGCTCTGCTCCCAGCTCCTCTGCCATCAGGGAGCATGACAAATCACCTGCCAATGGCCAAGCAGCAGAGGTCCTGTGGCCTCATGGGGCCAGAGACCCTTGCAAAGAAGTGGCCAAGGCCCAGGGCAGCCACGGTATGCCAGGTCTGGAGCCAGACACAAGCTCAAATGCCTGTACACTGGCACCAGCCTGATAAGGTGTGTTCCTCCCCCCTCACCTTGCTCTGCACCCTTCCCACATACCTGACACTAAGACTGAGGAGAAGGGTTCAGAGAAAAAAAAAAAAAATCACAAATTTGCACCAGTATTTCATTCATGGCGACCCCTATTATAATTTCATTTGTTTAAGTCCAGCTTCATTTCTCCAGGGTAATTAGTTCTAGCAACCCTTCCAATATACTTTTCAGCCTCATAGAGCCTTAGATTTCCAAGTGACAATTGTCATGCTGAGGTGTACTGTCATGTACAAAGCTCTTTGCTGGTCTTGTCTATCTCTCCATGCTCCAAGACCATTTCTGTGAAGCCTCCCTGCACACACACATGCCTGATCCTTCCCTCCCCCATTAGCAGTCACATGTGTCTCACTCCTCCTTTCAGATTCCTGGATGTTGCTTTACAGGGTTTTGTTTGAAGGTGTACAAAAAAAAGAAATTATAGACTTATGCTGGCCCTGTTATAGGCTGCTTCATGACAGCTTTTCAAAGGAAGTATGCCTGTGCATGTGTGACATACAGGGATATAGGACAATCATCAACTGATATGGGTCTTTCATTGGGGAGGCCTGTACATTCCAGCATTTTGATGGTTTGTCTAGTGTTTCCTTTCTTCACCTAGCATACTCGGGCTTTTTGATGACACATTTGATGCACAGGTTATTTTTATATTGTCAAAGTCCTCTATTTTAAGCCAGTCATACCTATTTGGAAACTTAATCTTTCTCTTGAGAAGGCCTTTTCTTCCCGTGTTTGAGAATTTCCTTATTTTTTTCAATTAATCCTAATTTAAAAGAAACAGAGCAATAAGAGACCATTATTCCCTATCCTCATCGCACTGAAACCCCCTGTTCTGTAAAAGGATCTCCTATGATCCTTTAGCACCTTCCTCTGTAACCACCACCATCAAAGTCCAAAACACAGTCACTGAAGCCAGCAGACCCCAACATGCTGCACTGACAAGGTCCTGAGTAAAGCAACCACATTTCAGCCCACAGCACAGACAGTGAAACAACTGTCCAAACACAGAGACCTTGACAATTTGAGGTAGGACTAGACAATCATTTCCAGCTTCCCTTTCCAGACACCAACAAATCTTGACCACCTGTGTTGAGTTTGTGTGTGTGGCAAAGATTTTGGTAGTGAGGGAAGGGGCTACAGAGGTGGCTCCTGTGAGAAGCTTCTCAAAGCTCACATGGCTCCAGTTTGGACCCAAGCCAACTAGCAATGGTAGCTGTGCCTCTATGATAACATATTTAAGAAGGGAAACCTGAGAGGAGGAGTTGTGATGGAGACACCTATTCAAACACTGGGGTAAGTGGAAGAAAGGAAGAGGAGCAGGGAGAGGTGTGCCAGAGCAGAGACCCCCGTGAAGCCCATGGTGAGAGGGCAGGCTGTCCCCCTGCGGCCCCTGGAGGTCCATGGTGGAACAGATACCCACCTACAGCCCATGGAGAGCCAGAGCAGGTAGCTGTGCCAGAAGGCCAGGACTCTGTGGAAAACGCCCATAGTTGTAGTTTGGCAGGACTATAATGCGCAAGAAGGACCCATGCTGGAGAAGCTCATGAAGAGCTGCAGCCCATGGGAAGGACTCATGTAAGAGGAAGTTCATGGAGGACTGTCTCCCATGAGAGGGACCCCACACTGGAGAGAGGGAAGAATGTGAGGAGCCCTCCCCCTGAGGATGAAGGAGCAGCAGAAACAACATGTGAGGGACTGACTGCAACTCCCATCCCCTGCCCCCCTGCATTGCTGTGGGGGAAGAGGGAGAGAAATCAGGAGCAAAGCTGAGCCTGGGAAGAAAGGAGGGGAAGGTGTTTTTAAGATGTGATTATAATTCTTACTGTCTTCCTCTGTTAAGTGGTGGTGGTGTTTGAATTAAATTGATATTCCTTTTCTTCCCCTAATGAGTCTGTCTTTTGCTCATGACCATAATGGGCAAGCCCTCCCTGTCCTTATCTCGCTTCCTGAGTCTCCCCATTCCTGAGTAGAGGGTAAGAAAGAAGCTGTATCATGCTCAGTTTCCCCCTAGACTCAAACCACACTATCACACCTCTGATCTCATTATCACATAAATTTGGGGATCCATATTTAATTTGTTGCATAATACATAAAGAGGGAGCTGTGTGAACATGCATGAATGTTTATCTGTTTATTTAGAGGAAGAGCGGAACTAAATCATTCCCTTTTTAAACAGGCACTGAGACCACTCTGGGTCAGTTTTTTGCTTCTCATTTCTCATATCAGAGCACTGTCCTCACCAATAGTTCCATCAACAGGCTGTTGAGACACAAGACTGGAATAAAGCAACCAGAGCAGAGAAGAGCAGGAACTCATTATACACATGCCATTCCCAGGGAAACACAGTTTTCAAATAATCATCTAGGCTGGAAAAGACCTTGAAGATCATCCAGTCCAACCATTAACCTAAAAACGACGGTTCTCAACTACATCAGATCCCTCAGCACTATGTCAGCCTGACTCTTAAACACCTCCAGGGATGGGGACTCCACCACCTCCCTGGGCAGCCCATTCCAACGCCCAACAACCCCTTCTGTAAAGAAATGCTTCCTAATATCCAGTCTAAACCTTCCCTGGCGCAACTTGAGGCCATTACCTCTTGTCCTATCACTTACTACTTGGTTAAAGAGACTCATCCCCAGCTCTCTGCACCCTCCTTTCAGGTAGCTGTAGAGGGCGATGAGGTCTCCCCTCAGCCTCCTCTTCTCCAGACTAAACCCCCCCAGTTCCCTCAGCCGCTCCCCATACGACCTGTGCTCCAGACCCTGCACCAGCTTCGTTGCCCTCCTCTGGACACTCTCGAGTAATTAAATGTCTTTTTTGTAGTGAGGGGCCCAAAACTGAACACAGTCATTGAGGTGTGGCCTCACCAGAGCTGAGTACAGGGGTCAGATCCCTTCCCTGTCCCTTTTGGCCACGCTATTGCTGACACAAGCCAGGATGCCATTGGCCTTCTTGGCTCCCTGGGTACACTGCTGGCTCCTGTTCAGCTGGCTGTCAATCAACACCCCCAGGTCCCTCTCTGACTGGCAGCTCTCCAGCCACTCCTCCCCAAGCCTGTAGCGCTGCTGGGGGTTGTTGTGGCCCAAGTGCAGCCCCCGGCATTTGGCCTTATTGAAACTCTGCAGTTGGCCTCAGCCCATGGCTCCAGCCTGTCCAGGTCTCTCTGCAGAGCCTCCCTACCCTCGAGGGGATCAACACTCCCACCCAACTTGGGGTCATCTGCAAACTGACTGAGGGTGCACTCTATCACCTCATATAGATCATCAGTAAAGATGTTAAACAGGAGTGGCCCCAAAACCGAGCCCTGGGGGACACCACTCATGACCGGCTGCCAACTGGATTTAACTCCATTCACCACAACCCCTTGGGCCCGGCCATCCAGCCAGGATTTTACCCAGCAAAGCCTGTGCCCATTCAAGCCGCAAGCAGCCAGTTTCACCAGGAGAATGCTGTGGGAAATGGTGTCAAAGGCCTTACTAAAGTCAAGGTAGACAACATCCACAACCTTTCCCTCATCCAATAAGCAGGTTGCCCTGTCGTAGAAGGAGATCAGGTTTGTCAAGCAGGACCTGCCTTTCATAAACCCCTGCTGACTGGGCCTGATCATCTGGTTGTCCCGCATGTGTTGTGTGATGGCACTCAGGATGAGCTGCTCCATCAGCTTCCCAGGTACCGAAGCCAAGCTGACAGGGCTGTAATTTCCCAGATCATCCTTCTGACCCTTCTTATATGTGGGTATCACATTGGCCCATTTACAATCAGTCGGGACCTCCCCGGTCAGCCAGGACTGCTGGTAAATGATGGAAAGCGGCTTGGTGAGCACCCCAGCCAGCTCCTTCAGCACCCTCAGGTGTATCCCATCCAGTCCCATAGACTTGTGTGTTTCCTCCTGCATCTAACAGGGGATGGAGGCTCTCCCTGGTCTTTCTTTTGCTGTTGATGTACTTATAGAAACATTTCTTGTTATCCTTGACTGCTGATGCCAGATTAATTTCCAACTGGGCTTCAGACCTTATTCAGGAGTTTTGTACCTGATTCAGGGAGAGAGACTCACCCTTCCATAGGAAGGAACCTCCCACTTTCTAGCAATGCTCCTGCTTCCCTTCTAGTTGTGAAATGGCTCCAAAAGATAAAACAAGCAGTTTAGCATTAGATAAGTTATCATGAGTCATCTTTTAGAAACAGAGACAGTTCTTTCCAGCCCCAGTAGAGTGGGGCTGATGCAGCTGACCCTGGCAGGGGCAGGAAAAACAGATGCAGGAAAAAAAGTCTGAATTCCCCAAGTCCTTCATAATGCAGCTGCTTTCTAATGTGCTTTAGAGCACGCGGTGGTGTGATGGAACGGTTTTATTAACACAGAACCTGCATAACTCAATTGTAAATTTTAATCCATTCCAAATCCTGTCATAAAGCCTGTCTGCCTAATCCCTATTGTACAGCTGGAATAGCAGAGACTGGTGGCTCAGCTTGAAGAAATATAAACTAGGACAATTCCAGTGCTTACCACCCCATAGCTTTCCAAAAGGGTCCTACATTTGAACCTGCACAGGAATAGCCCATAACTATCAGTCAGTGGAGCTCTCCACCAATTTACATCTCTCAGTGCACTGTCCTGCAAACCACTTCAGCACAGGGGCAGACACACACCCCGCTCAGCCCTTCTTGCTGGGGGCAAATTTAGCATTTAGCTGTGGTTATAGGTTCAAGCCTGAGAAAATCTCTCTATGCTGTCAGGCTCCTTTTGCTGGTATCCTGTGGACAGGATCTCTGTTTAAGCATCTCTGCTCTCTTTCTTTACTCTGTTTCTAGACTACACAATTATATTATGAAGGGTCATTTATGAAGGTTCTCAGCAGTGGTATCATTTATTTGAAGATGATCAAATCTGGATAGAAAAACAAAAACACAGTTCCCTATCATGTTGCTGGATGTGTAGGGAGGGAGGAATTGTTTGTTTTTCACTGACCCTTTAAAACAAATGTTTTCCTCTCTGGTTTAGAAAACATGCCACATCTGAGTAAAATTTAACTCAAATCTCCTTTCTGTTTTCTGTTGCTCTTCAGATGGGGAATTTCAGAGACTACTTCACTGATGAGAAAAAAAAAAAGGATTCGGTTTATTTCAGGAGCGGAGGCTGTGCCTTGGTTGTCTCCAATATATGAAACATCCCTTGATTGTGCAAATGCATCCTGATGGTGCCTTTGTGTTCCTGTCACTCCTGATTTATGGGGGCCTTTTCTCCACTCAGAGGAAGAATTTGCATTTCCATTTCCATTACTTGTACCTCTCCCTGCAGTGCCTCAGCCCTCGAAGTGAGCTTGTCCCCAGCTCCCCCCCCAGCTGCCCCACATTGCACCAGCATGGGGGAGGATACAGGAGTAGGGGTGGCACAGGCACTGCTCTATGGGAACAAGCTCATGCTGCTGAGATCTCTAGTGAGATATATGTTTGCTTATGCCCAACAAGGACCCTTGATATCTTTGGTCCTGTTTCTCACCCCTTCCTCCATGCAGTGATGGAGGGGGAAGGCAGCAGCCCTGTGTCCTGCCTGGTTCCCAACACAGGCCCTTGCTTGCTCACCTGCTCTCTGAGAAACAGCAGCCAGCCAAAGAGTAAGGAGGACTGATATGCCCAGGCTTGTCCCTGCAGGTGACACCCCTCTACCTTCTCCATTCTTGCAGGAGTGGCAGGTGGACAAGTGGGAAGCCCTCCCCTGGGGACTCATCCCTGCCTTGTTTCCTGCAGGGTTGTCCCCATTCTGACAACATGAGCTTGCAAGAAGACTCCTAGCCAAGATCAAGTGAGAGCATAGTAAATGTCTTGAACAGGTGGGTTGAACAGGGCTATAAAAGCTGCTCTCCGTGATAGGCTTTGTCATTACCTCTCCTGCAAACCCGGGTGGCCACAATAAGTTCCTGTGTCAGCCCAGGTTCTGCGCTCCTATCCATGCACTGTCTCTTCTCATTTGTGCAGTCTGGGTGGACTGTCACAGGCAGCCTGAGCATAGTATAAACCTTCTGAGTCTGCTCAAGGAGTGCTTGGAGCAAGCAACATGTGGGAAAACACATGGGCTGCATTGCAGACCCCACTATCCACCTTGCAGCTAAACCTGTGCTTTGATGGATGTAGTTCGTGTCTACCTATGAAACATTACAAGCTTTGAAAGAAGAAAGAAAAAGATAAAAAGATAGCTTCAGAAACAGAGGAGGAGTTGTCTGGACACATCAAGCTTTAAAGATGTGAGCTGCAGAAATACATTAAGGCTCGTTCTCCAGAGCTGTCAGCCCCACAGCCATTATCAAAACTAAACTCTGTTTAAAAAAAAAGAAACAAACAACTTTATTGACTGTTTGTTTGGATGTTAAGATCATGGATTCCTAGTAGGCTGTTGGAAGTCAAATGTCATGCCATGTGCCATAAGCCTACATCTTATTAATTTGCAATGGCCCAAAACAATATATTCAAAGATACATTTTGCTTTGACTTGTTTGAAGTACGTTGTTTTGACCTAAGGGTTTTGACTATCAACCAGTACCATGTTAACTTTTACATTATCATACAAAGCCAAAAGGAAACATGCTGAGCTGATTAAAACATGCATATCATTTCCAGGAGGTGAAGGGGTAATAATAAATTTATGCTAATTTCACTGAATGAGCAACTTCCAGCTGAAACTAATTCCAGGGCAAAGTTCTCCAGAAGCACCAGCGGGAACTCACATGCTGTCCCCAGAGCACACCTGAGACACTATGCACGTATGAGCAGACTCAAACACCCAACTTTGGTCCTTTTTCTCCACTGAGCTCTTCACTTTGGCTTTCAGAGTTTTGTACAGTCCTGAAAGCCATTATGTCAGGCAGCATCTGCCCCATTTATCCAGCTCCCAGCTGGCTGCAGAGGAGATTTCATCAGTGGGTCTGAACTCATGAATGCTGACACAGAGATTAGTTTACCCATGAAGAACAGTTTAACCAGATTAATCTGTGGGAGATCCCATCAGCCTCTTCCCTGCAGACCCCTACAGCGAAGGACTGGCATCTCACAGCCTATGGCATGTGCGCCCCCCCCCCCCCCCCCCCC
>NW_020799092.1:2123140-2180788 GCF_003259725.1 Athene cunicularia | reverse complement strand
CCCCAGGAGGAAGCTATTCCATTCTCTAGGATGCCTAATTCTGTTTCCCTTCCTTGGCTTTGCCCCTTTGCAGTGCCCACCATCCTCTTCAGGGAAGGGCCAGTCTGAAGGACACGAGGGGCTGTGGTGGGATGGGGGCAGGAGACTGCACCCCCATTTTTCCACTCTCCGGAGCTGGCAGCCCTGCTCTCAGCACAGAATATCATGACATAGAGCAAAGCTGTATAGCCCTCAGCCCCTTAAACCTATCAGGGTGGAGTAAGGGGAATGACTAAAGGTTCTTTCTTACCTGTCTTCCTAACTTGCTTGCTTTTATTACAGCAGATAAAAATGTAAACAAATGTGGCAGATTCTAGCACAGAAATCACATTCCCTCAGCCACTTGTGCAGTTTCAGAAGAGACAGGAGCAGGAAGGACTGATCAAGTCACATCTTACATAGGGTCTTAAATAAAGGAGGAAGGTTCAACATTAGCATTTCTACTACTGGGTCTTTTTTCTTCTCTTTTCTTGTGTTTGGTTTTTTTTTTTTCTTTCCTTGCTCCCCCTGCTCCCCTTCAAGACTATCTTTAAACATCTCATAATGGGCTGATTTTAAGATGAACTAGAAATCATGGCAATGGATGATGACGAATACAATATAAATGACAGAAACTTGGTGAAATGCTAAAAAACAAATGGGATATTATAATACCTGGCTGAAATTTATTTAGAAAAGTGGGTTCAAGCCAAAGGGTTGGAGTTAACTCAGAAAGCTTAAAATTCTTAAGAGGGAAGACTAAGTACAGAAGATCATACCATTAGCTCTGCATGAATTCGTAACTCCAGGTGTTGTAATACATTTATAATCCCATGCTGCACATTTATCATTAGGGCTCCAGATAAAGACAACTGGGTGTGCAGTTTTGAAAAAAAACAGTGGCACAATTTAAACAAAATTAAGATGAGGGAACTCACCTGTAAGCTGGCACAGTGCTTTAACCAATTACTCTTGGAACAGCTAATTCAAGCACCCCCAAGAAAAAGCAGCTATTACTGACTTCACATTCAGGAACACATGGGAACTAATTCACAAAGTGACAATATTCAAGCCCTTAAGTAATAGGGTTCACAGTGTAATTAAGTAAAATGTCCTAGGAGGAGGCAGTGAATGAAGAAATACACAAGTGACACTTGATTTCAGGAAAGTGTTTAGAGCACAAGAGTCATTCAGAAGGACACTAGTTCAGAGTAAAGGAAGCAAGTGCTGTTCAAATGGTTTGAATAATGTGACATGGGAAGGGAGCTCTTAGTGACATCACAGAATTTGCAGAGGATACAGGTTATTTTGAATAGGTCAAAACAGCCTCTCAAGACCAGAGAGGACTCTTGGGTACTGGAGCAAGAGTTAACCAAGCAAGTCAGATGATAAGTGACACTGTGTCAATAAAGACATTATCTTAGAAAACTCACATTAAGTCTTCTTAAAGAATTTCAAGCAGCAGCCAGCTGTGCAAGGGAACTGAGGTCCCCACACCCAGCACAGTGCTTCCCATCCACACACACCACCATTAGGCAGGGTGTCCAGCTACAAAAGGACTGGGAGGAGGAAGGCCACAGATACTAGGCAGGACTCAGGTTGCAATAGATTTTACAGAACCTGAGGAGGTTCAGAGAAAGGCGACAGAAGTGATGGATAGCCTGGGAATACTGTCCTCTGCAAAGAGAAGGGAAACTTTGGGCTGGTTTCTGGTCCCTTTAACCAAGGAAATCCTCTTCCCCACTACAAGCACCATTTACATTAACAACACCCTTGATTTGTCCCAGAACTGTCACCACAGTATATTACTGTTTGAGATTTTTGATCTGCTATTGCATAGACCCTACATCTGCTGTAGAGCACACAAATATTCATGACCTCTGATGTGTGAGAGTACATTTTTGGCAGTTCATTCTAGGCTTAACAGCACAGTGGCTCATGATTGCAGGGTGCTGGATAAGGCAACTCCAAACATCTCTTTTGGTCCCGAGCTCGTCTGAACCGGAAAAATAATAGAAGTGTATAAAATATCAAAACAGTAACTGGGGAACTTCTGTGCTCCCAGC
The DNA here is from genome assembly GCF_003259725.1 of Athene cunicularia. NCBI lineage: Eukaryota > Metazoa > Chordata > Aves > Strigiformes > Strigidae > Athene > Athene cunicularia. The sequence continues at coordinate 2,178,704 of NW_020799092.1, read as the reverse complement.
ACAGGGCCAAAGGGATACACAATGGCATCAGAAGATGGCAAATTAAAATCTGGCAGATGGAACACACCCACCCACCCTTTTTCAATATACAATTAAACAGCAGAACTCACTGCCACAAAAAGGTAGCAAGAACAGAATCCCCACATCATTCAATACAGGACCAAGCAACCCATAGGAAAATAGCCCAGACTTATCAGAGACATTCAAAGCCCCAGCACTTACACCAATCTCTAACCCATATACATGGGATTTATCCACATGTGCCTGAAGCAAGTTCTGGACACCTTCTTGCGAGGTGCTTCCTGCTGTGGTTAATCACCAGCAGTTATGTAGTGGACTAGCCCCAGCTCAGCCATCCCTCTTTCATCTGAGCTGGATGACATTTATAATCAAAGCAATCACTTTTATTGCTTGATTTTTTGAAGTGCTTAAGTATACAGGGGTCATAGGCAGACAAGCAACAGGTCTCTGGGCTGGAGCATGGAGCAAGTAAGGCATCACATGGGGGCAGCTGTGAGTTGCAGAAGATGAAGTGGACATCAGCTTTAACTTTTCTGACACTCATTTGCTTTTTTTCCTCATTCCAGGATCAGTTTGCTCTCATTTTAAGTCAGACGTTCACAGATCAGGCCAAGCAAAGCCTGCTTAGCACCCCATTTAAATCAGAAAAAATAATTGTTTGAATTAGTACAGCTGCTATGATTCATGCTAGTTAATACCCCAGAAGGTAGAGACACCTTTCAGACATCTGTCATCTTTCACACCAGTCACTGTCAAAAAGAGACCAGACAACAATTTGGACTTAGCTCAGCACTAGAAGTGCCCAACATCCTTACCCTCTTCACATCAGCTTCTTCTGTAAGATAAACAGGCAGAAGAATGTTCACTTAGCTCAGTGTCCAGGGAAAATGAAGCTACAAGATTGTATTGCACTGAGATGCTGCAGTGACACAAGCCAATTTCAGGATAAGTAGACTGCTTTGCCAGCCAAATTTTTTTGCAATGTTTTATCTAGCTCAGCCTGAGTGCCAAATGCTCAAGCCTTCTCTGAGCTCCAAGCTCCTTTTCAGTGAGGGCACTTGACCATCTTTTCTTTGTGGATTGCCAGCCAATATGAACAGTGCTCCCAACTCCTAATTAATTTGCTGCTCATTTCCTTATCATTGAAAAAGTGTATGCATGCAGGATTGCAGCTTACACATGTGTATTATGAGCAGCTACAGCATGTGTCGCTTCCTTTCAATGTAAGATTGGTCTAAATCTCAATAATGCCACTCCCTGCCTGCTGCTGCTTTTCACTGGTACCGGGATATTGTTTATTCCTTCTCATATCCCTCAGGGTATTCCTCATCTCTGGTTCCTTTTGCACAACTTTCCACTCCTTCCACCCCCATTCCCAGCTTCCCTGCCCCACTGTCACAATTCCAAATTTCTTCTCCTCCGTTACTCTCCTGCCACCTTGCCAGATGTCACTACTTATACCCCCTGTTCATTCCCACCTTTGCCCTGACATATTCTCACTTTTCAGCCCTCCCTCTTCTCAGGGAAGCAGGGAGGAGAGAAATGCCACCTCTCATTTTTATATACTGCATAAACCCAGCCCCATATATAGATCAGACTCTGGCAGAGCCAGCACACTGGAGCTGCCTGGGATAGCTGATGATCTCATCTTCTGCAAACCATGAGCTTTTCTCTTGGCTCGTTCTCTTTGACCTTAGCACAGCCTTAAATATTGAGCTGCTGCATCCTCCTGGAATTCAACATTGACATCTCTTCCTCCTGCTTGGCTTCTCATTTGTAATACATCTGCTCTCCCCCTCCTTCTGTAGGTAACTCCATTTCTGTACTGCTATCTCCACTCGTGCTCTTGCCTGCTGTGGCCTTCTGATCCCCTTTTTTAAAGCAAAATGATAAGTGGTCCCTCCTGGACTGCAGCAATACCTGGAAATTGCTGCTATTGTAAATGAGGGTGCTCTCTTTATCACTCTTGATGATGGTACCCAGTAAAGTCTGTGACACTCTTAAGACTTGTGGGTTTTGGCTACAGCCAAGGAAACACTGATAGGACTTCCAGTCTGGCTGGTAATTGCCATATTCCTTCTTAATTCTGTGCTTGGGCTGATGCTTCTCTCCCTAGAAATATTTGAGTCAGCAGTGACAGAGGCATATGCAGCAGCCAAGCCTTTTCTCTAGGCTCTGACTAGGAGGATCCTAGCAACACAGTTTCTAGTGCATTTGAGCTGGGTTGCAAGTGTCATGAGCCATGGGGCATTCATCAGCTTAACAACTTCACAGGCACAAAGCTCTTTTGAATATTCAAAATACTTTGTCCCTTTCCTCCTCCACAGTCTTCCAGCATTTCTACAGTCTTAAAGTAAATCCTCTCCATCCCTGGGACAGAAACTTTCCTATTGTAAATTCTTTCCAGATTCCCCCTTGACTTGTTGCTAAATCAAACAACCCATAATCGGCACTTTAAATTTTTCCTGCTAAAAAACTCTCAAACCTTCCAGATCTTTTGGCATTTCCCTTGTTTTCTCTTTCACTGCTTTTCTCAGTTTGCTCTTCCCAGTATTTCCAGAGTTCAGAGTACTCAATGTGTAACAACCCCAATCCCATAGGAAAAAGGAGTACTACACACCAGGTCTACAGTATGGTGCCTTGCTGTGCACCTAAACAATGAACTCTTTAAAGCAGGGACCATCTTATCTTCCTATGTTCATACAGGGTCTACCACATCCAGTTCCTTATCCTACTACATAATAGTGGAACAAGATGCATAATTTGTGAAGCTTTTACAGTTTATGTCTTATCCCTCCAAAAATGCCCTTTTCAGTCACGGGTCTCTGCCTCAGTGCTCCTGAAGGTCCCCCTTCCCACTTCAGAGAGAGAGGGTCAGAGGGAACAAGACATAATTTGTTCTGCTGCTCAAAATACTACTCGTCATCCTCTCTGGGTTTGCTCATCTTACACCTTGCAACACCTCTCAGGTTGACTCCTCCTGCAACTTTATGCACCCTGCATCACACCACGATGCTTTACTTCCTCCCTGTGTTCGCAACATCTTCTCAACAGTTTACCACCTCCCTGGCCTAGGTCCTTTCCTAGTTCCACCAGTGCACCCTACTCAGCACAGCATGCCCTACCAGCATGGCAAGCAGCAGCAGCCACCATGACTGCTCGGCCCTCAGGGATGGCAAGCTGTCTGCCAGGCAGTCACTGCCTTTCAGTGGTTGGTGGATCAAGCAGAATAGATGAGGACTCTGCTCTGCCCATCCTTCCTTTACTGAGGGCACCAGTAGGACCGCTCTCCTTCATCCACCCACCTCAAGTTATGTGACTGAAATAGGCCAACAGGTTCTTACAGGGAGGCATCAATCACTTTTCTTAGGAAACAGAGCTAAAAATAACAATAGTAGTAGTGTTAACATTGCAGCCCAAGACTGCACTGAACTTTTTTCCTGATACATTGATTTCTAACTTCATATCTAATTTACTTACCTTTATTACATGTAGGACTCTCCAAACATGTGCTGCACATCTGTGCTTTCAGATGTACAGATAGGAAATATTATTTTGTGGAGGAGTCTTATTAATAATCGTTACAGTTTCCCTGAGTCTCCCTTCCACTTCAACCTTCATCCATGCTTTCATTTCCTCTTATCCTGACCCATTTCCCTATTTTGTCTCAAGTCCCACTTCACTCAACCGTCCCAATATCATTCTTATGTTCACATCATACAAGAAGCTATCATCTTTCTTGCACTTGAATAAATTCATTAATCTCCAATTCATTTAAAAGAAATCAGTTTAATATTTCCTCTTTTTAAAACCTCTGCTCTGGCCTCTTTTCCATCCTTTTCTGCACTAAAAGTGAAACAATAGTGCTGAAGGCTGAGAGGCCAGGAGGAGAAGCAGATCAGGAACAAACCAATATGGTAAAAAACAAGAAGCTGCTACACCCAAATATTACACACTAGTTACCTCTAAATGACTTGCAATATGAGACAGCTCCATCACTTAAAAATCCAGTAACATCAACTAAATTGGGGAATTAACAGGCCACACGTTGCATTTGGAAAGCATTTTAGGAGCTGACCCAGAGACAAGGGAGTTTTCAAGTTAGACCCAGCAAATGAGGTGAAATAACCTTTAAAAGCAGAGTATCTAAACATCTGGAAGAACATGCTATGACAAAAATCCACATTTGGGTTTTTTTATACACACTAACAAAAATCATGTCTTACCACCCCCAAATATTTTAAACATTAGAAGTTAGTGAATGAATTAAATTGGTCAATGTTTATGCCCCCAGCAGGATTAAAATCCTTACTATGGCAGTGAAATAATTTTGTGATTGATAGAGATTCATTTCTACACTGTGTCACATGTTAAACACACTTATTATCTGGAAATCGTAACACCCAGTGAGTGACAAAATTGCAGACACCACCAAGTTGAGGTAGCCAAGACCAGAAGGAACAGGGAAGAACCTGGGTGAGACCTAAGCAAACAGACAACGTGATAGTAAGTTATATTCAATGGTGGTAAATGCAAATAATACCTCTAAAGAGGGAGAAGCTGTACATTATTCACACATCTTTCAGATTTATGAAACAACTGTCTTACCAAAGAAAAGAATCAAGATGGTAATAGGAACAGCTGAATGCCGAGCTCAGCTTACTGTGCAGCTGTGGGGAAAAAAAAACCAAAAACCAAACCAAAAAAAACAAACAACCACAATGTCAGAATGCAGGAGGAACAGGATGAAGCCATACAATGACTGTGCTGAGACCTCTATAATTCAGTGGTGGGATCACACCCAGATTATTATATGCAGTGCTGGTCACCATCTCAAAAAAAAAAAAACCAACCCACAACAGAAATGGGGAGGGTGGGTAAAACATAGCCATGACCATGATCACACTACACAATTTAGGAGGAGATACAGTGACAGCTCTCGTTAGATAGAGTACCCATCTGGCCTACAGCCATTCCCCATGTCCCTACCTTCTCCACTTCATTTCACGCAAAACAGCCACCTGGATTTCTGCACACATCACTCCCTACCAAGGTGTTTCAGTTGTTTCAGAACTGGCCTGTAAGAATCAGTCTTGCACTGAATTTAACTCCTATGAATATTAAAGCGCATAGCTGGAAACATCTCTCATTTTTTCAGTGGTTGATTTCCCCCTCTCCTCTGCTGTTGCTATTATTGAATTCCCTACTTCTGTTATGTAAAGTAATTTGTGCTATTGTGTTGGGAGAATACAGCTAGCATGGCAGAAAGCACACAAAATAAGATGATATTGTATCACTTATCTGAAAATCTGTGCTTACAGCAGAGGAGAAAGGAGAGAGGGTGCCTGCAGAAACAGCAGGTGGGGGGTCTGCAAAGGTGCTTGACTAGAGCAACGAGGTGGGCACTGCCTCATGGCACTGCATATGCCACTTGACAGGAGGCAGCCCAGGGGATACAGACTGTGTATTGCAGATCCTTGGACCCCACCATCCCAGGCAATGCTACCCAAGGAGCAGAGCAGACACATGCAGCAAAAGGGGTCCTCCAGCCCTCTCCTCCCACACCAGGGAAACAGCCTGCAGCAGCATAGGCTCCTGGCATCTCTCGGGGTTGCCAGCCACTAGATCTTGCTTTGCATTTCTGAAAGAGAAGCTGTGGCAGAAATTATAAAACTCTCCTCCATCTGGATGAAGGAAAGGATTTTGTAGCACATGGGTTTGCTTTGGCTAATTAAAAGTACAAGGCCATGCAAGCAAAGCCCTGCTTTAATTGCTGAAAATAGCTGGAATTAAAGCTAATCATGAGCATTTAGCAAGCCACAGATAAAGACATTTGAAAGTGTTTCTGCCAGGGGCCTGTGGGGTGCCTTTACACAGCTACAGAAAGAAAGGTATGCAGTCTCTCACTGATGCAGTGTCACATAAACCTGTTTGCCTGTATGCTCTGCCACCCTCCTTGGGGGCTTAAAAGCCCTACCAAGAGGGGACAGACAATACCAGGGCTCCACTCCTCAAGCAAAGCCCAGCTCCCAGCTTGAAAAAAATCACCTCACTCCTGGATCAAGGGAGTCTCTCCAGACTGCGTGTCAAGAGGCCAAGGAGCAGGACACCCCCAAAAGCAGAGGAAACCACAGCACCCATCCCCTTCCTGCCATCTCCTCCCACAGATCTTTACTCCCTGCAGTCACCGGTCTGCCTCCAAGATCTTCCTCTCTTTGCACTCAGTGGTGGTGCACTGGGGTTCTCTGGTCTGGAAGGTGCTAACAAAATGGCTCCAAGAACAGCAATGCACCACTCACACAGCCAACCTTAAAAGATTCTGTAAAAGTCAATCACAGCCCTGCAGTATCTGGTGGGTGTTTGCTTTGCAGCATGGGAATGGACAAACTCCAAGGCTCCTAAGCCAACCAACCACACCAGACAGCCACCACACAGCCAAGAGCCACCATGTACCTCATGTTGCTGAGGGAAGGTGGCCAATTCACCCTGATCTACCCCCTACCCCAGCCTAAAGCCCCAGTTACCCCGCAGCTCTCCCGTAAGCCAAGCCCTGCTGTCTGACACAGAACCAAAAACGGGAATCACTTGAAGCATACAAACACTCATACAGTTCATGGGCCACCAGTTGGCCTAGCTAATTCATTAGTGGGACCTTTCCTTTTAATCTGTTACCACACTAAGTCCTTGCCTCCATTGGAAGTTCCCTCAAATGTGGACAGAACACAGCTTCAGCAAATACTGTCTCTGAGGTTTGTAGCAAGATTCATTTCATGTTACATCACAACAGTGCACTCTTTCCTGCTTCCTAGGAACTTCTTACATCTTCATTTTCTAGTACCCTCCTGCAGACCCTAATCATGAATGATTTATAACCAAATTCAAAAGAAAGGGGACTCAGCTTCCCATTCTTCACCCTACAAATTGTCTGTTACTCCTCTTGCTGACTTTCTACTCTATTTCTGAATATTCAAACTGCTTAGGAAATGTCCTATAATTCACTGATATCATACTTCAGATATTTACACACAGCAAAGATGTACAAGTGAAAAATTCTAGCCCATAATCACTTGGTCATATAAAATCAGCACTGGAAGAAACACAGCTTTTGAACATTTACTGCAGGTTATATTTTCATGAACCCACAGCTCAGCAGTTACACCAGACCACATAGGTGAGGACATCTGCTTGCATGGAGACAAGCTTCCACTGCGTGAATGGCAAAGGTCTGTCATGCTACACTGGGATTCAGAATTTAAAGTCCACAGGAGAGTCCAAATAGATTGCTTCAGCAGCACTTTCACAGGTAGGTTTTCTGCCCTTGACCACACTCAGAGATGCCTAAGACTGCTGGAGGACTGAAATTATTTAGATTGACCTCCTGTGTGACAGACAGACAGACAACATGACAGTTACCTTGCAGACCTAAATGAGATTCTGGTGTTTTAGTGGTACCTGGTAGCACATGTTCAGTCATATAAGTATCTGTCCATAGAAACTCGAAGTGCTTTACTTCCAGTAGGTCTGATTTTATGCTACTAAATGATAGATGCCAAAACTTCACTATTTCCAACTGAATGATTATAAGAAGTTATCTTTGTTGGCTTTTCCCTAAGAGAGGCAAGCTTTTCCATATCCAAGCAGCAGGCCCTTTGCAATAGCCTCCACTCCCTATCAAGTCCTCCTTTCACTGACGACAAGGTCAGCAGTTCCACCTTACCTTCAGAGCCCTTACCATCCCGCAAGAGACTGCCTCTCCGACATGCCAAATTCACAGCAGAGATGCTGAGCCATGTCCCTTCCATTCAGGGCCAAGATGGGGAACAATCAACTGTCAACCAGGGTGATCCCCACTCAGATGCCACAACTGGCCAAATCAGACAGCATGCTTTAAAACAAAGAAAAGTTCAGGAGTCCAAGCTCTGGCCCAGCAGCATGGGCAGCTAAGAGCATACAGGTCCATATTCACAGGAGCGTAACCACTAGGTTAAGGAAAGTGATTATTTCCCTTCAAGCAGTACTTGCTAAACCCTATATGAATATTTGGCTCAGCTTTGGATCTGTCAGTACAAGAAAGACATTGATAAACTGGATCAAGTTCAGTGAAGGGACACCAAGATACTCAGGGGGCTGAAACACTTGCCCTTCAAGGAAAGGATGGGGGTCTGAGACTTGTTCAGCCTGGAGAGAAGATTTGAGGGACCTACTAGACCTCCATCCAGTACATAAAAGGAGATGGAGGAAGGCTCTTTACTGCAGTACACGGCAGGAGAACAAGAAATAATGGTCTTTAAATGGAATGGGAGCAAAAGGGTTTTCCCTACATAGATAGTGAAGCTATAGCAGACATTGCCCAGAGGAGTGGTGCAGACTCTATCCTATGAGGTTTTCAAAACCCAACTGGATAAAGCCCTGAGCAGCCTGGCCCAAGTTCAGTGCTGACCTTGCTTTGAGCAGGAGGATGGACTCCTGAGGGATCTCCTGATGTCCTTTCCAGTCTGAAGGATTCAACAATTTTTTACCCCTCAAAACTATAGCACCCATTTCCTCAACTTGCAATCCCATCCAGGCATTTGAGTACAGTGGACATATCAGTAACTGAATAAAAAGGGGTGGCTTTGAAAAAATAAACTTGTTCCTTAATCACAAAAAAATCAATACAGTTATCTGAGGGATATCCCTCCCTTCATCCTTCATGCAGGCAATGTCCCTCTGCCCTCCACACAGAGCATACTTTTCTGAGGACAGATGCTCCATCTGCTTTTTCACTCTTGTTTATTAGGCTACAGCTCTGCCACTACACTTACTCTTAAGATTTAGCAGTCTTGTTCTCTTGCCAGAGAAGGAAGACTTTTCTCTGTTGTGACATGAAGAGATGTCACTTTTATATTCCTGTCATTTTTCTCCAGATGCACATCACTCTCCCAGTCTCCAAGGGAATGTGCATATTCACACAAAGTTGGAAATGAATATGCCTGGATCAGCCCCCAGACCGGGCATACACACACAGCCTTGTGCTAACACACCCACCCACTCAAAGATTAACTAAATTTTGACCTGATTGCATCCAATTAACCTGAATTTCTCACTTTCTTGCAAAGCAGTTTCCTTCACAAGCCCATTGGCCTTTACCTTGTGGCTATATAATAAGTATGATGCCCTAGAAAATCTGAACAGGAGAGTAAAGCAAGGGTATGGAAGAAAAAAGCCACAGTATCAGAAAACTATAATAAAATATAAGGGAGCAGAAAATTATTAGGGGTATTATTTTCTTACCCAATATAATTTTGCTAAAACAACCATTTACTTATATCATGCCTCCCCTCTATCTGCCTGCAATAGGACAAGTATTTCACCTTTTGACATCAGGAAAGCACCTCCCATTCTGTAGGATGCCTGCTGACACAAAACACTTGGGCACAGGCTTTAGGCTAGCCACATACCAAGGGCAACACTCCAATCCCAGAAATGAGAGCAATGTAACGATAGGAAAATAAAGCAACAAAGAGCATTAATGGGAGGAAAAAATAGATAAAAGAAACAGGAAGATGTGCAAATAGAGAAAAAAAAAAGGAGAAAAGAAAATGAAGATAAAGTTAAACAAGACACAGAAGCAAAAAAAGAGTGTATGTAAGGCTGGTGAAAGTTATGGGGTGTGAAGCGGATGGAAGAAAAATGACATTGAAATATATTTGGATCAAGAGAAAAAGACTCCAACCCAGGGGAAAAAAAACAACACACACACACACACAGAAACCACCACACACCCAAAAAAGCCCCCATACAGCTAAAATTAGAAGAGAGAAAGCTTCAGTCAACACAGACTGAGTTCCCACAGCCCACCACTCCTCAGTGGTCCCCAGGCAGTGCCACCAGACTCCTTCACTGCAGGTGTAACTCTGTCACAGCAGATCCAGCCTCAGCTGAGGACATCATGGCCCAGTACACCTCCAATAAATAGTTATGGTGACATCTCAGAGAGAACAGGGGCAGATGGAAATGGAAATAGAGAAAACCAGAAGTGTGATTAAATGAGACCAAAACCATTTGTCAAACAAAGCAGGAGAAAGAAAGAGAGACTTATTTTTGGATAGTGCTTCTGAAGCGCGTAACCCTGCCCCCTCCTGCGTGGTCCTGTAGCCCACCTCCCTCCCTCGGTTCCCTGCTCTATTTTGGGTTTAATTACACACCGTGCCCAGGGACTATAACACACCATGATCTTCCCTGGTGCAGAATTTAAACTCTTCTGTTTTGCCTTTTCCTCTTTTCATTTCACACAGACTCACTAAAAGAAGAAAAGAAAAAAAACCAACAACATTCTTTTGTTTCTCAGATGAACAGGAACACCATTTGGTTTTTCCTGCCTTCAGTCAGGCTCATTCTCTGTGCCCCAGTGCTGAGACAGCTCTGTCAGTTATGGGCCAAGGGTTTTACAGGGCCATTTTTTCCCCTCCTTTCAAAAGAAGGAGATGGCTTGAAAGGGGAAAACCAGCTGTGAAGTAAAATAAGGAGGGCAGAAACAGAGGAAGGGGGAGAGGACATATATTTTTTTCTGCGAGAAAGCAAGTGACCTTATCCAGGTAGAGGAAACTATTTCCACTGCTCTGTCCCCTTCGGGCAGGTCCCCCCTAAATATTGCTGTATGCCACCTGGCAAGACCAGGTAGTCACACTTGGTGCAATGCCAAAGTGTGCCAAGTGTGGCACATGTACTTGGCCAGTAAGGTGGGAGGTAACAGCAGGGAGAGACCTGTATCCAGCAACAGACCAGTGGCAAGGTCTGGGCAGAGGTGACATGGGGCTGGAGAAGCCCCTGTCCCGTATGGAAACTGTTCAGCATCAGGAGAGCAGCACTCTCCCTGCAGCCCTGGGCTGCCACCCTGCTCTCACGGGAGCCTCTGCAACTGGCACAGACCCTATTTGGGGACATCCTGACGCAAGGAAGGAAGAACACCTGTTCTGGGGACAGCACACAATGAAAACTAAAACAGCTCCTCCTAGGCAACAGGTGGTAAGTGCCGGAGGCCCACACAAGGTTAAAAGGAAGCTGCCACCACGACAAAAAGCCGTACTGATGGTACCCAGGATAGACCTACTGTTTCTACAAACTTCTCTTCACAAAGCAAAGCATTCCTCTGCACAGCCAGCCAGATCTGAAGTGTTTATCTGCTGCCTGAGAGAATACAATTAGCACTACTAATTGCACAATTGCAGTGCTTACTAGCCCTCATCTGGTCAGGACCCACATGCTAGGTGCTGCACAGACAAAGCAAAAAGACAGCAAGACAATTTCTTCCCTCCACCCAGACTACCAAGAGAACCACAGCAGCCATGGCATTTGAGGCAGCAATGGGGTGGAGAGGGGTGGCTCTTCTGCAGCCTCTAAGGTTAGGCAATGCAATTTCTCCGTGCAGCAGGCTCCCAGCACAGCAGGCACCCAGGCTTTTCAGATGAATGAGAGGGTAACAGAAAATAAAGCACAGGGAAACAGATGCTGTGGTGTTGAGCATCTTCCTCCATGCAGACAGTTACTGGTGTGGGACCTCCCTCCTTTATTCTTCATGAATGGAAAGATGAATCAGTAAATGTCAGTAAATGACAGACTTAAAGCTCAAATGTGTCAGTCTGAGGAAATATGGTCCTTTAGTGAAGAGATTAGGCTCATACACAGAATACAAAAAGACCAAGCAAGTCAGACTCATGTGGGAAGCTGATTTAACCTTAACCCAACCCAGAGAGATTTTTCAAATTCTGTGAAATACAAATTTAGGCTTGAGACAGCAGAAGCAGCTATTCCAGGTGACATCATTAAAAAAAAAAATAAAAATTCTAGAGCTGAACGATGCAGTAAACTAACAACAATCACAGATCTTCAGACCAGAAGTACAAAGGGCCAACTCTGCACCCTGTCATAGCCAAGAAAGATCCTCTGGTGACTCCGCTGCAGATGTATCAAGCCTTACACAAATGGGAAAATAAGAGACAGAAGACACTTAGCATTTGGTCAATTATGTCATCAGTGCTTACACACAAGAAAGGTTTTTTCGAAGTTATATTGCAGCTATAGCCAAGGCCTCTTGCATGCTTGGGCAGCACTGAGGCAACGATCCATGTCTTTTGGTAACTGCAGTGACTACGGTACAAACTGCTTCAGGTTTGCAGCTACAGCTGAATACAGACAGAGCTCTATCATTTTATGCCAGGCACAGCGTTAATCCTAGAAAATAAATAGCGTAGCTAAGAAAAATACACAGAAATCTAAGGCAAGGCATGCTGCTTATTCAGGACTTGGAAGTACATGGGCAAATATTTCCATCCCGATCAAAAATACAAGAAAACAACAGTAGCACTTAGTGATAACTTTCCATACAGTGCATGCAGGTTAATGTATTGTAGCTGAAAGCCTGCCTCACTGCAATGCCAGCCATGAGGAAATCGGCTGCAAGTATCTTCTGGTACAGTATGGCTGCCTCCAAGGCCCTGCAGAGAAACACAGGGCTTCTCCATTGAGTCGCGCTCTCTATTCTGAGCTGCATTAAGATGGAGGGTAATCACTGCTGAGTCATTCGGATGCTACAGGAAAATAACCTTCAAGCAGGAGGAAGAGGAGGCAGAAGCAACCTTCAGACTGGTGGTCAGCTATGAGATGATTTCGGAAGCAGAGCACTCAGGAAAAAAGGTTTTTAGATAATTTTTAAAAATATCTCATCTCCACTGTGGTCAAATATTCATCTTCCAAGCTGCATAGGCTGCCAAGGGGTAAGGGTTTCCCTGGGTGGGCAAGACTCAACATCAAGGCATGCAAGTGGCAGGCTCCCAATGCACAGGCAGGGCCTCTCCTTTGTGTGCCTGTGTCCCAAGGCTGAACAGCTACATGGAGTCCCTGATGTCTGGTAAAGGGTGAGTGCACACAGCAGGATTTCTGCAGCAGAGGCCTTTGTACAGTGTTTTAAGTCTATATGGCCTCCTTGAAACAGCTTTGAGACCTCTGCCCCTCTGTCAAAAGGGGCTGCAGTAGGACCAAGACATTCAGGAGATGGATGGTGCAGACACCTATGCTCTTTCCCTAAGAAAAAAAGAGCTAAAAATTCAATTTTTTGAAAAAGCCATAACAATACAGAAAGTCTGGAGAGTTGTAGAAAAAGTAAAGCTTCCTAATAAAGCCAGAGCCTGTGGCTGTTATTGAAACACCATGTTAAGTGTGGCTATCCAGTGATTCATATACATATAGCCATAAAGAGTGAATATTGTGGGAGAAAACCCACGGCTACGGAGAAAGCCAAGTCCCCAAAAGACACAGGAGATTAGATATGTATGTACAAGCATTTTGGCAAAAAGCAAGCGTTAAGCTTAAATTAGTGATGGTACACATGTTTTCAGGTGTCATGCAAGAGCTCTCTACCTTGTTTTAAATCTCCTTGCAAAGACTAACCAGTTAGATCATTACAGAATCACAAAATAGTGTATTTTAATTATTAAATAATGCATTCCTAATTAGGGTAATCCATTAGAGGAACAATTAGAGAACAGGACCTAATTCTTCCCTGTGTTATTCCACTTTTGCAAAGTTCTGCCATGAATAACATGACATAACAAGTGGTAAAGAGCAACCTACAACCAAGCTTTGCTACAAATATACACGCATTAGCTAGTAAGTGTATTAAAAGCATGATTAGAATAGAGAAAAGCACCTCTGCACCACAGATAAGACTCCTGAAATGAAGCAGTTTTCAGCAAGCCACCCAACAACACAACTCAGAACCATAGCATAGGCTTTCCCAAGACAAGTTTTCCTGCTGATTTCTGAGATCACTTAGACCCACCTTTTGAGACTTTAAAGTATTCTGCCACAGTAAGAAATCTCACTAGGTTTGGCTTATCATAATTCACTTATCCATTTATCTTCAAACTACAGGATGGTAGAATTCTCTGGTCCCAAGACATGTTGAGCTTTCACTTGCAGCAGGAGAGAATTTTGGGGAAAAACCTGATCAACATTCACACGTCTTGTTAGATGAAGATAAGCTCAGCATGCTGGTACATGCATGTTTTTGTGTCGTAATATTCTCAAGACAGACACTTAAGCTTTACACTGTGTTCAACTCAGGTAACCCACATATAAAATCTATAGGCTATGGGCTGATCACAACTGTGTTCATCCATGCAAAAACAGAGTGAAGAAATGCATCTTCCACATGATAAATTTGTGTACAGCGTATGCATGTATACATGAAAGCAATCGTATCTCATGGTCACATGCACAGAAAACTGATACAAATGGACATATATTTATATGCAAAGCTTTACAGTCTGGCCTTAACCCTGGTCAGGAAAACAATGGAAAGCTACAACATCATAACTGTGGAAAATCCCCAGAACGGGGGGGGGGGGGGGGGTTAAGTAGTCTTTATAGTGATAGGGTAAAAAGGGATAACTGCTTAATTGCTGATTTGCTAGCCAAGTAGAAATAATGTTAACACAAAGCATAAATATGCACTGCTGTAACAATACAGTGTCTCTCACTCTCTCTTTCCCAACTTTTTGTTTCTCTCGTCTTTTCCCACATCTTTATCTGGGAGAGAGTCCATGCTTTTCAGTACACCACATTACAGCACACATTTCATATCTGCCAGAGAGTAAAGATGCAGTGGTATCTTTGTTCAGAAAATGATACACACATTTGTTAGTGTTGTTCTCTGCAGGGCAAACAGTTCATCTCCGCAATTCACTTCAGGAGCCCAGCTAAGGATGACCTCACACACAGAAGCTCTAATGAAATCCAGGCAGATACCACAAAGAATTCCTCACCCATGTCCACCTAGGAACCAAGCAGCTGAGCTCTGGGTCATCCCTCTTTTATGAGGAATTTGACTTGCAGTGAATGAAGGTGGCTTTAAAAAAAGGGAAAAAAAAAAGGACAAAATAAAAGCTATAGAGGAAATAGCCACACCAGAACCTAAGTGGATCTACAAGGATTTGTGAGTGTGATAAAGCTTGAACTAAAAACATTGCAAATCTACTATTAAGCACTCAAACTGCTTCAGGAAAGTGCTGGAACATGGCTTGCCTCCAACAGCTGGTTTGAGGGGTGTAGAAAGGTACTGGAACAGTTAAACACACTGATCAACAGGCAACTTTATACTGTAAATAAGTCAGTTGCAATGTCAGAATTTAAAAAAAAAAAAAAAAAAAAGGTACAGAAGGTGTTTTTCCCCCTCAAAAGTGGCAGCCACTTGCATCTGGATTTCCATCTCTACGTACAGCTAACAGAAACCACATCCACGTGTTTTATTATCTTGCTTTCAAACACAGTATTACATAGGAGAGAGAGAAAGATTTAACTGGCTGAAAACCTTTTGAAAGGCTGTATGCCCTTTAGCTTGGTTTATTTTGTGCCTACCTTTTAATACAGAATAATAAATTCCCCGATATAGAATTACGATCTCATAAATATCAAACAGATGGCTGCAGGCTCCTCTTAAGAGTGTGCTTTGGAGCAGCACCTAGACTACAATATACAACACCAAAGCTGAAAAGATAATGGAGCTCGTTTCACCTGCAGTTCAATAAATCCACTTTACACTTCTAAAAATGACTATGTTGTGGTGTGAGGGGGGTAGCAAAAATTACCCTTTATTTCCAGGTAGAATACAAATTGAGAAAAGAACTGAGCACACCCATAGCCACATCAGCATGGCTTCAGAGCAATCTCCTTGAGTACGCAGGTCACCCAGGACCAACTTCTCCCATGGGCAGAAGGAGAATGCAGAGGTTACTCTGGGCAGCCTCTCCCCACTTTCACAACAAGACTTGAACTTGCAGTTCTCATTTAAGTTTTGCAACTGGTGATCTCAGCTTTCATTAGAAAACTTCCTACCTGAAAGTAAGCTTCTCCTCCATGCAATTTCAGCAAAAAGTCTTGAAAACCAGCACCCTTGTAGCAAAGGAACAAGAATGGTACCTGCCTTCTCCCAAACATAAGGTGTTTTTTAATGCAGCGTCCCCTGTGCAGAGCAACACAAGTGCATTACACTTTTCTCAGAGTGGGCAGCGCTTGTGTAAGCACCTTTTCACAGCTTTAGGAGGACTGAAACCTGCACTGGCCTTGTTTTTGCTCGGGTCTGAAGTTTAATGCAAAAGCAATGTCTGCACAGTGTCTGGCAAGAAATGCACACACCACACTTGTGGCCACAGCTTCCTGCTGGTTCTGAGCACATCAGCACAGCAATGATCCCAGCATAACACACTGTCCTCAACACGATTTATGGCTTTTTTTTTTTCAGTGCCACAGGTAACTGCATGACTTTGACTTTGCTCATACCAGGCCAGTTCACAGGGCAAGAGCACAGAATTTGTGCCTGCCTCTGAACAATGGTACAGTCATAGCCTTAGTAAAGCAGCTGTCTCTCCACTTTCAAATGTGCAGCATTTCAAGTTGAACAACAAAGAGATGCCTAATTTTGCATAAACTGCAATTAGCAGTTTCACAAAGACAGCTTGCAGCAGAAGCAAATTGGGATGGCATTGGCCACTGAAGGAAGAAATCAGTGCAGAAAACGTTCTGTTAAATGGAGCAAGACAGATTGCTCTAGCAACAGCTAGGCAGAAAAGACACTTGCTCAAATGCATAGCAGTCATTCTTGTCTTGGAAAAATGCAGGCAACAAAGTGATTTAATTCTGCAATGGGGAGAAAATCTCAAACAGCAGACTAGATCGCGTGCTGCAAATAGAAACACAGGAATCTAATTCTCAGCTGGGAAATATTAGAATTTCACTAAAACACACTAATTTCATCCTTTTACCTCCTCATCAAGATGCACACAGAGAACCAGACGTCCCATTGGACAGCAAAATGTGTATGTCTAAAAAGAAGCTAAAACTGACAATAAAGAGCTAGATCTATCTCTGCTGGATCCTAGAAACACACCAGAGGAAGGATTAGATTTCCTATCACAGATGCCAACAAGTAGACAAACAAGGACTTTTTTCCCCACAAGACATCAGTTATCCAAATTCAAGCAAACACCAGCCTTGCAAACACAGCTGGGAGAGAGGGAAAATAAACCAAAATTTTACTATGACATATAAAACCATAATTTAGACAATCAACCAGTATGGCTGAGATCAAACAATGACAGCTGGAAGTCAAAAAGTAAAGCTGCTAGCCCAACAACAGCGATGCAATTATGTATTGCAGAGTGCAGCAGGTCAGAAAAATGTTGCCTCACCTCCCCAGAGAAAAATAAGTACTTTTTGTTGTTAAATCAAGATAGTTATTACAGCAAAAAAGTTGAACTGTTTGAATTCCAAAATGCTGCTCTGTGGGGCTTTTAGCTACACACTCAGCATTCAAACTCTTGTCCCTACACTGGGCTCCCTGTTCACACCCCTTTTATAAAGCAAGACAGCTATTTTGGGAACCAGGAGCAGCAAATCCCAACAACCAGGCAGCTATAATAAATACATCGTAAGAAGAGGTATCCAACTGATGTCATACCCTGCAGCTGACCTGCTCTGTTATAATGAGCCAGAACATGCAGAACCTGGATACTCAGAGCTTAGAGCAAGCATTGCAGGCCCTGCGATGTCATGCTTGTTACCCCAAATAATCTTTTCCTGTAAAAATGAGATGTTTTCCATGGCAAAGCTTCCATGAAATTGAAAAAAACAACTTTATATTGAACAACCGTTGTGATGAGAAGCTCTCTGGAAGAGATTAAAATACAAAGGTACAAAAGAGTAATTAACTAATACTTATCTGAAAAACCCAAGACAAAGCAGACAAAAGTTCAAACAGGAAGATAGACTAAAATGGGGTTCCCTCAGATGAACCGTATTTCCCACATGGGAATAATCTCATATTTCCCAGATATTCCCCATATGGGAAAAGCAGGGCCCATATTTACCTGCTCACAAAACTGGCAAGAGTTTAACAGAGGTGTTTGGCTCCAAAACAAGTAATTGATGGATGCTTCCACCAGGTGCCAAGGCAAGATCCCATTGATAAACTGTCCCTGAGGAGGCTGTAGCTCCCAGCTCCATTGAAATTCAGCAAGAGCTACACAGACAAGGGTCTCACGCCACTGCAGGTAACAGACACCATGGCATCACCTGGAGCAAAACATCAGCATGATCCCAATGTGCTGTGAAGCATTAGGACCTGCATACTGACCTCCATCCACCCTCTGTTTTCACTCCCCTGGGAACAGCTTTTACTACCATGAGAAGGGCATCTTTGGAAGACCTTCTTCCAACTTTGACTGTAGGGCAAGCCATCTACTCCAGACACCTGAACCAAAGGTATTTGGATTTCCCTGTTCTACTCCATAATTTTGCTGGAAAAATAAAAACAATTAGGAAGTTTTCCATATGGTCACTCTCTTGTGCCAACACACATGGACAACCCCACTGTCCTGGTTCAGCTAGGATAGGGTTAAGTTTCCCCAGCAGTGGGGAAGGAGCTCTAGCTGGGTTATTCAATACCATGCTGACCTCGGGTCCGGGCGCCCACGAGCGGGAAGAGAGGAACGGCTTCTGTTCGTAGTCGCTACCCTTCGCTGCTGTATCCTTGTGGTATATCTCTGTATATGTCTTGTCCTGTTCATTGTTATTACTGTTTATTGTTATTGTTACTGCTATTGTTGTTCAGTTTATTATTTCTTACACTGTTGTATTAAATTTTTCCTTATCTCAACCCCCGGGGTTTGTATCTCACTCCCTGCCCCGTCCGGTCCGAGGGTGGGGGAGGGACAATGGCAACGTGGTCTCGGTCCGGCAGGGCCTAAGCCACCACACCCTATTGTCTTCTGAGAGCATGGTGCGATTGCACCATCTAGTAACCCATTGCAGTGGTGGCTCGCAGACTTTCTTCCAGGGACTGTTGCTGTTACAATGGTCAGAAGAGAGCTGAGCCCAGAAAGCAGCTGTCCCAAAGCTCTGATCTCCAGGCAAAATAAGTCACTTTAAACAGGTGGTCACCAATTCTGTTACTTTCATTATGAATTACAGACTGGAAATTCCAAGTCCAGCTTGAAGGACAACTGCCAGCAGACTTCTGGATTTGAGGGCTCCATACTTCAAACGCAGGAAGGGCTACACTCTGCAGGCTCTGAAAAATACTAGTCCCAGGTATCTCTAATTAGGATTTCAAAATTACTGGATGTTTCTGATTTAAATCTGTGCCCACTGCCATCCCTCTACATAACCACGGAGCCAAGAGCAGCCCTTTCCTCCCAGGGGTGTTGTAAAGATAAATGAATGTTTGTGAAATACTTGGGTTCTGTAACAATGAGCACTCTGATACTACTGTGATAAAAAAAAAGACTGTGAGGAAATCAATAATCCCGTTTTCAGAGCAGGACTTAAACATTGTGTTGTCAATAAGGCCTAGAGCCACACATTTAACAAATACAGGAAAACTAAGTGCAATCTGTCTGCTCATTAAGTCAGCACCATCGTTTGAGCACCTGACAGAGATAGCACACCAAAGGGAAAAAATATGGTCTGTGAACACATAAGAAAAGGCACTGGCCAACTTAATTTTTACTTTTGAACAGTGGAGCACTTGGTTTTGCAACAGTTCCTTATGTTTCCATCCTCCCCTTTGTCCCAGCTTTTTTAAATACTCAAGAAGGCCTTAATTAGCTATCACAACGGGTGGTGGAGCACAATTATCCTTATTTTCAGATAAGCAAGAAGTAAAGAGGAGTCCAGCAACATGCCTAAGGTTAACCTCAGAGAGAAGTAAGGGAAGAAATTGGATGATTCTAGCTTCAAACTTTCACTGTGGGACAGCTCATCCACTACCCAGGTCCTTGACTGAAAAAACATGTTTGTGCATGGAAAAGCTGTAAAGATGCTGCTTTCTGCATCCTGATTTAGGCAAAAAGGGAGAAATGCTAAAACATTAATACTGACATATTCTAGTAAGAATTCTCATAAGAGAATGAACAGCTCAGCACTGATAATTGTTTTCTTGCTGTGGAAAACCATCTTCACAGCATTTTTAAGTATCATTTCCAGGCAAAACTGAATCCACAGGTCCAATGCCTGATTCCAGTGGACCCAGAATTTAGCACTGTGACTCTTGCCTGAGCTGACTGGGCAAACCTGGAAAGTCTTGCTCATTGCTACTATTGCTTCAGCCAGAGTTATTTTTTATATCATGAATAAAATTAGGGGGAAAAAAAATTAAAAAGAGAGAAAAAACAGAAAACGGTGCTTCCCTCGATGCTAGGGTTAAGGAGCAAATGCTATCAATAGGGCTAAAGGAGAGCAAGTCTGTATGTGCTCTGAGATAGCTATTCACCAAGAACAGCAAATTAGAAGGAAAGTGCCAAGAACAGCCACCGTGCCTTGGATTAATGACAAGAAACAACATCTTTATGTAATATGATCCAGTGCGTCTAGCACTGTAAACTGCAAGGAAAAATTGAAACATGTACAAAAAAGCTGAAACATTTCCAATTTTGCTCGCATTTTTTCAAGCCTTGAGCACACTGGGACACCTCTTCCTGCCAAGGCAAAGAATAGAGAGGATCTGGGGAGTGAAGGCAGAGAAAAGGCAGCGGCAGGAAGAGCTCAGGAGTCAGAGAGAGTTCTTCACGTCTCTACGCCTGAGGAGCAACCGCATGTTCACATACACACACATTGCTCCACTGACAGCCTACTGGGAACCAGCACCAGGGAACAAAGCACCTGACTGCTAGCACTCAAAATGCCAGTCTCATGCCTCATGCAAGCACCATACAAGGACAGGGTGCCATTACTGATGTGCACAGAGAACTGGTGCAATATGGCTATTAGCAGTCCATAAGAGCAGCTGCCTGCTGTGAAGCAGGAGGAGGACAACCAAACGATACATGTTCAGCATGGGTAATGGCAGATACCTCCCACACTCACACCCTGATTCAGATTCCCCTCACATCACTTCAGTCAGCAGTCAGGGAGCGCATAGAAAGGTAGGGACACAGTTTAAGCTGGTAGATCAGGCTCTCTTTCTAGTCATTGATGGGGGACAGGTACCTCCACAGGCCATCAAGCCCACCTGCCTTGGACATCAGTAGCTAGACAGCTCACTTAGAGAAGAGACTTGTCTTTTAGACATCTCATCTCCACATCTCACCCCCTGTGACAGGCCTGTCTGAATTTAAGAAATCAAATCTCAGCCAAATAAACCCACTCTCAGTGGAGCAGGCTCTCTCTGAAGTGACTTGGGTCTACCAGAACAGTGCTCACCTGAGCTCAAGAGCCACTGCAATGCCAAGGTGCTGAGTACGCTCACACTATCAAGCTTGCAGGTGCTACACAATGAGGTTGCAGCTGACCACAACCCCTTTTCTATACAAGCAGATCTTGTTAACAGTTCTCCTGGTGGAGCCCATGCAGAGGGGTTCCCACAGCTCTGCACAGACTGTAGGCATCTGGAGCTTTATGACTTCTCTCTGCCTCCCAGGTGAAACTGGCTGCTCAGACAGGCCAGTACTGCTGAAGGTGGATAGAAAACATTCCTGCAGAGCAGCACCATCATCTGCCCTCCTGCCAGCTTCACATTCTTCTGGCCAGTTCCCTGTCACTCCACTTTGGAAATATGGATCTGTTCCCAGACCCTGGCCAGCTCTAAACTCTGCTTATTCTGGGCTACTTTAATTTCTGCTCTTGCCATCAAGCCCTCTCTCCATTAGTCACACTGTGTTTCCCTGTTCCTTGGCTGCCACTCAAACTGTTCTTTTGCATCAAGAACCTGGAGGAAAGGAGATAACCTGGGCATAGCCAGGGCAGAAGTGAGAGGATCCCCACTGCAACATCTCTGGACATCACCTTCCACACTGTGGGTAGCTGCTAACCCCCATGAATTCCCTCCTTGCATGAATGTAGAGCAGAGGCTTTCACATCTGGTTTGTCTATGTCACTAAAGATCAGAGTTGACTTAAGTTACATAGGGAACTTAAAGGGGTCAGTTCTCAACCCACAGGACACCAGATCTCCAGCTCCCCAGGGCACTGCAGCTGCCTTCTGTATACATTGCATCCTTTTCCCAAAACCACCACATAGTGTTTCCTCACCACTGCTCCAAGGGAAAGCAGACATGTCAACTTGGGTTGCACTGCATCAGTGAGAGGTGGGAAAAACACCAAAACAGGTGAAGAAGCCACTGAAAACAGTAAGAAACAAAGGAGAGAGCACCTTGGGGAGGTGATGTGAAGAGATTAGAGAGATAGAAGCAGACATACTTAATAAGGTAAGAGCTATCAAGGTGACAAAACATTATATAAGGACCAAGGTGCCTACAACATAAAATATGTGAAGCGAGTGATTTGAGGAGAGGGCAGATATGTTTATATACAAGAGAGAGACTTCAAGGCAATCTTGCATGTACACCTGAGTGCTCTGCCTACAAGCCTCCCTCTCTGAGGAACACAATATTCATCCTTCCTCCTCTTCTTAATCAGGGCTCTCTCACACTGTCTCATCTTGCCTTCTGCCCAGACAGACATAACTCACAAGGGAGAGCTCAGACAGATGCTTTAAAAAAAAAAAAAAAAAAAGCCAACCACGTCCCTACCCCACTGCCCATCAGGCTGCGTCACCCACTGGCAAGTGAACCATCTCTCAAACTCCCTCTGGGTTCACATCATCCTCTGGCCTACTGAACAGTCATTTTCACCTTGACATTTAGCCCTAGAGAATAGTTTTTACAAGTTGTCATTTTCTTTAAGCAAGCTTTTAGTCAAATTAGACACTTTATCTAATTTGAATAAATGTTTCCTTTCAACATCTGTCCTGCCCCTGCCCTAAATTCCCTCCAAATCTGCTAACATAAGCTGTATCCATACATTTTTTCATTTTCCCTTTCTACCTATTTAGGTGCACAATCTGCTTCTATTAAGAAGATGGAGTGCGTTCACTGATGATCCACTCCTCTAAAACCCTGGTCATCTTTGTCTCCATTAGCATTAGGCTGTGTTACTGTCATTATAACACCCATGAACAAGCACCAGATCCCAGGGGTTCAAAGCAGACTTCACCCAGGCAAACAGCAAGCCACATTTTCTCATGCCTTTCATTAAGAAGTTAAGTAACCGCTCGTCCATGACCCTCAATCCTTTACAAGATTGTTTCTTGGGTGCCCATCAAAGCCTGTGTTCATTCACCCCTATCCCTTCCTTCCAGGTCACCATCCCTCAGACCACTTCATTCTTGCAGTATATCATTCGGTGTAGTCCTGGAAATTGAGCATGGCTCTTTAAAATTGAATAGTAGATCTTAAAACCACATACTGTGCTGAGTCTAAAGAAAAGGGCATGGGAACAGCACCCAAAGCTAATCCCATTATAAAAGACAAACATTGGGTTGGGAGGGTAGGATGAGTGGTTTGTAGAAAGTAACGCTTAACTAACTTTGAATATAATTTGACAAAAGCCAGAAATAAAAACTGTTTCTCTCACACAGACACCCAGCAAACAGTAGAAACAAAACCAGTTCCCTTTGCATCATTTGCATTTCTTGCTGACAAATACTGGTGTTATGACTAAATCAGAACTTAACAGCCTGTGAGAGGTTGAACTGTTGTGAGAGTACGGAGAACACTGCAGATATGGTGTAAAGACATGCAAGAGTAACGCAACAGGTCTGGGCCTTTGTGCAATGAAATTAAAACTTCTGCCCAGTCAGTACTTTTCTGCAGCAGCCTCAGTTTGCTGAATTGTTTAGGCACTTTATAGCTGTGCCACATGTTTGTCCTCAACTGAACTTCAAGACATGGTTGAGCCTCCAGCTAGCCAGTTGGTCAAGATCCTTCTTTGTAACCAGGGGCTGTATCATAGCCTAGAAGGAAAAGATCACTGTAATTAAATTTTTAGACCAAAAGCCCATATAGAATCAAGGAGGAGAGGGAAGATGGAAGCAAACCGTGAAGTAGAATCCAGTGTGTTCAATTAGTCAGATCCAGGGTGACCTGTCCAACCAAGGGAGAGGTAATATTCCCCTTGGGGGTGCCCCATCCTCTTAAGGCAAGCAGCCCATCTCCATGTTGCTTCTTATTTACCCAACAGAGAAACAGAGCCCATATCTACCTCTCTCCTCTGGGGGAGCTCTTACTCCTGATCTGTTTTCTTCAGGGCGGATGTAGGATGGGACACCAAAGAGCCTGGGCAGAGACACTTTCCCAGCCTGCTTCTTCAGTGATCTAGTCAGCAGGTAGACATGGGTTGGGCACCACCAGGTGCTGAGATGGTAGTCTCTGGCCCCATCCCCACAGCTACTGATCATAATCAAGAAATCCCCACCAAGAAGTGCTGAGTAGACTAGAGCTGCTCCTGTCCCCTCCAGAGCTGGAGGTCCAGTTTTCCCCTGGCTGAGAACACCCATCAAAAGGGCAAGTAACTTGAAAGCAAAGGAGGGGAAAAACAGTAATAAAATTAAGCAGAAAGTATGTTAATAAAGAAAATGACTGGAAGTGTTTACAGACTCCCAGAAAAGCCTACACAAGTCAGGGAGCAGTCAGAGGAACATAAGAAAAAGCAAATAAATTAGCATCTCGTCTTGGACCAAACATCTGTCCAGACTGGGCTGCAACACAGCTGCCAAGGGAAGTGTGTAAAAATGGGATTAGCAGACACAGTACTTCCCTTAGGCACTCTTCCAGCTGCCAACCACTCCACTCTCATCTCACAGGCTTCCTGAGCCAAGCCAGGTTTCTGTTTTTCACTCCCCCTTCATGGATTCCTCCTAATGAGGGAGGAATGGGAACAGCCAAAGAGAATAACAACAATTGAGAAAAGCTAAGGTAATACCCAATATCAATCTTCATACAGGATAATAGAGAGGCAGCATCCACATGTAGGCTTCCTGTACATAATCTGCTCAGATCTGAGCTGCCGTACTGCTCTTGCAAATGCAGATACACCTCTCATATCTTTGGAAGAAATTGGATGATATGCTGCTGTCCTGTACTACAGATGTTTTATCAATAGCGTTAACCAGACATTTCAGTACCTGGGATCCTATTACAAAAATGATGGAGGGGAAAAACCCAAAAGATTTTCTGAATGTTTTCAGGCTGCAGTTACCAAAACATGGTGGAAGATACCAGCTTGGCTTATTGGAATCCATCAGTCCTAGGGAAAGATGCTAGTTCATTATGAAAGCCTGTTATTTTGTCATCCAAGATAACATTTACTTTTTGTTCACTCCTATTAACTGATGCTGGTATAGTCCTGTAGCGTATTTCGCCTTAAATACAGTAATATTCATCTACTGAACTGTGTCCTGTAATGTTTCTGATGCTGGACAGAGAGATCAAGTAAAGCTGGAGACCAATGACCCAAGCTCCCTTGCTTTGTGAACCATGTCAAATGTACTTCATACCCTTCCTTCCCAACCCCTCCATAAAAATAAAAACCCAAACCCCAACATACACTTACTGAGCTGTCACCTGCAGAGCTCAGTTGAATCAGCAGGAAAAACAGACAATTCCACTCTCTTAGAAAAGATCTGGATCGTTTTCTACATTTAAAAGAAGTGACTGCTACAGGTGCTGAGATTTTTTGGTTGGTTTGGGGTTTTTTTTGGTTTACTTGGGGTTTTTTAACTGAACCAAAGCCTGATGTAATTTATTATTGTGAATTTAACATTGGATTGAAGGGTGAGGGGTGGGGGGTGGGGAGGGGAGTGTAGTCATTTATTGCATTTGTCAACTTCATGAGCATGGTTTTCCCCCCCTTCTAGGTTTAGCTCTCAAACTAGGTCATAGTGATTACACACATCCAGTCTGAAGGCAACATCTCTCTGCTGCTCGCATGGAGGGAAGAGGGAGAAGCAAAGGGTGATGGTATTGCACATGAGTGCAGTATTTGTATCTAGGCAAAGCACAGTACACATTGGTACAAAACCTCATTAGCAGAGATAGTTGAGTGCTTTGGTTTCTCCTGGGGTCTGCCATTGCCTAGATCCCCAGGCACTCACTGATATCCGTTACTTCAAGAGCTTTGTCTCTGCCATCCAAGGTGGAATAAACTCAGAAAAATCTGAGTTTACTTCTACAACCAAGTTTCTGCTCCTGCATCACCTCAACTGAGCTCAAGGCTTTGCTATACTGGGCACAGTTCAAGTCATCCAACTCCCAAGAGCAGATAGTCAAAGGGACCAGGCACCAGGGGGAGGAAGGAAATGGCTTGAGGAGATCACTCCCCACATGGTGTCCTCAGCTGCAGCAAAGAGGAGGTGAGGGAAAAGGGACATTTGCACCCAAAGGGAACAAACCTACCCCAGAAGTAGGAGGAGGGGAGCAAGACCCAGCTAGCCTGAAGTTGGTTACTATCTGATAGATGCTGTCAGTTTGGGCAATGGGGAAAAGAGAAAGAAAGTGAGGAAAAGTAAAGCAAAAGCAAAATAAAGCATCAAAGGATTAAGAAACCTATCCTTGTGTCCAGAATAAAAAAAACATGTCACTCCTACAGAAGAGAAAGATAAGACAACAGATATAGAGCTGCATGTTGTCAGAACTTTTAAGCTTCTCATTATCATCCAAATTTTTCTGGTCTTCCCCTCA
Source organism: Athene cunicularia (assembly GCF_003259725.1). Classification (NCBI taxonomy): domain Eukaryota; kingdom Metazoa; phylum Chordata; class Aves; order Strigiformes; family Strigidae; genus Athene; species Athene cunicularia. The sequence goes on along the minus strand of NW_020799092.1, from coordinate 2,152,135 downwards.
TCCAGCATCTCACCACCACCAAGAAGCTAGTTTTATAGAGCATCTTAAATATTTCATACAGCCTTAAGACTCACAATCCTTCTCTCCCCATCTGCTTCAACCCAGCCCTGCTGAAATCTCAGCAGGCCCATGGCCCTTGGCAGACTGCCTAAGCAAGAGCTCCTTTGACCCTCCTTCTTCTCAAAGCACTTCTGTCTTCTCCAAGCACTTCTGTCTTCTCCTCTCCTGCCCATTTTCCTGCTCTCCATTCTGCCTCCAGAGAAACCAAGTCCTAAACTGAATTTCTTCCTCCCCATATCCACATTTCCTCCACATTCACTTTACTTCAGCTTCTTCATTTCCTCTTCTATTCATTTTCTGGTTTATTTTCATTCTTAATGAGACATTGCCTGAGGTCAGGATTAATAACCTGCACTTCAGACACCCGTTAATCCATCAGTAATCAAGTATGGGCACAAGGAGCCTGGCAGCCATCTGTGCAGGAGGCAGACCCATTGGCAAAGCTGCACAGTGGGCCTGGGGACCCTGAGCAACTGGAAGGGGACAGTGATCAAAGCAGCAGGCAGCCTGGGGCAAGAGGGTGGCAGGGCTCTCCAAGGAGGGCTCCACTAGGGCAAGTCACTGGTTTTCCCAAGTGGAATGGTGTTTGCATTGGGCTCTGCAAGCACAAAATGAAAAATGAAAGGTTTCTTTTCACTAAAAGTGCCTCTGGCTAAAACAGGAGTATTTCTGGCTGTCACAGAAGAGGGATATGGCATGGGACAGGGAACCTCTCCATGGAGAAGCAACAGCTTATTTAAAGCCAAGAGAGACAGCATGCTGCACTCTGGGAAACAGGGCCATTTCTTCCCCAGTTTGGAGCTGCTCCCCCCTGGAGCAGGGGTTTGGCTCACCCAGGAACCCCTGTTGCAGCTCCATCCCACTGAAGGGACCCCACATCACCCAAACTGCTCATGAACCACAGGATGGTCATCTTCATGTAGAGAAACAGCAGCAGCTTCTTCTCCCTCTACCTCCACTGCCCCCTTCACTCCTTCCTCCCATATTACATGCTGAGGGACCAGTGGCTCAACTGTCTCCCTGTCATACATGGGAAGTGAAAAAAGGAAGTGATTTTGCAGATGGAGATGGGGGATGACTGTAGGGACAGAGAAGGAAGGGCCATTCTGGCTGTGCAGGGACTCCTGAACCACAGCATCTGTTAGAGACAAAAAGACCATGGCAGGTAGCAGGGAGAGACAATGGGCCACAATCTGGTGTGAGCAAGATGTTGAGGGGCAAGGGGTGAAGAGGCCGGTGAGATCTGATGGGGCTGGTCATCAGCACCAGCAGTGGGAGAGAACATGGCTAAACCAGCTGAGGAGCTGAGTCAGGACCAGCAAAGGCACCAGCAGGTCCAGAGATGGATGGTTCACAAGGCAACATGAAGTGGATGGTGGTGAGAAGAGTCTATAGAATAGCCACAGAACTAAGCAAGTTGAACAGCGTTAAAGTCTCGTCTTGCATCCTTTTCTTGTTATTAATCTCTCTAGGTCATGATACCTATATCATCTTGTAATCTAGGATGTTCTGACATTTGCATTACAGGACTATTAGCTGCTTCTTCAGTCATAATGGAGTGTGTTAAGCAACACCAGACCTCCACCAATCCAGCTCTGCTGTTTACCTTTGTGGGAGTATTGCCACTAGTTCTGCTGCCCCCAGTCCTGCACCCACACTCCCAGCTTCCCAGAAAGGTCCCTTCTCCCTCCCTGCTTTGTTGTTCATGCAGAAGCTGTGGTAGGTGCTCTCCCAGACTCACACTACATTGGAAAGCAACACATTTGCCTAGGGTGGCAGCTACCAGGGAAGCCATTTTACCCAACCCATGTGGGGGAGTAAGTTGTAGAAATGCCCAGGCAGTGGAGGGCGTCGAGGTCAAGGAGAATATGCTACAGCAGGAGATGGAGTGCCTTCACCCTGCATTGTTTTTAATCTCATCATTCTTCTTTGCCTGAATGGGATTAGAGAAGCAACAAGGGAGCTTCACTGTCAGGCACACTCCATGGCAACACATCAGCTTTAAACACATACCAGCTCCTATGAGCACTAATACGCTGCCCCATCTTATTTCCCAAGTCCTCTTTTCCATACCTTCTCTGTGCTCCAGGCTGCCCATCCATACCAGGACATCCTGCCTAGTAGTTCTCCCTCAGATGGACAGATACAGAGAGGACCAGTGAATTACCCAAACTGGGAACCTTCACAATTCTTGGGCTTGCTATCACCTCTTCTCTTGGACCTTCCCACTCTTTCCCTCCAGCAACACCTTTCGCATGAGCATCCCCAGAGCAATGTCCCACCAATTCACAAGCAGCAGCTAGGTACAGGCTCCTCCACGAGCTCAGCTCCCTGCCTGCAGTCAGAGAAAGAAGGAAGAAGATGTTCTGCTTTGCCTCTTCTTCCCACCGGGCCTTCATGAAAGCAGAGAAATGACAACTCAACAGCTACATCTCTGTCTGGGGGATGGGGTGGGAGGTACAAGCATTTGGGAGAAAGAAGAATTAATCTGAACAAAGCACAAACCAAGTGAAGCTGAAACTCAAACCCATTTTACCAGCCCGTATTTAATTTTGTTTCAGTAAGTGCCTGGTTTGAATAGAAGTATGAAACCAGCACAGACAAAGGGTGTTCTTTATGGTATATTCAGCCTGACCAAAACAAGAAAGGTGGCCCAAGTCTTGCAAGAAAGAGCTTGTTCCCTAAGATTTATATCCCAGTTTGAGAAACCCAAGAGGCCCTAAACTGAAGTTAACAAGCAAAGCTCTCTGGAAGTGAATGGAGCAGTGCCAATTTATTAGCCACAAGCAGATATGTTTCAAATGCTTGAGCACGCACTTGCACTAAACCCAGCATCTTTGAAAGCTCAGCCCACCTTTCATGCAGCCATCAGACAGGGGCAGCCCCATGCCCACCTCTGTCAAAACAGGGCCTTCCCATCACCTACCCACAGATCATTTCCTGGGTATGAACTCCACTGCCTGGAGCACATCTCATTCTTCAACCAAACCACACTGCTCACATACCCCACTGGCTGTCTGGATATATTAAGCTCAAAGGTGCCCAATGAAGGGCTGGGAGGGCTCTACTCACCATCAACACACAGTTTCCTGCACAGGTGGTTTACATGGGGATCCCAACACACCTGAGCCACATTTGGGAGCCCGCTGCTTTTAACCATCTGATCCATTTCAGTCACTACCCTCTTTATCAGTGGCTTCCAGCTTGCCCAAAATATAGCACTCCACTAAATTTCCACCATCATGACCTATTCTGTCATCATAGCTCCACAGTCTTCCCCTACACCTTGAAGAGCAACACAAAGTTTAAATCTTCCCCTTTCAAAGGGCCCCACTTTTCCCTGTATCCCTCTAGCATCACCCAGCCAGGTGCACAGAGGAAGGTACAGCAAGTATCTCCTAGGGATAATTGCAGAGGAACTCATCAGCTGGTCAGATATTTACCTAAGCCTCATCAATGCAAATATCTTTTAATCCTCCTGTGTCTTTTAGGGACAGCAAGAGAATGGTGACTACACCTCTGATTTATACAGATGCATATAAATTAGAGTAATAAATCATTTAGATCATTTATTATGTAGTAATTGTATCACTATTAGTCAAATATATTTATTGTGTATGTATCATCAATATAGAGAGTTAATAATATAAAAGCAACATATACATTACAGTAACAGTTCCTATACATTTTTCTGCTTAATTCTCAGTGCATTTTGATGGTCTGACTGCTGCTTGCAGTCAGACGCTGGCTCCATGAGAGCTATCTTCCAGCCAGCATCTCAGTGTGTGCTTGTTGAGGCAGGGGGGGAGGAAGATTGAGACATAACAATCTCATGACAGTGCATCTGAGGCCTCCTTGCAATTTCCAAACACAAGCATCTAGCTAAGTGCCTGAGGGCACCAAGCATAAGCAGCACAGTTAGTGGGGAAGGGGTACAGAGATAAGCCTATATAAATAGAAAGCCTCACTGCTGTTTGGGGGAATCAGCAGGGTCTCAGAAGAGGTCATTCAGTGGGATAAAATAATCCCAGGTGTAACTATTAAATCCAGAAAGTAAAGACTTCATCAGATTCTCTATTGGGAAGTTCTCTTTATTCCTGAAAAGCTGCCTGAGACCCATGAAAATGTTAATCATCAGAAAAGAATAATCCTTCATCCAGTGGGGAGAGGTGTCACAGCAATGGATGAGGAAATCCTTCATGCGTGCAAACAAGACTGGGAAGTGCCATAGGTACAAGACAAAGTCTCAAGTGCATGACACTAATCTGCTTAATCGCACTCAAGAAGTATCCAGAGAAGTCAAGTGGCTGGGGAAAGAAATAATCACTTCTGTGCTCTCCTGCTAGAGCTGTCTAACCTGACACATTTGCTTTCACTGACATGGACCACAGACATCCTCTGTCCTGTGGAGAACATCCCAGGTCATTTAGCCACCCATCCCCTCACCACTGTACAGCAGCTCACATCTCTGTTTCAAGTGATACCCTGCACTTTCCTGATTTTCCCACTGCAGTTTCCTCGATGACAGTTTCCCTCAGGGCTATATTCTTCTGTCCCTTGGAAACTGCCCAGAAATGCCTCAACAGCAGCACACCTGTACCCACACATATCATCAGTGAAGGCACACTGGCTGCTACCACAGCCAAATAAGCCTTGGTCATTTTTGTTGCCCAGAAACTTAGGAACATATCTCCCAGGTTAAGCACAAGAAGAGGGGTGGGCCAAGTGCCACAGACAATCTTTTGAAATGTAAAGCTGGAAGAAAGACTCAGCTGTTGCACCATGACAAAACAGGGACTGTCGGCACATTCAACCACCCTTCCAGAGACACCTGGTATTTATCCCCACTATGTTTGTCTCAGCAAAGGGGAGATGTTGGCACAGGCACTAGCTTCAGGGGCTTGCAGCAGTTCTTCTGCTGTACCTCCTTCCCCTGCCTCTCCCTCTGAAGTAGCAGGAGAAATGACAGAGGCACTTGCCCCAAGCACAGTGCTCAGTCTGTCTCCCTCTCTATGGGGGACAGAAAAAATAAGAAAATACAGAGACATGATTCACCACAGCACAAGGACACAAGGCCACATTCAAACGGGGTAGAGAGAAAGCAGAGTCAAAACAGAAACACAGATCAGGCCCCTGCAAACACAGGTAGTATTGGCCAACACAGCAATAACAGATTCCCTCCCCATAGAGGAAGGTCCAAGTACATGCTTAATGCTACTTCTGTATCTCCAGAGCATGCTGACAAGTCCCCTTAAGCAGGATATCCTAGAGCAGACCTCCTCAGCCTGTTCTGCCCTCCTTGCAGCCCACGGAGAGGATGCTCTTCCATGGGAAGTTCCCCTTCACCCAGGGAAGAGAGCTCATATCACTTTCTGCAGTCTCCCTATGATCTGGATTCATGTCTCACACCCAGCCAGAGAATCCCTGATGTGACAGCTCAGGGAAAATCAAATGAAGTGCCAATCCTATTTCATTTTTCAGTAAAATAATCCCCATATGGGAGAAAACAGTTTCCCCAGACATCTGCCACACATTCCAGAAAAATGCATTACAGGCATGCCACTAAGTGTGAAATAGATTTTTAAAAGTTAAAAAGCTATTGGATATTTAAAGGATGTGTGACATATCACAATATGCTGGAAGTGCATTTTAAGCAATAACAGCACCTCAAAGATACTGTGGAGGGATGCAATTAATTCTGTGCTTTGAAAAAAAATCCTGGGTTATGGTTCTCTGGAGGAGGAATGTTTTTCTAAAGTACCTATTTTAATAGTTAATTATTGTATTGTAGGGGAAACTCGAGGCTTCAGTGCAAGCTGAACTACATGGTAGAAGGCTGTAAGCAGTTACACTGATAACATTAAATTAATCCTACCCCAAACCGTTCTCCCTTCTAACACCCAGTCTCATTTGCTTCATCTGACTGGCAGCTTGAGCTGAAATTTCCATAGCAGGTATGACTACATTTTTTTTTAGTGGAAAATGAAGTTGAAATTCAACAGCTACAGAAAAAAAAAAAAGTTTTCTCTGTTCAGAAGCATTCAAGACTTTTTTGACTATCACTTGTTCCTGGATGTTCTGAAACCTTGCTTTCACGCTGGGCAGCAGCGTAGCCTGGGACCTCTTTTGCTCATCCTGTAACAACCCATCCAGAGATAAATTAGCAGCTGCCATGGGGGGAAAAAAAAAAAAAAAAAAGTGCTTTGAATATGATCATGAGAGACTGTTTTGATACGACTCAATCCAAGAAATTAAGACAGAGTTAAGGATGACGTAGAACCTCAGTTTCTCCCTCACCACACTGCCTTTACAACACAATCTTTCACTGCACTTTCATGTGTATTTTCCACAAGATCCCTGCATCCACAGGGAGGGACAGCAATCAGTGAAAACAGTGATGTGATCTTTATTTAGCTAATGGGCTTGACAGAATTTTGCTGGCAGCAAGGTGACAGAAATAATCAGGAATGGAAAGCATGAAGGGTCTGGGGAAGGGACATTACTTCACCCCATCAACCCCAACTGGGATGCTCCCATCCCACCCCTCATCACTGCACCCTGAGCCCTCCAGCCCTGCCATCCTGACTCCAGTTGGGCTCACTGCCCCAGCCTTTGCCTTCTCAGCTGGCTTCTTCCCATCCAGAACCTCACCTACACCTCCATTAGCCTTGCCCAGCCCACCCAGTCCCCTCTCCAGGTTGCTCACTCATGTCATCACTCCCCAGTCCCTCCACTCTGGTAGGCAGATACCTATCTGGTGGACACACTTTCCACCTCAGCTCCTTGCTGGCTGCCTGACCCTCTGGATTTATTTTCCTCCTGGGCTTTTTGGTCCCCCATTCCACTACCCTTCCCAGGATTTTTGCCTGGTCCCTGTCTCCCAGACCACAAATTAAAATTTCATTAAGGGATAAAGAATGTTACAATGGGAAAAGGTGGGCAGCTTTAGAAAACCATGTTACCACCTCATGTAATAATGAAAACCAAGTCTTCCATTTCTTTGATTCTGTTTGTGTGCATGGCCCCCATATGAACCCCATGACTTCATCTCTTTGCTCAGCAGGACCTCTGAAAGAAAAACATCACTCAGCACCCAGCAAGGAAAAAAACATGTATTATCAGGTCGCCCATATAGAGAAAGACAATGGGGTCCACTGATAAGAAACTAGGAGGCATGGAATGAACAAAATGCTACAAGGAAACAGTGAGAAGACTGCTACCTCTGAAGGTTCTTCTTGTATAAAATAAGGGGGCTGCTATCTAGAGCCCCTTCCAGTCAATAAAATCCCATATCCAAGAGGGCTTCAGATAGGAAGAGAAGAGCAGTTGCCAGCACAGAGGCTGCTAAACAGTGGATCAAGAGGTATGAAGAAGAAAGGACAAACTCCGAAGCTGGGAAGGATCCGACTCCATCAAGGAAATTAATCAGAAAGGAGCCACATGGAAAGAAAACAGCAAGTAAAAAACAGTCTTGAGAGAAAAAAATAACATCTTTCATCAAGAAATATCACTGATGGCCACTGGCACTGAACATCAGGCAGCACCAAAGGCAATATATTATTACTGTTGTACTTCTATGAGCATGTCTTTTTAAATATAATTTACTTATGACACAAACGCTTTCAAGGCCCAGCCTGAATCTCACATATGGACAAAGCAGAGCCTGCCAGATTCACCCATAAAACTAGGATGCTTACTCAAAGCAAAAATTATATCATGAGTTGGTAAAAATGTGAACAAAACCAATGACATAAAACTGTAATACATCACAAAGCATACTTTTCTCAGATATGTTTTAGTTTAATTATTGATAACAATGCTTGTTAACAATGCTTGCTAACTGGCTGGTAAATTATCTGTAGTATATTTTGTAGAAAATAAAGACGTATTCATAGGGGGGCTTACTGCTGCACTAGAGTGCTGAGTTCTTAGCTGAGAAGTAAGATACAGGTAAATGTAAGAAGCATCTTTTGAGGGTGTGTGAACGATTAAGCAAGGCAGATTTGACAAGTATACCTTCACAGTGTCTTAGTGTGCTCCCAAATAACAAGCAGAGACTTCAGATGTCTGACTTGAGAGACTATCAACCTCTGCATGGAAGAAAATATTTCTCCACCTCCAAAATATCAAGTTCCCTCCTCTTCCACACTATGAAACAGAACAGCTGCTGTCTGTTGCAAACTGCCTGTTTCAATAGGCAGGTTAATATTTTACCATGTGTTTTCTTTCCATTCCTTCCCTTCTTGCCTTTTGAGGCAAATCTCATAGCTAGCATTACAAGCACTGGATACAGCAGCTTTCTCCTGGATGATTTTGTACTGATGTTAGCCCTTTTCATCCGTGACTCTTTAAGAACTGAAATCCCACAAGAGGTACATTCAGTTCACTCTGCCTCTGAAGACATCCAGTTACTTCAAGCTACAAGCAATGTGAAAGCCCTTGTGGTATTTCAGCATTTATGCTACTCTGTGGAGGCAGCGATAAACAAAACCAAGTTATTAAAGATGAAACGGCTCTCACAAAGGTTTGGGGGGTCAGGAACAAGGCTGAGACAGCAATGTTCGTTCAACTTTTATAAGAAAGCCCTCGAACACCTTGTCTAGCTTCCAAGCTGGGGCACAAAGCCAGGAGAACACAGCCACACAGCTCCCAGCCAGCAAGCTGAGATCACATCCGTTTGCCTCTGCCCACAAGAGCTAGCCCTGGTGAGCATGGATTAGCAGAGTACCAGCTACCTCCCAGAGAGGACCAGGGCCAGATGCTCCAGCAGCAAGTATCATCCAAGCCAGCCCAGAGGATTTTCACCTACTAGCACCCTGCCCCTTCTCCCAGGGCAGATGCACCCTTTGGACCCTGCCATCCCGAGATCAGCACAGAACTCCCACACACTGACAGCTCAGGATGGGGATGTCAGGGATGCCACAGGAGGATAGCTGCTGACCTGGGCTGGGAATAAAATAGTCTAGATGGAGAAAGAAGCAGCCTGTGAGGATGAGGAAGCCCAATCCCACCCCACCATGTAGCAAGACCCTCAACAGACAGGGGACACTGTTTTCACAGGTAAGCTCCTGCATCTCTACAGAGCCCTGCCCTTTTCCCTCCTCCTAACTAAGCTGATGAGTTATGTCCCCTGTTTAAATCCTACCTTCAGATCTTCCCATTAGCTCCTGACCATTCCCCCCAGGAAGCCTGTTGTCCCTGATACTGGCTAAGAAGGGCACTTTACAGAAAGAGCCAATTCAAGGGCAGCAGCAATCAATGCAGACAGGCTGCTAGCAGTGATACCCGGGAATGACAGCGAGGGAAGAAAAAAAAAAGGAGAGGGAAAAATGACAGACTACCACAGATGGAAAAAGGAGAGGGGAGAGACAGGGTGGCTAGTCACAGAAGGGCCTGCTGGAGGAGTTACAGGGACTCAGCAGCTCCGAATCACACTTGAGGGGGAGCAACGGCAGCTTTTACAGACTCAAGCACGGTAGGTGATGATGAGGGGAGACCAGGGGAGAGAAAACTAAAGGACAAAAGGATAAGCAAAGAGTGTGGTTTTGTATCATTAGCGAGGACAGATTTCTCTTTCCTCCTGGATGAATTGCAGTACATAAGTGTAAATGGCACCACTGTCTCAGGGGACAGATGGCTACTCACATTACAGCTCTACACATCCCCCATCCCGCTCAAGGCACTTGCTCCCCTCCTCTGATCTGCACTGATGCAATGGTCAAGGGCAAATCTGGAGAAAGGGGAGGCAGGGATGGGCATACTTCAAGCAGGAAGGCCAAGCTAAGTTCTCCATCTCCATCCCCAACAGCTGACCCTGTAGTCAGAGCTGGGCAGATGAAAGCTGTTCCAACCACAGCACTTCACTCAAACTCCAGTCCCCAGACCAACCAACCCATCCAAACACCCCTATGCAGGTCTTCCAGCAGGAGGGTTATGCCACCATCACACTACCTCTTTTACTTGCTTCAGCTGTTCTTGATGGCAGTCAATAAAGATCAAGTGCTCATGCTGATTGTCTCAGATCTATTGGCCACCTTTAATACCGCTGATTACAAGGATTTGTTCAGATGCTAGCCAAGCTCAGCAGGGAGTTGCAGTGTGGTGCTGGAGTAGCTGTTTCCAGCCTAGATAACCTCCACTTACAGCTCCCCACCAGGTTGTCTTACCTCTTCATAACCACACTTCAGCTCTTCTTTCATAAGTCCAGCTGCACTCTTACCTACCTTCCTTGCTCATCTCAGCCTCCTTCCCTAGCTGCTGGTCACAACTCTGGTGCCCTCTCCAGCTGGAATAAAAACCATCCCCCTCGACTAGCCTGTCCCCTCTTCCAAAGCTTTTCCTGAGACAATACCTACTCATTTCCACAGCAGAGCCCAGAGCAGCCTTCCAGGTAGGACAGCATTACCTCCCTGATGGAAGAGCACAACAGATGTGAGGCAGCACAGCACAAACCCACAGCCCTAGGAGCAGCAGCAACCAAGAGCAGGGCAAGACCAGTCCACTAACTGGATCTGTCCCTTTGAACAGCTAGCCCGGTGGCACTTCCCACTGCTGCTCAGCCCTCCTCCCACTGTCCCCACCAGCAACAGGCTGCAATCCCCACTTCAGAGAAGCACACTTCAGACAGGACCTCCTTCACCCCTGCCCCATGGCAGGCAGTGAAGCACAGGAGAGGCAGAGGCATGGAGATGTGCGAGGAACTCAAGGAAAGGGCTGACCAAGGTGTGCTAGGCCAACCAGAATCAGTGGGCAAAGAGAGCACAGGACAGAAGCAGGTGCAAACTTGAGCCTGGTCCATCTTGTACCAGGCTACAGCCTTCCTACACCTTCATCTTCTAAAGATATTGTCTCTCTAGGACTAAAAAGATCTTCCCAGCTTAGAGGCTGGCAGCTTGGCAGACTCTTTGCTCCTATTTTCTCCATAGGTCTGAAATGGGCCAAGTTTTTCCGACTTTCCTCTTAACCATCCTGGGACCAGCTACAGGCCATTTGCTACAGAAGAGCTGCAACTGTTAACCATTCCTCACCTGATGCAACTTGTATCACATATTATTACACTCAACACACAGCAAATTCAGCTGGCTGCAGGCCCTTCCCCATGGTTTGGGGTGGGAAGGGTATCAAATCCTCAGATAGCCAGCTGGTCAATTTGTTAGTGGTTAATTGCATTATATAATTCACATTGTTATGACAGAACATGCAATTAGAGGTCTGGTCAGACTATTTTATGGGTCTTAAACTGAGTATTTTTATTGCCCTTTCTATTTCTCCAAGAGCCCCCTCTGGCTCCTTCACAGGCCCTGCTCCAGTGTTCAAAAAGGCTGAAAAAGGCAAACTGACCATTTTTCAGAGAATAAATGGTTCTCATCTCCAAGACAAAATATATTCTCGTGAATAAACACAATATGCTCCAAAATGCTTTTCAGCATTTGTTTTGGTTCAGCAACATACTTTGCAGAGGGATGGAGAGGTCCCCAGAATATTCCCAGTGTTACCATCCCCACACTGGGCAGAGCACATCGTTCTTCTCTTCCAGCCTGACTCTACCAGGTATTCCCCACACTGACACAAACCGCACTGGATAACACTGTACGTACTATATGACAAGACCTATCTCCCTAACATATCTTGAAGAGCAACAGCTGGTGCAAATAGGTCTGTTCTCACTAGGTATAGCAGAACAATGATCTACACCTGACAAGGATGTGTCATCCTCTACTCTCTCCCACCTGCTTCCTCACACCCTCCACATTCATTGACCAGAAATCCAGGGACCACATTGAGATATATCATTAAAAGCTATTGCAGTAGGAGTCCTAGCAGCACTTTCCTGAAGTATCAGATCATGCAGCATTAGCAGGTCTTTCATTGCTTTTGGCATGTATTGGGGAAACAGGGTAGTACAACACACACAGAGGAAAAAAAATGCTCCTTTCTTATCCTTTCACTATTTTGCAGTTAGCCTTTCCTCCAAGAGTAGGAATCTCTCCTTCAGTAACAGGGAAAATGCTCAGAGCTTGGCATGAAGATGGTAGGTATTCACTAAGAACTTTTTAAGCCTTCTTTCTGATTTTGTTAGACCCTATGGACATTAAAGCTTCAGACAGCTCTGGTTTTGTTTGTGCTGTTGTCCTGCTTTATTTCCAAACCATGGTGTTTGACTTCTCACTATATAAACCTTCAGAGAATAAGCTAAAGGGATGGGAAGCAGTGAGATATCCTATCTCAGTATTTGTGCTTAGATACACAGGGTCAGCTTGCAAGCCAGCCAAATTTAGACCTCGTCTCTTTACATCTGCCTGCTTGCCTGGAACTGTGTGCATCTCACACACACACCAACCGAGCCAGTTTCTTACAGATCACAAGCATGCAAATCCCCTTCAAACATATCCATCCCTTGTGTGCTACTAATGACAATGCATTGAGTTTAAATTCCATTTACACCATGTCTGACTGTGCAAATGAGCCCTCTAAACTTCCTATCATAAACTTGCACATCAAACAACCCACATTAATGACACTCCCTTGTCATTAGTTTTGCAGAGGCAGCTTCTTTCCTAACTACTTGTGCAGGTCCTGAGCACTGTCATGCTCCCCGTGCCACCTGCCTCTGTCGACCAACCACGATCATGAAACAGGGTTTCTATCCCAGGAAAGAAGCTGGAATTTACAGAACTAATTTTCAGACTAAATCATTTTCAAAACTAAACCTGCTCCCTGACTTTCCCTTTTCCTCCCTCCATAGTATCTGGGGAGCCACACAGCATAGCAATCCTAAAGGCAGCCCAGGATGCTAGCCAGCAAGCCCCAAGCCCGCTATCCAGAAACTCCCTCTTTAGTAAAGATGACAAAATAGGTACTTGCAGAGAGTGACTTTGCTCTCTGAAGGGAGGGGTTAAGTTAAGCATGCTGAATATCCTGATACAGATGGCAGTCTGTCAAATATCTATGGAGAGAGCCTAAATGCCTGACTTTCAGATAGGTAGAATTTGATGGGGTGAAGTCCAGCCAGATTTCCAACAGGAAAATTAAGGGTCATTTCACAAGCATAGGAGATGTCTGCTTTAAAGCTCCATTGTTAACACAAAAGGGGAGGAGAATATTTGAGGATAGATTGGTCCTGGGGAAATGGCCATGTTGGCCCAATGCATGCATTGCCTTCAAATATTAATCAAGTTTATGGACTATTGGCTTATTAGAAGTCACCCTTATTTTCTAATAGCAAACTTCATTCCACCAGCAGGGAGCTTGGCAGAGTGGCAGAAGACCTAGCAGGATCAAAAGCTGTCTTGCACCCTTTTATAGCTTGAAAAGCATTCAGCACATGCCCAGACAGACACCAATGCTATCAACACCACATGTCCCCTGGAGAGCTCTGGATCGGCTCAGTTTCCCATACGACTGGAGCAACTGTAAAGATGATTTAGCATGTTGTGGAGGGCAGAGAGGTTTATATAACCTCTTACAGAAAAAAATCACCTTGTACTTGTTGGATCTTGGGTATACAGATATATCTGTTGCCTGGAAGAAGGTCTACAGAGCTGTGTGATCAACAGAAATCAATCCGTTCTTAAAGGCACAGCAGCAACATTTGCCTGATTACCTAGAATAATACAAAGCTATCACAGGTCCTCAAACAAGTGCCAGACTCTTCACTTGTCTTCCAAGCTAGATTTGCAAAGAGGGACAGGAGAGATCTCTCTTTAAAATGGAGAAGCAGGAATAATATATGCATTTTAGTAATTTCTAGGTATGCACATAAAAGCTGATATTGCTGACCCCAAGAGTGGAAAGCCATGATCCCTAGGTCCTCAAGAATGATCAATACTAACTTAAAATTCATAAGCAACTCAATTTTTTATATATTATTATACCTTATGGTCATATTTCCAAGCTTTTCTCTACCTACTAGAGAGACAGGAACCTTTCTTTTTTTATTATTTTTATATGCATACACACATAAATAAATGTATACATCTAAAAAGAAAAGTAAACCTCAGAGGATTACAGGAGCTCAGGCCTTAAGACATATCAACTATTACAAGACTTGCAACAAATTTGCAGCTGGTGTTTGCTTATTAATTAACTACATCCAAATGTTATGAAGACTGCATCCAGGGTTTAACAGTACACAAAGCAACAGCTTAAGACAGAAACAAGTACAACATACTATAGAATCTGCACATAAAATCTCACTTGCACAAAAATTGCCCAAACTGGTATTTGACCAGGGTGTAATATATAACACACCTATTCACCCAAAGCTTATTAATGAGCAAAATATTTGTTGGCCCCTCAGCCACATATGTCGGCTGATAAGTGGTGGCTTTGGCAGCACAGGGTCTCCCCACATCATGGTGTTGCCTGCTTAACATCACCAAGAGAAGTATCGACTACCAGTCCACACACACATCACTTACTTTGTTCCCATAGGGCAGTGCCAGCCTGAAACACCACTATTGCCATCAACAGCCATCCTATACTCAGTTGACTCTTATATAACCGATATCTGTGGCACAAGGCAGGGAGGAAGTGGGGAATAAATCTGTAGGTTTTTTCAGTTATCCATCAATATTCTTAATGCCAGTCCTGGTTTTTTGAGCACCAAGCACATAGCACAAGCCAATACAGATGTCAGTACAAGTTACAGGAAAGGTACCCCGAGAAGTGTAATAGGACTTTTAAGGACAGGTACAAAGCCCCTACCTTGGGGGATCTTTAAATCTAATAAGATACAAGGCAGCTCCCTCAATACACACAAGCAGTCTTACTAGTTTCAAGAAGCCACCCTGCTCTATACCCTATAAAACAGCTCCCAGTACTAAAAATTATGTCTATAACCTTTTGCACAACTGGATCTGACCCACTACTCCTACACCACTGAAATCAACTGGAAATGTAACACTGCTGAGAGCAAAACAGAAGACAAATAGCCAATACACTTCACAAATGAGGGAAGGGGGCTGGTATATAGCAAAAAGCAAGAAAATGACAGAGTGGATAACTGCAGAGCCTATCTTATTACTGCTAGAGCTTTAGCATTGATTTTTTTTTTTTTTAATGGCATGCTTCACTCTTGGTCTTGCTGTCATGTCAATATTATAGATATGACAGCAAAGGGAGGTCTGGACCTCCTGGAAAGAGTTTCTTTTAAAGAAAGGCTCAAAGGACAAACCAAATCTATTGCATTTGACCCTAGAGACAGATAAAATATAAAGTCTTTATGGAACCCCAAGGAGTCAAACAGCAATGCAGACATCCAGGCATCTCTCTCAATCTTCTCATAATTTGCAAAGTGCATCAGGATCCATTTGTAAGGCACCATGTGGCATGGCCTTTATTTAGTCCCAAACACTTTATAAATTTATAAGATGAATGCTACACAGTTGTTTTGGAAACATGTTTTCACACTTTTCACCCTATTTCCCCTCTGAGCTTGACTTGAAATCCTATTTGGCATGGAGTTTAGATTTCTTAAAAGGAAAAAATCTTACAGCCTTTTTCATAACCGTATCTAAAATATTGACTGTGTTAACACTGTAGCTGCAACAGCTCCATGGTCTGCAACTCAGAGCAGCTAGCCTTCTCCCTGTTCATCAAAACAGAAAGCAACCTAAACAGTTTGGCTGGTTACTCATGTGCTGCATCATGCTGGACTTCCTTCTGACAGGCGCACTTAGCACGATCCAAGCCAGGCTCCAGGTTGCATTGCATTGCATACCCAGATGATTACACAGCAGTTACCTGTATCTAACAAGGTTAATCAGGATTTTAAAAAACCCCAAAACTGGTCACCAAATAACTAGTATAATTCAAGCATTCATTCAGGCTCTATGTAAAGCCACCCTAGAAATGCATAACTACCTAACTTCAAAGCATCAGGCTCCTTTTCACCACACAGCACAATGGCAAAAACCAAAAAGCACAGTAAATACTCCCTTTTGGGGACAAACAACCCAAGTTTCACACTGAGCATCATCCCTATCTTAAAAGGGAGTTAGGGTCTAAAGTTTTTGCAATAACAGCAGTACATATTTATACACCAATATGCATCCAAAAGTGATTTTAAAACAGGGATATAAGTGGTTCTTTTGCCTCTCACTGCACTGCAGCAAAGGAATATGGTAGTTGTTTAATAGCACATAAAAAAATTGCAGGACTGCTCATGGAAGGAAAAATAATCTTCAGGGGAGGGGGATTTAAGTAGGTAGAATGTAATTACCTAAATTGAAATTTGGTGGTTAATGACCTTGTGCTTATGAAGATTGCTACACAGTCCTCAATAATCAGAGCTTCCATTTTAAGTCTCACTGACAGTACTTCCACAACAATGATCATGAAGCTCTGGCCTAGTAGAAGACAATGAGAAGATTAACAGGCTTTTATTTAATGACTCATCTTTTTTGCTGAATCTTCAGGATAACCTAGGTGTTGCCCTGTGACAGTGACTCAGCCTGCCCCTGCTTGGCACAAGTACGTTTGAGACCCAATAGCCCAATAGAACAGGGATGAAAAACTTTAGGCAGAAATAAAGCAGGCAGGCATACAAATTCTTAGAAGATGCAATTTGTCTTGCATAGAAGCATCCCTTACAAAGGGGCTCATTCCCAGCCAGGGGTGAGACCATAGTGAGTGATGTGCTGCCAGGCCATGAAACTGTACCATTTCTATGGTGCTATTAAAAAAAAACAAAAAAAGTGTGATGCCATGAACATATGATTACCTGCAAAAAACCTGCACAGTGCAGAAAACATCCCTCATCCCCCTTTCATCCCTCACTTGAAAAAAACTATGGAAACTACTTACAACATAATCCATTCAAAATGAGGACCACAAGAGGTAGGGAGGAATCAAAAGAAGAGTTGAATCCTTTCCATTCAGTCTCTACTTTTCAAGTAATCTCCTAACCACACAGTTCAGCTGAAATCACAGGTCTGAAACAACCCTTTCAAAAGGTTTCCAGCAGCCTCACCATAGCCCTTCACACTCTGGTGTCACATGTAGCCAGGTGTAATGTCATTGCTGATGTGGAAGTCCCGGACACAACTTTTCACCAACAGGTGACTGCATAAGGCTTTTTCCTTCTTTCTATAACTTAAAAAGCCCTTTTCAGAGTCAAGTAGCATACCTGTCTGAGGGTTAAAACAAAAGTAATATTTAAACACTAAGAGGGACATACAGTACCCAACTCCTTGAATAACACAGCTCCAACACCTTAAAGCAAACTCCTTGTTACATATCAAATTGGAGGGAATGTTTTAACTGATGTTTTTAGCCAGAAATAGGGACAGGCTCTTCTCTTCTTCCCCCACAACTTCATTCTTCCATTCAAGAGCAAATCTTCATTCCAAACCCAGGCTATTACTCTTCGCTCATTTCCTGAATCCAGCCTTTTCAGTGAGGCACAAATCCCTCATGCTTTACTCTGAGCCTACTGCATGCTGGGACAAGATTCCCAAGACATAATAACTAATACAGACACATAGTGATTGAAAAAACAATGCATAATTCAATATAAAGTTTTAAAACTTTAAGGAGCAGCCAGTAGAAAGGAAAGCAGAAAACCTAAACCTCCAACAGGTTCTCAGTCATAACCTGGGCTTGAGACTGCAACACCTTTTTAAGGGCTTCTGAACTGTAAGACAAGAGCTCAGAATTGAAACCCAAATCTTTTCCTACATTTGAAACTGAAACAAGTCTCCAGATTCATAAGCCATCTAAGGTCGTCTGTTATTGCTGACAGTACCTTAAGACTTTAACTGAGGTTTGGCACTTGAAACTGAAAAGGCTCTTAGAAACATTTTGTGAGTCTATGCTGTGCGCCCAGACACTCAGATATAGAAGCCAAAGCATCAAAACCATAACAAACATCCTTATAGATAATACCCACCTAACTGGGAACTAAGAAACTTCCAGGTAGAAAGTGCCATCACTTGAGATTTCTAGCCAGAAAAAGGTTCAAGTAAAACTTCAGACCAACCTCTCCAATGAATCAGCTTCTTCTCCACTTCCTCCCAGTCACAAAGGGTCCCAAAGACCAAAGAACAAGAAGCGCCCTCCACCTGTTCTTGTATATTGCATCAGACTCAAGAGCCATGGAGGCCATTGCTTCCTAGCAGTCTCAGTGCTAATGAGTTAAGCAAGTGGTCATCATTTGCACTGGTGGGTTGCAGGAGTCTCTTTGCAATCCAGTCACTGAGCATGAATGATGACACTTGTGTGTCTGCTGACCTCCCATTCGAAGGAAGGATGTGCTCATGTGCCAGAGACCTCTCCCAGGGCATATGAGGCTCAGCATCAAACTCTGAACATATTCTCCCATTCACTCCTGGCCAAAGATCATGGCAAGACATTGGCAGGACAGTGATATGTGCTAGATGAAAAGATAAGGTATCCTTGCAATTGAGGTCCAGGAGTGGTGGTTCCTTCACCAAGGGCAAGATGAGCTCTCACTAAAGCCTGTATGCTCAGAGGGAGAAGATACCTCTGCCATTTGTGGAGCTGCAAACAAGTTCATAGGCTAGCAACTCTTTCTCTGCTCCAGGGCAGAGGTGAAAAGGGATATGGGAAGGGGAAGAACAGGCCTTTCTAAAATACCTCTCCTCACTCCTCCCCTCTCCACTCACCCTGTCCCCTGTGACTGGGGCTGTCAGCAGCTCTCTATGAAGTCCCCTCTTTCATAATCAGCTTCTTTTGATCACACACTAAAACAGCTGAGGTTCTGTTTAAACACAAGCAAAGAACAAAGCAGGTTGTTACCTATGTATGAAACGTCATTACTTACCTGCCAGATGCCCTGGGAGGGCAGGGAGAGGGAGGGAGAGATGGGGCAGGACGGAGCAAGAGGTGCAGAGGGAGAAGGGGCAGCTCAGAAAGGATATGGGTTGCACACCATTTTGATGCACCAGTTCCGTGGGCTGGTGGTCTGCTTCAAGCAGAAGAAGACAACAGGGGCCAAGTCGGGGTAGGGGACATCAGGGTCCGGCGGGGAGGTGACCTCCTCATCCTCATCCAGCTCCAGGGAGGACGGCAGCTGCTCTGGTGGTGTTTGTTGCTCCAAGACCCCCAGATCCACAGGCTCCAGTGGGCAGATGGCAGAGGCATGAGGGGGCTGTGGGCCTGCAGGCCAGGTGGTGGGAGGCTGGGGGACGTACTCTGCCATGCCAGCCGCAAGCAAGAACCCCTGGAGAGGAGGGGAGAACAAGAAATTAAACCCTCATGAGGAATATGCAGCAAAAGCACAGCACACCCATGTTCTCCCAGCGAGTTCAGAGCAGGGGAGAGCTGCAAAACTGACAGCTCTGACACTGTGATAAACCACAGTCACACTTTGTGTTGAAGCAATTTTAACCAAAACTCTTTCCTGCCAGTGCCTCTTTCCACCAAGACTAGTCCTTTCCTCTGACTAGTCCTCTCCATCGCTAACTATTTAAATCATCCCTGTAGCCCCTGAGACACCCTGGCATGGTGCCATACCATCTCAGGTGATGGTGCCAACTGTTTTGGAGACAACCTGAGCACCTTAATGGAGCACTGCACTTCGGAGTGGCATGGCCCCATCCTAACACAACACAGCCACCCTGCCCTTGCAGTCCCTCACCCAGTCCTGCCAACCCCAGGTTCAGCTCTGATGCCCCATGCATGCCCTCTCCCACCCAGAGACACAACAGGTTGGCCTCGTGCCATGCCACTTGTTGGGCAGACTCTTTTAGATCAACACTGGCAAATACATGTCAAACCTATATAGAATAGTCACTCATTCAAACAGGGAGCTCTAACACAAACTAGTAAACTGCAAGGCCTGGACCTGGGTGGGTGTTAGAGGGACACTCTTAGGAAAGAAAGTTTGTCCAAGGGTGGCCCGATGGTAGCCTGATGGGTGCTTTCTTCCTTTCACCCTCTTGGCATGCACAGGTGTCTGGAGTGCCCGTGCTACCAGTACAGGTTTAAAAGCAATACAAGAGCCCTCAGCCACACTGCAATACAAAATGGTCCAATTAGCAGCAGGACAGGACGTGTCTGTCACCAAGATCCCCCACACAGACCTCATCTCCTCACATCCTGGCCACAGGGTATCCTCCCAGGGACTTGGCTCAGTTTCCTTCACTTTAGGAGCACGCAGCCCATGGATATCTCTGCTAACGCTGCTCTGCTTTGGCATTCTGCACCCTCAATGCTTCAGCCTGAGACCCGTTTGATGCTGGGTCCATGATCTCCAGTGCCTTCCACAGCACTAATCTGCCAGGTCCAGCCAACCTTTCCACCATGGGCTGCAGTCCCCCATCATACCCGGTTAAGACCCTGCGAGCTCTGCCTACCCACTCTGTTCTCTCAGCCCCTGCTTTCAACACACACTTTGATCCAAAACTTTGCTTGTTCTTCGAGTCTTGGTATTTGTCAGAAAAAAGAGCAGCAATTGAAGAGGTTTAGAAAGCAGACATAGTGTCCCTGAGGGGATAGCACAGAGACTCTGAATTCATTACCCCGAAGGCCTGCAGCTATTGGAAAGAAACAGGTATTGTGTCTCCTGACTGGCTTTGAGATGCTGTTCATAATTTTTTAACCCCTATGACAAAAGTGGCAGCACATCCTTCCCACCATCCAGCACCTCTGTTTTCAGTTCCACCAGGTTTTTAATTCTGATCACCTATGCAACTTTTTGTACCACATTTTCCATTCCCTATTCCCACTAGCTCCCCATTGCCTGCTCTGAGCTGGCTCCCTTGCAGGCTATTAACATGCAGTGGCTGAGTCCAGCTTCTTTCCCATTAACATGGAGGAGAAAGGTTAGCAGGCACAACCAGGAGAAATTACTTATTACAGTGCTCAGAGCATCCACACTGATGCGGGCATGACAATGGCAAACTGTGACATACAAAGCTTCATAATCAATACAACTGAGCAAAGGAATGGGAGAAACAACCTTATGAGCATTTCCCTGCTTTCCCTCCAAGCAAACATTCAGGGCGTCTTCTCCATCTCACCACTTTGGGATGCAGCTCTGCCCATGTCAAACACACATGCACAAATTGGGTAGTAGCTGCACCATGGGCAGTTTATCACTGCAATTTGTGCAGCCCAGCGTGACTCATTAGAGGTCATATGGACATAGAGCCAGGCGAATCCCTTTGGAAGGCCTTAAGCTAAATATAGTCCTACAGTAAATACAGTGTGTCCAGCTGCCACACTGGAGATGTAAGTAATGCTCCTTTCCTTCCCGATACTAAATCCTGCTCTGCCACCCACAGCCCCAAGGCTGTGATCATGGTATATTTCCTACATGATGCTGTGTCAAAAGAAGGAGAGGGGAAATCCAAGCAGTGAAGTACTTCTGAGCTCTTTATGCTGAGTCAGTCCTCCTGTCACAGCTTCAAAGTGGGAGTGGTTTTCCTGCCACAGAGACATCCAGTGTCCTCACCACTACCAGCTCAGATGTGGAGGTTGGAATCAGATATTTCCACTATTTTGGCCAGGCTGCAACTGATGTAATGCTGATATTTTCTCTTGGATTGCAATTACTGACTTTCCCATGTCGTAGCATTGCTGTGTAACTTGGTTAGAATGAGCCTGGTACAATATTTCAACCCCAGAGAGGACCTGTTTAAATAAAAATGGTGAAGAGGAGTGAGTTTGCCACATGCACGCATCTGCATACACTGAAAAACATGCATCAACGGAGAGGGTTCCTACCCAGATATAAGATAGTAATAGTAAGAACAGACAGGATTATAAGGCTCCAGAACTCACTTTTGGGATGCCTCTAACCTCCCCTTCGTGCAGTGCTGCTTACTGTGACAAGGGCAATAAAAGAGGACAATTAGATGGTTATAGGGTGGTCAGATGCACGTTCTTCCCACTCAACCTTTGGTTCAGGCAAGTCTATTCACAGCTGTTGGTGACATGCCAGACCAATCAGTGAAAATCAAATCCTTCCCACCCTTGACTTTTCTTTTCTGGCTAAATGCCCTCCAAATGCACAAAAACATTCCCCTGCAGAAGTTGCATGCTGCTGGAGAAGCAATGCTACATCGACTGCACTTCCCTCCCAGGGGAAGGGAAGGTATTTGTAGGCTGGTGGTCTTCCTGCTTCTCTCCCTGTGCAGTCTGTAGGCTGGTGGTCTTCCTGCTTCTCTCCCTGTGCAGTCTGCACCAAAGCCTTCCCCGGAGCCAGGTATCACCTCTGTACTCCTCCTCCCACCATCCATTCCCAAGGGCCATTTAAAAGCACCACCATCCTGAGCCAAGCCCCTGCTGGTCCTGCAGCCGGCATGCACACCTGCCGCAGACACGTGAGCTGGCAGGGACCTCATTGTCTTGGCAGGCACAGGAGAAGATGACAGCCTCTGGCTCAGCTCTTCCCTGATTCTGAGAAAGCACCCAGTCCTGCTGGACTCCACTGGGGAAGAAGGGAGAAGGGTGCTCTGAAACAACAAGGGAAGCAGTGGAGTTAATGAGCAGGGGAGATTGCTTGGGAGAAAAAAGAGATGTCACAATTCAGGGGAAGTGCTTCAGAGTGTGTCTGTTCCCAAAGGCAGATGTCACCTCCTGGTGTGTGCTGCTCAGAATGGTCTCTGCTGAGACATGCTGCCCCTCAGGGCTACAACTGACGTCCTGGGGCTGTTAATGCCACGACATGCCAGGCATGCCACAGTTGACTGAAGTACCATGAGCAAGTCAGCCCAAGGTGTTTTACAGGCATCATGTCCTAGCTGAAGCAGTCTCCTGGCTCCTCACCACCCCTCCTTGAAAGGGGTTTGGGCAGAGAAGGGACTTCAGGGACTGTGGGTGAGGGAGGGCTGACCTTTGCAAAGCCCATGCAGACCTTTCCTGAAAACCTCTAGGGTGCAGACAGGATAGGGGAGACTATCACATCTTGCCAGTGAAAAAGCCTTTTGCAGCCGGACAGGAGAGAGAGATACTGGAGAGAGATCCCCAGAGCTCAGCAGGACATCTCTCCTCCCATGTTGAAGCATCCACAGGGTTCACCTTTCTCCCCACCATCCTTAACCCTGCATCCCTCACCAGCCCATGCTGGCCCAGGGCCATCCCTTTCTGCCTGCACACTGCTTGCATGGGCAACACCAGGGCCCACAGCTGAGATGAAAGTGCAGAGTGTATTTCCTTTCAGTGCAGCCTTACCTGTATACAGCACCTCTCATCCTGAGGGAGCACAAGTCCTTTACAGACCACTCACCTGTTACTCAGAAGCAGCAGGAAGCGCAGCAGCCACACATCCTGCTAACACCCCATAACATCCTTGAAGAAGAAGGACAAAAATTACAACCTTCAGCTAGCGTTGCAGGGGAGAGCAAGACAGCCCTGTCAATCAGAGAAGCACCCGTGATGCATGTATTTATTTATCTCCAAACATCCATCTGAAAGTTGACGATCATCTTGGGGCACAGCTCTTGTGGTCAGCTTCACAGAAACCTGGACTTATTTAGGGATGTTTCTGACTGCATGGCATATTTATGAATGCATGTGGGTGACCCCATTCGGTAGCTGCGTATGCACGTGTGCCTCCCAGGGTGGTCTGTCGTACACAGTTGTGAGCCTGTGTTTGTTTGTTACTATAAATGGCAAGCGCTGGTTGTGTGTTATCTTTGATGCATACGTCTGGCTGTGGGGATGTGTTAGTCACACAGGTTTCACATTTTGAGCATTTGCAGTGTTACAATATAATTAGTAGTACATGGCTCCCTCTGTGTTTATGTTCATCTGGCATTGGCATGTTTCTCTGCCTGTTCATGGGAGGCAGCGCCTGTTCTCGTCTGCCTGTATATGCCTGGAAGTGTATGAGTATCAGTAAGGAACAGGGTCACTTTTATTAGCAGCTAATTTGAAAGAGGAGTTCTTACATCTCCATCATCTCAGCACCAACTAATGTAAGGAGACGTGGCAGAACCCAGCAGAAAGCATTTCAAATGGCACCCAAACCCATCGCTCACAGGTGACAATGTGCCCATGCACCCCTGAAACACCCCATCCATGGCCTGCACCAGAGACAGGGTCTCCCAGCTGCCCTGCCTGGTCAAATGTCCATGACCTGTTGCCTTTCAGCTGCAGGCTGGGTGACTGCTGCGCCTTATCTCCACACATATTATTACCCTCTGCCAGATTTGCTCAGGAGCTTTACAGCTTCCCCCTTTCCACCCTGGTGATTCTGGATTCCTCCTCCCGCTCAGGACAGGGAGCAGAAGAAACTGCCCCATCCACTGAGCAGGGGAAGGAGCGGTGTGGTCAGGACAGGATAAAATAAAGATAAGCAAACTACCTGTCCTGAAGCCTCAGCAGTACCCTGACTTCCACCCATACTGCAGACAGCACCCCACAGCTGTAGGAAGAAGAGCAAGCCCAGATCTTCCGTCACACAGATGAGGGTGGACATTCGCACCCTTATCATCACAGCTGATGTCCACCATATCATTTCCCCGTCGCATTGCTGGGATAGCCCTATCCTGGCCATGCCTCTGGTCCACATCCCTGGCACAGCAAAGTAGGGATCTGCTTACACTGCTAAGAAGCCTTTGGCCAAGCCTGAAGGAGATGTTGTGGAGACCAGTAAAGATGTTGCTGGAGAGATGGGGAAAAGGTAAACAATGAGAGAATAAAAGGCACAGGAGTAACATGGTCACTTTCGGTTGAGGAGGTACAGAGGCAAAGGAAGTTTCTCAGTGGTAAATCATTACCTGGCCTTAACTATATGGGGTGTTTGAGACCCAGAGGTTAGTGGTACTGAAGACCTCAGCCTCAGCTCCCCAGAGAATATGCATGCCTGCTTTCAACAAAACATTTTCATTTTTGGTGTCCCAAATAAACAGACAACCCAAAATCTCCATTTGGGGATGACTCCTCACTCTAACAGTCTGCCCCAGACCCAGTGTTTTCCCTTTCCAACCTACTCCCCTCACTACCTGCCCTCTCACAGCAACGCCTCCTCCTCAGGCACAGGGGCACCTTTCACACAAGTGGATTCCTGTCATGTCCTCTCACTTAAACCACCACTTAGCCAAGCTACACATCTTTAGCACTTAATCCTTGCTCATAAATTAATCTCCCTAGCCCTGTGGTCGTTCTGTGCAGATCCACACTGAAAGTCGCCTCTCGCCTACCAATGCTCTGCCGATAATGATGTGCCAAGAACAGCCTTCCCACAGGGCTGGCGCCTGGGCCGGCTGCAGAGGCGGGCTGCCATCGTGATGTCTCCGTTGCTGGCCCAGTCATGCTGCAAGCCCATGTCTGATATGCCATCTACCGTCACACCTTGGTCTCGTGGCATGTGCCGTCCCCTCCCTGCCCTCACCAGGTCCTCAGACTGCGTGTTTCAGATTACATTGCCCCCAGATGCATTAGCTTGTGTTTTTCCTAAGATGAATCTCATTATGTTATTTTCTGCCCATCTTTCTGACCTCGCTAGTTCCCTTTGTGCTGTTTTTCTGCATCCCCACTGGCAGGCAAAAACCTGTTTTATCATCATCTGGGAAAGTCATTAACATGCTGTTTACTCCCTCCTCCAGATCAGCAATGAAGATGTCAACTAAGATGGATCTGATGAGGATGATGATAGTGGTCTCATGATGATAGTGGAAGATAGTGGTCTCATAGGCTCCCAGCAATGACAGCTTTGGGGCTGTCCTCACACCCTCAGTCCTTGAGCCAGAATATGAAGTGCTTGTGAGAGAGACAAAATGTGCAAATACCTTGACTGTGCCTCCTGGAGAAGGCCATGCTGGGGGAACAGAGCTGCAGCTCCTGCCCACCACAAGGGCAGATGGTGCCCAGTGCTGCAGCTGCCAGTGCGTACCTGCACTGAGAATGGATGGAAAAGGGCAGCCCAGGGATGGGGCCAAGCTGGTCACTCCCACCCAGGCTGAGCCAGCAGTGAGAAGCTCTGCCCTTTCACACCATCCTTCCTGAACCAACTTCTCTGCACCTTTTGTCCTGGTTCCACTGTCCAGCCTGAACCAGTGTCCCTTCAAGACATGTTGCAGTGAGCAGATGTAGCAAAGCAGCAGCATACAAGGGGTGGGGGGACCCCAGGAGACCCCCTGCTTCCCATCACAACACAGCACTGGATACAACCTCCCACCCCTGCACAAACATCTTCATCCCACCTCCAGACTTAGTCCCATCCCACATCACTGCTCACATCTGGAGAGACAATTCCCTTGGGCAGAAAGGGAGGTGGGGAGTAATGAGAGAGTAAGGAACACAGTGCTAAGGGATTTGGGGACCATCAAGAGTTATATCTCACAGATCTCCTCTCCCTATAAAGTACTGCCCACCCCCACCCCCCTCCTTTTCCTCCAAACGAGATAATCTGCATAAACCCAAATGTACATTTGGAGCAAACTACATGAAAAACAAAAACAGGATGTGAGCTGAAGCTATGTGGAATGAGATGATGCCCAAGGCTCTGCCTCTAGGAGGGGATATGGAAGAGAAATGTAGCTATGAAGATGAGAATTATCTAGAAGCAAAGAGGAGGTAACTCTGCAGAGGCCTATGGGCTGTTCAATCTCAGGTCAGTAGACAGACCAGGACTTTGTGATGGCTCCCTGAATCCCACCTGATTTAGCTACTGACATTGCTACTCATTTATGTATGCCTGAAAAGTCTTCTTCCCTCCCTGCTGCCACCAGGAAAAAAAAACCAAACTCAACAAAAACCAAATCAAAGCTTGGATGGTTGCTTGAATAGAAATCACTGAAAAGCAGCAAAGACACCAATCCAAGCATATCTGACCACAGACCTGAAATGGACTCCTGTAGTCCAAGTCCAATCCCTCCCCATAGCAGAAAACCTTGCAAGGAAACTCAGTCGGAAAGAGTGCATAAACAGTTACCCTAACCCTCACCTCACACCACCTCTACTGGCCAATTTGAGTAACTGTAAAGGCAAAATAGGTGAAAAAATGCCCAAGAAAGACAAGCAATTGAGGGCATCACCACTTCTGAAGGTCTCCGGTCTGGGAAGAAAAGCAAGATGATGCTGGGCACGCTGCACACGCACACACTGCAGCAGCAGAAACAGGATCCCATCCATTACTGCCAGTTTGACCTGTAGGAAAATTCACTCCTAACCTCTGTCCTGGAAAGCAGCTTAATGGAGCCTGTCAGCAAGACACACTAACCCAACACCTGAGAAATATTTAATATCACCAACCCCACCTGTGCTCTCTATACAGTGCTGTTTTTCTAGCCACAGCCAAACACTGACACTTCAGAGAAAGAAAATAAAAACCTCCCACCCCCTGCCCCAGTGATCACACCACACAAATATTTTCAACATCCACATCACAGCAGCAAAATCCCTGGCACTCACCACTTCACCAGCTACCAACAGCGCAGGTCAGCAGCTCTCTCCACCCCATGTTCAACCACACAGCTATAACCCCAAGTTCCAGTGGTTTCACATGGAAATGCCCCTTGTTAGACCTCCCCACAATGCCCCCCATCAAGGGGCACAATGGCACGTCAAGGCACAATGGAGCAGGATGTGTTGCCTGCAGATGATGGTTATGTCAGAAGCAGAGACCAGCTGCCTTCTAATTTTTTTAATACACACACATGCACACACATACACACTTGATAAGAGGGAAACAACCTTTTCTGTCAGAGGCACCCCTCTGATCCTGCCTTGGTCACACGGAAACTGGGCTGCTGTACTTCACTCTGTGGGAGCTGGGAAACACAAGCTACTGCAGGAAACACCAATAAGCAGCATTTCACACCAAGAGCCCACAGCATGTCCACTCACCCACAGGCTGCAAAGGCCCCAATGACTGAACCTGGTTTAGCCAAGAGACCACCTCCCTCATGCCCCACCACAGCAGCCCACACTTCCAGACCAAAGCAAGTGACAAGACATTTTCTGAGATCTCCTCATTGCAATTAGTCCCTGATACACCAGACTGATCGCTCTACAGGGCACACCACAGTGCTTCAAACACCATGGCCTTACAAGTACCGGGAAAGTGAGGGGTTTATTACCAAGTTATTGGGTTGATTTATGCAGTCTGAGTTATGATTAGAGGGCTTAAATAAATTTTGCATCAGTGTAAGACCACACTGCAATTTCTAAGAGCTTCAACATAGCATTTCAGACATAGATGAATAAACTGACTATATTAGGTCATTATAAACAACTATGCACCTCTGCATAGCCGAGAAAAAACCCTTTACTTTCCAATAACAGGTTCGGTTTTGTAGATCTTGAACACTCCTAAAATCAGCCCAATATTATCTTTTCTATGGATTTTAGAAAAACACAGCTAAGAAATGGTGCTACCTGATCTTGTAGATCCACCTGCACCACTTGTTTTCTGAGCCCATCCACGGACCCATCAGTTTTAGCAAGTCTCTCTGCAAGTTCAGCAGTTCACCTGCTTGCTTAAATTTGAAGGATTAGGACTTTGATTTAATAAAAGATAAAATTTATTTTAAATCAGAAGCCAGCTCTTTTAAAGATTCCTAAGCCTGTGTGTGCATTTCATGAGTTTCCAGCTGTAGATACTTGTCCTCTTGGAGAAAAATGACTAAAAATTGGTTTCAACATTTTTTTTTTTTACCCAGTAGAAAAAGCTGACGAAGCATATGGCTTCTTTGCAGCAGAGCCCGTAAATGCAGGCTTTTCCTAAAATCAAAGGTGGCCAGGGCTCAACATAAGTCACCCTGGTCTGGGACACCTTCCTGGTGTACCTTGCTGTGGATGTGACAGGGTAAGGCTGTAACACTAAGTAGGGCTGTAGCTTGGGACCACATCGCACTGCATGTGGACACACCAGTGCTCCAAAACTAGACTAGGCAGCAATAATGCAGCCAGGCATGAAGTGGGTTGGTGGAAGGAAGGGAGGGAGGAAGGAAGGGAAGGAAGGGAAGGAAAGGAGGGAAGGGAGGGAAGGGAGGGAAGGGAGGGAAAGGAGTGAAGGGAGGG
>NW_020799092.1:2092940-2123090 GCF_003259725.1 Athene cunicularia | reverse complement strand
GAAGGAAGGAAGGAAGGAAGGAAGGAAGGGAGGGAGGGAGGGAGGGAGGGAGACAGAAATAGAGTAGAAGCCAGAGCTGCAGCCTGGGGCACAAGGTGTGTTACGAGTGCTTTGAGGATGGCCAGGGCTGAACCAGTGAGGAAGGTTCTGCTCTTGGTGGGGACAAAGGTGGGGACACAGGAAAGCTTGCCTGGCATCATGGGTGCACCTTGATACACCCCAAGCAGCGCAACCAGTCTCCTCATATCCCAACCAAGCCCACTGTGCCTACCCAGAAACACCTACAGGCAAGCAGTGAGCTCCTTGTGAATCAGCATCCCCCATCCTGTGACGCTTCCCCTCACTCCCTTGATAGCTGTGGCTGTTCTGGCCCTGCTCCAGCCAGGTCCACTGCCTGAAAACACTTCTGAGGCAGCAACAAAGGGAGATTTTATAAGACAAAACATGAGACATGTTGGTATAACACCCCCTTTATGATAGGGAATGTCAGACTGATCCAGGCTTCCCGAGGCAAACACCTTAGACGTGGCAGACCAAAGCTCCTTCCTCGTACCCCTGACTCTCTGAGATATTCACCAGCAGGTCTTCTGGCAAGGTACATGTGCATCTGCTGGTGCATTGAGGTGGCCAGTGCTCAGGCACACACCTTCCCATGAGATCTGCAGGAAAATTGCTTTTCCCCACCTTACTCCTACAGCCAGGGCCAAGGCTTTCCTGGACAGACACTGCACCCTCTCCCAGCCAGCCCAGTGCAAACACCCTGCCAGTGAGCAGGGAATCCAGCACAATGCCCAGATTCGATCCCTGCCTGCCTCCCCTGGGGAGAAGATCATGGCACTGGACATTCACCGACAGGCTTGAACAGCTGCCATTCTCAGGAAGATCAGATTTGATATCAATCGCATGAAACTATTATGTTATTTAATAGAGACAGAAACAAATGCTTTCAGTCCAGCAGCATAAGCCCTTGCAAGCAGTGGGCAGCTGCCTTCTGCCTGAGGCGGTGCTCCTGCCCAGACCTGAGGGATGGGGCAATGCTGGGTGGGGGACAGACAGTCAGAAGGTGTCCTTAAAATATAAAGGAGAAGGGAGGCAGAAACAGGGGTCTTGAATTCCCTTCCAATGCTTTGAAATAAAAGTTTCTTTGGAGGTAGGGTGTTGAGAAGATAATGAGCTTGCAGATTTCCTTCCACTGATAAAGAAGTTTACATGTTGGAGTGAAACATCAACGGGGTGAGAGGGGTGGAGGGTCAGCAGACCCCTTCCTTCTTCTGAAATAATAAATCCTCAATCATCAGCCCCAATTTAAGACCAAGAGCTCTGCAATAGCACACAGAAACAACTGACAATTAACATAGCAGTCTTCTAAGCGACAGAGATACAGAACCACTAGCAACACCCAGATCAATGAGAAAAACGCTTCCTGTTAGCAGAAAGAAAATGCAGAGTAAGTTCTGCTTTTTCATGTTTACCATTTTTCTTTGTAATAATTTGCAGGGAAATGATGCATGTTGTTTTTTTCTTTCTTTCTGTTTTTTTTTTTTTTTCAAACCCTTGGTACTTTTCACACAGCTGCTGTTTCCAAGAAGCAAAAGGTATCCATCAAGAGTGTTACAAAAACTGGTATTGGCATAAAATTTACCAGATAATTGCTAGTCAAAACTGCCTGACATTATTTCTAGTTCTCTTCTTTTTAATTCTTCTATATCTCTCCCCCCGACTCCAGCCAACAGCTTTCAGTGATGTACAGAAGATGATGCATTTGCTATATTAAAGTACATTCTATTCCCTGTCCCTTTTCAGACACTTTGGATGTTGCACACACAATTGAAATGCAGTAATAATCTAAACAAAACAAGAAAAGACAATTTATGAAACCTCAATCAAAGACCTAACTCTTGCTTTGCAAAGAAAAAAATACCCCAAACCCACGAAGACCCTAAACAGTGAGATGATTTTAAGAAAAGTTAAATATAAACAAGTCTCAGACAGGTACCTCTCCAGGGAGGAGATTTTGTAACCCTTCCTCTTTCCCACCATCCTTCCCCATCATAACAGTACGAACTAACCAGAGCTATATTTGAAATTCCTGGAATTATTCACACTCCTTGTATCATTTATAGTCATGTACAAAGAGCTGCTGAATATGTGTGAGAAAAACATTCCTGCTGCAATCGCTCATTGACGTGAATTGCTGGACACACAGTTGTTCCCTTTCCACCACCACCCCTGCCCAAAACACACACCAAAATCAATTATTGCTACTTGTTGGGTAAACAGAGGCAGTCTCACATACATGGGCACCATACACGGACATACATGTACAGCTGGACATGCACAGAGAAATAACTTTCCTCTCTGGGAAGACAGAATTATTAACATTACAGACATGTCTACCCTTTACTTCACCAGAGAGGAAACAGGTATGAAACAAAACAGGAATGATGCAGGTACATGGGTGGGCGCAAGTTTTCTATTAAAAGGACAACAAAACCAAGCGAAACGAGACAGACATAAGGTTAGCCAGGTGTGCATGCGTCTCACCTACCTTTGCATGGAAAAGAAATCTCCAAGGGAGAAGTGTCCAAGTCAGAGAAGCAAAATAAAATAATAACGAAGACGCTTTGAAAAAATTCCCCCACTAAGAAAAAAAAGCCCCCCCCCACCTCCCCCCCTTGCACACAGGCACACTCACACACAGACACACACACCTCAGCTCCCAGGGAGGGGAAAAATAGGAGAAAAAAGATCAGGATCAGCTGAGTGATGGGGAGCAAAGAACCTGCAGGCGAGAAGCGGGGAGTTGTGTTAGATCGTGGCTGCAAGGACTGAGCGTGTGCAGGAAGGAGATGTTTTAAAAGGAGAATACATGGTAAGAAATTGTGGCTGCTCAGGCTTGGAGTCTGAAGCTCTGGAGTCAGAGCAAAAGAAAAGAGGGAAAAAAAAGACCTCTTCCTCCCTGGGTTTGGGGGGCTCTGTGTGTGTGTGTGTGTGTGTGTGTGTGTGTGTGTGTGTGTGTTTTTCCAGGCAGGTGGTGTTAAGAAGTGACAGAATCTTCCTTCCAAAAAGACCAGAGGGTCAAAATAATCGTGGGGTGCTAGGAGGTGATGGAAGTGTGGGTGGGGGCAAGTTTAGTTATTCCATGGTGGGAAAGCGAGGAGGAAGGGCTGCCATGGGGTTTCTGTCTGTCTGTGTCTCTCTATCTGTGTCTTATGGTATGTTACCAACGGCTTATGGAGTGAACTGCACAGTGAGAGAGAGAGAATAACTGTACAGGCAGAGAGGGAGTGAAACGCCGTCCTTACAGTGACACCAAATGTCTTTAGGGGAAACCTACAATTAGAGGTGCGTAAGGCAGGAATTCTAGCAACACCAGAGGAAAGGAAGAAATCTCCTTGTACACCATCACACACCCACATCCATGGTGGAGTCTCAGGATAGCAGATCCTCCCCTGCCTTCAGCCCACCCACCCTTCTTTTTCTAATGGACACTGACTTCAATGTGCTTGCCTTGCCCTGAACTTGTGAGCATATGTCCCTCCACAGGTCACAGACCAAACAGAGAATTGGGAAGAGTTAAAAAACCAACCTAACAACCCCACCAAAAAGTCCCTCCCTCAAAACCAATCCCACCTCTCCCCCCATCCTACTCCCAAATCTGTTACAGGAACTCAAGGCATGGGAACAGCTCACTGGAAGTTAGTTTCCTACTGCATTTTGTGAAGCTGGAGGGATGGATAATACACAGGTGTCCCACTAATGAGGGGCTAGAAGAGTACAGCTGCCCCAAGCCCCCTCCAGTGGAGGACCAGCCCATCCATCTGCCCCACTAGTCCCATCCCATGGCTGAGCAGCCTAGCCCCATGCCAGCACAGGCTCCTCACCCTTGGAGCACTGACCTTCTACCTTCCTGCTGAGGATCCCCAAGTCAGCTCTGAGAAAGAGACACTACATGAAGCCATCACACTGTCAAGGTTCTTAATAGGTATTGCCTGTTCAGACCAATAAAACCTCAGATGTTATGAGAAATGGAGATACTCTTGCTTCTGCCATGGGCATATATTGTAAATAAGCAGCTAAAAAATGCCTAACTCCCAGGTGGGGTGTGGTACAACGTGCACTGCAGCCCAGAAGCTCCTCTGCTTCTCAGGGATACCCAAAGCCTTCTCCATCCCTTCCCCACCAATTCAACGTCTGTGCCAGCTGTCACAGATTTTGTGTGCACAGCTAAAATAGCTGGGTCAGGGCAATTAACACATCTGACCTAAAAATGGCTGGGAAATCAAGCACTTTAATCATACTGCGAAACAGGCCCTGAACATTAACTCTCTTCAGGAAGGCAATGGAGAAAGCACACCCTCCAGTAAAGCCAGAACATCTCTGTTTTCACCTCAAGGTAGCTCACATGTGTTCACCATCTAGGGTAAAAATTGCCCAGTACACATCCTTTCCTCTGCCATCCATCTCTGTGTGGCTTGGCTTTGCTGTGCCAGCAGCAGCAGGCAGAAGCCAAGGAGCCCCTGGCCATTTCCATCACATAAGACGAGTTCCCTGGAGCCTGAACAAGGTGGTTGGCATTGCCACTGTCTCTTGTGAGGCCCTTAAAAGTCTTTGGAGCAAAGACAACAGCTGCTGTCCACTTTTAGCATAGCACTTTTGTGTTTTATAAAGTGTCTAATCTTGTTTCCTCTCCTGAAAGGCAAACCCAGAGGAATCTCAGGGTGCACAAAGAGTGCTAAGAAAAATGAAAAGGGAACAGTGTTATAAATGACAGGAATATTGTGAGCATCAAAAGTTACCTAATCAACAACCCCCGTCAAAAAGAGCCCTTCTTTGGGCAAGTTCAGCCTTTCTTTTTTCATAGCTTCTGACCAGGGCTGCAGCCAGATGGTGAACCCATGCATCTTCCACAACCTGGAAAGATATTTTATTTGAGAATAATAAATGTTTGTGGTGGCCAGACCTCTCCCTATCAGTGGTTAGAGCCTATTTGTACCAAAGCCATGTAGGACACTACCTCCAGCCACATTCATTACTAAACATGGTTGTGGTTAAGGGCTCCCATGTAGGAGCAGGAAGACAGCAAGTGCCCATCCACATCAGGAAGCCCCTTGAAGTGCAGGATAGACATGATTTCATGACACACCAGCTTCGTGTGATGGGGATGTGGCACTGGGCATGTCCCCAGAGTCACAGCAGAGTTTGGGGTGATACCAGAGCCACATAATCATCCCCAAAGCTGGCTGAGGTGGATGCCCAGACAGCTCTCTAGATAATCTCTCTGAATGGTTGGGTGCCAAGCTGCTGGCAAACTTCTGAGACATCTCCTACCTCAACCAATTGGCAGCCCCCTAAGAGATGTTACTCCACCCTAAATACACCACAGGCACCACACATAGCAAATATGCAAGCAACCACAGGTACTCACACTCCCATATACACACACCTATGTATGCCTTCCCCATTTCTACATACACCAGAGCGTGTGCTTCTAGTCCCCTCGTGCTAGCAAGTCTACCCTGGGCTGCCAAGGTTAATCCCCCTTGGCTTCCTCCTCACCAGCCACAAGACACACCACTCCCTCTCCTCCTAAAAAGCATCTGTTATTCCTTCCTGAGAAGAAGAACTTCAATTCTGTCCCCGAAATGATGAATCTGAGCATTATATTATTTCAGATGCCTGCAATTCACCAACAAGCCCCTTCAGGGGGAACAGGGAAAAATGCAATTGAATTTATTCATGCATGTCAAATGAGAAAAAGAGAATGAGGAGGAGGGCAGGAGAGAGAGGGAGAGGGTGAGACAGGAGGGAGAAACGGGTCAGCAAGGAGAGGCAAAAGAAATTAAATCATAAAGGAAGATGAAGGGTACACACAGAGGGGTACAGGAGGAAAAATACACATAAATACACACCCAGGATAATCCATGGGTCATCACTGATGTCCACATCCCAGGATCATGTCTGTTTGCCTTCCAGCATACCCACAGCATGGGATAAAGAGACATTTGAACTGTCACTCAGACAAACACTCCAAATTGATAAAAACATGCAACAGGCTCGGAAGGAGAGGAGAAGGGAGTGGGTGAGGAAACAGAGCCATGCCATTTATCCCTTCACAGATTTGGAGATGGTGAAAAGAGCAAGCCCAGGGTAGCTCATGCTCCAGAGCAGAGCCCTCTCCTCCCCACACCCCTCCCCAGACCACACACACTGGGGAGGATTTCCCTGGGCTTGCTGGTAGATACACCACAGGCATCCCCCACAGTGTTATCACCAAGCCTTGGGCTGGGAAGCCACTGCCCTCCCTGAGCAGACTCTTCTCTCCCCCATACCCAAGGGAAGGGTCTGAAGATGAATGGGTCCTCATCTTGCAGTTCACAGTAGTAACAGGGCTCCACCTTCAACCCCCAAGGCACTTTTAAAGAGTTTTGTCACCTGCCTTGAGTGATACATGTGGGTTCTCTTGGGAGCGACCTGGGGGTGGGTCATACCAGAGGTGAGCATGGCACAAGCTGGTGCTACAGATGCATCCAGAGCATTTCCAAGAGTCCTTCCCTGTCCCCACTGTGATTTTTGAGAGGAACAGGAGAGTCCATGTAGTCTCTGTCACCACCTGAGCCAGCAGCACCTGCTGAGAAGTTACTGAGGAGTGTGTGATTCACTGCCACTGCTTCAGAAAGGGCACCAGGTGAGAGGGAACAAGCCGGAAAGGGGGAGCTGTAACAAAGCAGGGAGGCTGCAAGGATAGCTGAGAGATGCAGCCCTCTCCTCTGCAGGTTTGCAGGTGGCTGTGGGCTGAGCCCACTAGGCAGCAGCCTACACTGGATTTAAAAGCATCCTCTAGCCAAGTCTCATGAGCATCATCCTGCCTCCTGCCAGGCTGAGCCAGCCCCAGTCCCTCTTGCCAGCTCTGATGGCAGATCCTGCTCTCCTGCGCAGCATGCAGGAGTCAAACACTGACCGCTGATGTGAATCCTGCTGCTGTTGCCCCCAGTAATGACTGAGCAGCCCAGCTCGCCCTCCAGCTAATCTACAACCGCACACGGACACCTCGGACCTGGGTCCACTGTGTGCCAGATTAGCCAGATTAGAGATGTGCCAGGTAGATACACATCGGCTGAGCTCATCCCCAGGCACGCAGCAAGGAAGCGGAGCAGCCAGACACAAAGCAGGCTTTTTCACAGTGCTCCCAGGTAGGGCATCAGGTCTGGCATCTGTTGCCGTTGTGGGTTTATGTTTGCTGCTTCCAGGAGATGGTGCTCAGCTTTTCCCACACCCTTCAAAATAGAAAGAGAAAAATAAAATGAGAGAGAGAGTAAGCTCTGACGTGAACCTAACTTTAGATCCAAGGGCTGATGACTCACTCCACTGGGGGAGAAGTGGCTGAGCTGGCTGTAGGTTTCTGTTTATATACCTCACTGAGCTAAATATATAGACTGAGAAGTTCTTCTGTTCTAGCCCAACAACTTCAATCTGCATTTTATCCCTCTCAATCTTAATGTTCCCTTCCCTTCTAAATCTCTCTCTCTTTCCCCCCAGCATTGCCTTCCTAATCCCCTTTTACGCTTGCTTTGTTGTAGGAAATTGAAGAAACACGTCTCCCCACTTCCACTCTCCCTGGTGTTTATGGTTAGACTGACAGAGGATTTCTGGGAAATGATTCAGTCTTGTGGCTCTTAAGCACAGCTCCTCACACAGATCTGCCAAAGGATTTCAGAGCTGGCCTGGTGCTCCCAGCCACAGTGCTGGCAATCAGATGCACACCACCTCCTGATCCCAGTGGTCACACAGCTCTCGGGATGGATGTCAGGTCCCTCCCAGTGGGCCCTTGTCCCATTGCTCCAGCATGGAGCTCCCCTCTGGTGCCCACCTGCACACCTGGAGGCTGGCAGAGTGTGTCCCTGCCTTCTTCAGCCCAGCACCCCAGGGGCACGATGCCACTCTGCCAACATGCCTCTGGCCCCAGCTGCAGCACCTGGGCATCAGGGGCCTCCAGAGGAAGGGCTGCTGGCCACCACCAGCTATTCTCCAATTCTGTCCCCAGAAAAAGGGCTCTGACACTGGCAAAAGGCATCTGGATGAAACCACTACAACTTTCACTTGTGATTTGCCAGAGCAGGTGACTTGCATAGCTGGCATCCCATAGCACCCTCTCTCACACCTGCACCTGCACCTTGTACATTTATGGCATGATGGTGCCACGGTCGCTCTCCCTTTCAACAACCATTCCAGATGTGGGCTGCAACATGTCCATCAGCTGCACAGTGGTCCAAGGGCCCACAGAGGAGTATTCCACACATCTCCTCCTCTCTGGTGGGTGCTGTCATCCCGCCCTGCCACCTGATAAACACTGCATCATCTTACACATTGGAAAAGAACCACCTCAAGAGATTTAACACTGGAGAAGGGCCAAGATGGACAGTCCAGCAGCACATGATGCTGCAAGGAAACAACATGTACACGTACAAACCTGTCTGGAATTCATTTTTACAGGACCAGAGTGGTGTAGCAGAGCTGAAATAGATGGTTAAGCTCATAAAGACCATTTCTGATTGCTCCAGATGCCACTGTGGATCTGTGACATCTGCAAGCTGTGATAACCCCTCACCTCACCCCTCCTCATCTGTAACAGGTCAAGACAAGGGGAGAACAGGATGGTAAAAGAGAAGAGCTCAGAAAGAGGCAAGAGGGAAATTATAAATTAATCCTTACAGCAGAGGAGAGAAACAAAGAGACTGCAAGAGAAAAAGGAATCTCCGCCTCCAAAGGGCAGCTCCTAGCTATGGTGGCAGACAGATTTCTAGACAGGAGACAAAGACCATTTATGAAAAGGTGGTTTTTATTAAAAACAACACTGTAGAGAAAAGGCACTGTAGAGGAAAAGAGGGGGTGTTCATTTGAGGGAGAGGTCTCCAAGGGATGGAATCCAATTTAAATCAACAGCTCAGTCTAGGAAAGGAAGATCATCATTGCAGTTCACTAAGCAGCTGCTGGGAAGAGGAGCATTGTCTTCAAAAGCCCTGAATTAATCTTGTCTAGATGTAGGTCTATGGGATCCAAGAGTAAAACCTGGATCTGAGCTTTCCCAAGGCACCTCTTGAGTTTGGACCCAGACTGAGACACACCCATCTCTCAGGGACTGTCTTACACAGTACCTATTTGTCATCTTGCTCAAAACCTTCTTGTCCCCACTCAAAGTATAAGAGAACTGGTTTCCCAGCTGGTGGATAAGCACCGAAGCTAAGCCACCCTGACCTGCTCCAACCCACTAATCATTCAAAGGACAACACAGAGAGCCTGCATACAGCAGCCTGATCATCCTCTATGAAAGGAGGACCAGTGCTTCCTTTGTAGTGAGCATAAGCAAGCTAATCTCAAGTGTGTAAATGTTTGCAAAACGCCTGTTGCAGACAGACAGGCTCTGTCTAGGCTGTGGTCAACAGCCCCCAAGAGATCCATTACCTCCTTGGCATAGCTGTGCTCCCTGCTTCTCATGGTCAGTCCCTGCCTGCCCTTACACAGCTGGAGGGAGGCCAAGGCAGAGGCACAGAAGGCAAGATGCATCCTCCAATCAGCAGCTACTTCAAGGAGCAGAGAAGGCGGCAGCAAGGTCAAAGTTGGACTGGGGTCTCCTCTCAGGCATGTTCACTGCTCCTTAAAAAAGAGAGCAAACCTGCATCTCAAATAACTGAGTCCTTCTCATCACCCATCCACCACTTTGGCCTTAACTCTTTGAGGCCATGTGCCATGTTCAGCACAGCTGCTTTATCCCAGCTGGCCCTGACCCATGGTCTCACCTGGCTTTGGACCCAGGGGAACCTTTAAGGAAAACCAGACAAGCGTCTGCAGTCAGCTGAGTGGCAGAAAGCAGCAATGGGCCAAAATGCAAGAGGACATCTGGGGCTAGTAAGAAAAATGGACAGCTATTTACAAACCCAAAATAACAGCAAAGGCAATCTTGTGGTGACACCTCATGATGAGTTTGCACAACATAGCCTGGGCCAAGAAGTCCTGGGTCCAAGGGCAGCTGCCTTCTGGGGAGCTAGAGCAGAAGAGGAAAAGGACTGAGATGGGAATCCATCTTACTGAGATGCAGTAAGATCCACAAAAATTTGAGACCCATTCACATTTGCTACGGCACAGGAAAGATACAACTTTAACTCGGACACTGCTTTTAATGAGAGCAGCACAAGCCCAGGGAAAACAGTAGATAACTCCCAGCGCAAATGACAGAGGACGCCTAAAATGCTGATGGATCCAACCCTTTCCCATAATACTGTGCCCTATAGGAGAGAAGCTTGCGGACTAAAGGCACAAAATATAGGATTGAAAAGGAGAATGTGCTTTTTATTGTGGGACTCGCAACTGCAGTAAAGGTGTGGCTGAGATGATGCCTTTTCCTGAATTAAAAGCATAAACAAGCACAACATGAAAGGTTTGAGATTCACCTGCCCTCTAACATAACTGAAATTTTATTTCATCCAATGATCCTTATTCTGGGCTCCAGAGCAAGATGAAACAAGATCAAATCCCCAGGATATAAGCTGAGAGGAACCACTGGGGTGATTATCTCCCCAAAGTTATCTCTTTTCAGCTCTGTCTGAAGCATGGTGCATACTGATTTCCCCCTTATCGGGGAGAACATACCTTTTTTGATTATATCAGTGAGGAATTTTCTAGGTCTAGAGGCAGTTGATGTATTTTCTCTTCTGCTGTTGGAGTACAAAACAAGGCATCTCCTCCAGCATTTTTCAGCTATAGAGATGCTATATAAGCACTTGATGAAGGGAGCAGATCTAATTAGCTCTCATCTTAGAGATGAGGAAACTGAGGCCTAGAGGAAGAAGGTGATCCATCCAAGATCACTCTGCAGAGCAGGTCCAAAGCCAGGTCTGCCCAGCCCCATCTCAACGTCCACACAGTGGGTCATCCTGTACCAGCACCCAGCTGGGAGATCCCTGGGTACAAAATCTCACCAGAGACCGAATCTGACACATCAAGGTCTGCACTGCCATGGGGAGGACGAGGAAGGTGTTTCTCACCAAACCTCCCATTGCACAGCTGTATTTTTCACTGGGATGGGCTGTTTGATTTTCTGCAGAGGCAGAGTA
This sequence comes from Athene cunicularia, assembly GCF_003259725.1. NCBI lineage: Eukaryota > Metazoa > Chordata > Aves > Strigiformes > Strigidae > Athene > Athene cunicularia. Next base: position 2,111,979 of record NW_020799092.1, on the reverse strand, counting down.
TGGGCAGAAAGGAAGATCTTGGATTAAATCAACAGATCCAATGTGTCATCCCTTGTGCTTCTAATTCCCAAGTCCCACAGTCCTCTTGGGTATATTTTCCAAATAAGAAAGAAAATAGAAGAGACAGAAAGATATAAATATTGGAGGCTAAATTTGAGATACATCAGTGCCTGAGGGAGGATTAAAGAAAAAAGAAACACACACACACACACAAAAAAAAAAAAAAAAAAAAAAAAAAAAAAAATTTAGGAAGGGACAGGGGTTATAGTTAATAATAAACCAGTTTGCTGTTCTGCTCCCAGGCTACAGACAAGTCTCCCATTCCCCTCCCCCAGCTCCTCCATCACTCCCACCCTGCCTCCTCCCCTCCCTGTTGCTCACTCTTTCTGCACTGTCATTTCACAACAGGCTGGGAATTTGATGTGAGGCGCCTGCCTCTTCCCATGGCTTCACACCACTGACCCAGCTGTCAGCACAGATGCAACTGCTCCTCAGGTGCACCAACCCTCCTGCCAGCCCCCCTCGCTGGAGGGTGGCACGGGTATGCTTGGAGCATACCAAACCTGTAGGTGAAGAGTCCTCCACTTGCTGACGATGGAGCAAGGAGAATGGCCTGCCTGAGCACTCAGGACCACATGGTATAGCTGAATCTTAAGGGGATGCATGGACCCACCACGCTCAGCCAAACCAATTTGTCCTGCTGATAACAGCTTCACCATTGTTGGTAACCAGATAGTATCCACAAAGCACTGCAATGTGCCTCATGCATCCCCAGGGGCTGCCCAAGAGGTCTGGGCAAGGAGAGCAGGTGTTAGACCCAGCTTGCAGTGGGTAGGCTCTGTCTCACCCCATCCTACCCCTTCTGTTGTGCAGGCTTTGAGAGGAAAAGCCGCCTTCTTCTACTCTGCATGCAGCCCACTGGGACATGTGAGGCCAGACCCAGCAATGTGCAGAGTAGATGGGTGCTAGTGGGTTGGACAGGGAGGAAAGGACTCCAGCATTTACAGCTGGGAGATGAAGAGGAGGAAGAGACCCATGTGAAACAGCTCCCCACAACAATACACCAAGAAGAGACCCACGAAATACTGGGCCTGTGAAAGGGCAGAAAAGACATGTGGCTTCTTGACACCATCAGGAGTACTCCAGAGCCACCATTTCAAAGAGGAGCTCCCTTGATGTCAACTGAGGAGCAAGGCTCAGGCAACTGCCCCAGGTTGGCCACTAGCATTTCAGAAGTGCTTCCTCACACCTGCAAATCAGGCCAGTGCATCACCATCCTCCCTGGCAAAAAGGATGATGCATAAAACTCCTGGAAGAAGGTCACTTATCTAAGACATGTGGCTACTAAGTTGTCTGCCAAACAAACCAAGGCACTCTGAGCCCAGTGCAAAGCTGTCAGGAGCCAGCACTGAGCTGGGATAGAGCCATCATTAGCTGGCAAACTGCTGTGTCTCTCACTCCCTCACAGCCTCTGTGCTGGCACCAGCCCCTGGTGACCCTCCACATTTCCCTCCCCTGGCTACTGTGGGACTGTGAAAAGTAGCTAGGCAGAAAGTCCAGCTGCTGTGAAAGCCACTGGGGTCAGGAGGCCCGTCTGTGCCTACAAATGCCCTCCAGCGCTCACACATCTGTCTGCATGTATGCACATGTGTTAACACCCAAAACAAGGGCAGCTTATCCACAGATCCACATCTTTGAATGCACGTACATCACCAGTGGCAGGGTGTCTCAGGCTGATACATTCAGAGACAGGCAGGACTATCTACTCAAGGAAAGGCATCAGGTGGGGATTAGGCTGCCTGTATTTTCTTCCCAGGCACAGGCAGGCTGGGCAGCCCTGTGTGAGTCACCTTCCCTCTCTGCACAGATCTTTCTGCTGAAGTGTGTTGGAGCCCAAGGCTGAAGAACAGTCTGTAGGAGATGAGTGCTTAATATATGTCTTAAGCAGACACTTAGTGTTTCTGCATGCATCACTGCATAAGAGTTGAACTTTCAGCCGAAGGGGAAATGAGAGAGGGAGGGAGGGCATGGCACAGAGGGGACAGAGGACAGGTGCCATTTCAACTGTGCTCAGCAGGAGCATGAGAGGTGAAAAGGTGCAGGCAAGAGGCTCCCAAAACATGGGTGCTAGCAAGGACTTTTGCAGCCACTGCAGTGAAATCACAAGGAAGTAAAGCAGTAGAAAGAAAAGCAAGCAGGGAAGAAAACATCTTTAAAGCACAGAGGGTGAATAGGAGCTACAACAGCCAGGAAGGGAGGAGACCAAGGCTGAGGAGACTTCAGCCAGGGCAGAGCTGAGGCAAAGATACACCAAGGCAACTTCTCAGCTATTGCAGAAGGCAGATAGGCAGAACCTGCAGCTGTAAGTATTGGAGTACTGTGTTCAGCTCTGTGGCCCCCAGCATAAGAAAGACAAGGACCTGCTCAAGCAGGTCCAGAGGAGGCCATGAAGATGATCAGGGGGCTGGGGCACCTCTCCTGTGAACACAGGCTGAGAGAGTTGGGGTTGTTCAGCCTGGAGAAGAGAAGGCTCTGGGGAGACCTTAGAGCAGCCTTCCAGTACTTAAAGGGGGCTACAGGAAAGATGGGGGAACTCTTGATCAGGGAGTGTAAGCCATACACAAGGGGTAACAGTTTATAACTTAAAGAGGGTAGATTTAGATCAGATATGAGGAAGAAATTCTTTACTGAGAGGATGGTGAGGCACTGGAACAGGCTGCCCAGAGAAGTGGCTGCCCCTTCCCTGGAAGCGTTCAGGTTGGATGAGGCTTTGAGCAACCTGATCTAGTGGAAAGTGTCCCTGCCCATGGCAAGGAGGTTGGGCCTAGGTGATCTTTAAGGGACCTTCCAACACAAACCATTCTGTGATTCTGTAATGGGCAGAAAGAGAATCTAAAGGTTAAAGGTGAAGACCAGGTCATAGGTGATGGAAGCAAATGAGAAATCAGAGAAGGACCTTCTCCTAGCCCATATAACAGACAGACTTCCCTATCTTCTAACTGCAGGGATAAAAACTGTGGAAGGGTGAGATGGGCAGAATCTTGGTAAATCATTTTCATCCACTCTTTTGCACCCTGTGATGGAGGAAACAAAATCACAACCTCCCAGGTGTGTTGTCTATGCGGGACTGAAGGTTGGTTTCAAAGGCAGCCACTCAGGGAAAGTGCACCTTCTTGCTGACTGCAAAACTCCCCAAGCAGTAGAGCTCATTTTCACTGCTCAGATGGTTTTCCAAGCAACATGGGTGTTACATGGAAAGAAATGAAAGGTTCTCCACTCCTTAGATCAACATTACAGAGACTTTCTAAAGGAAACACACACAAAAAAAAATCACTTTTTGTTTGGACACCTTTTTGGCTCATATCTAAACCAAGATTCAGCTAGAATTAATTGCCTTAGTGAGCAGCAATGCACTCCAATCCAAAGCTTGTGAGGAAAATCTGATTAATTACTTAAGTTGTCTAGAAAAATGAGATGTAGTCAAAGTCGTATTTGAAAAGTGAAGTATAGCATGCGTCTCCACATAAGGACTTATGGTTCCAGGGGTGATGGAGAGGTTTTATTCCATCAGTCTGAGAGTGATAGGGAGGACAGCACAGCACTCTTCCAAATAGTTAGGAGAATCATGATGCCACAATCATCTGCATCTCGCAGAAAGCATGACCTACCAGGAAGGTACTGAGCAAAATGGATCTGTTTAGACTACAGAAGACTAAGAAGGGGCACGACAGCAGCCTTCAAATACATACAAGTTTGCTACAAAAGGAGAAGAGTTCTCAATTCTTAGTGTCCATGGTGGACAGAAGAAGCAACATGAGGCTTACATTTCAGTACAGGACATTTAGTGCTAAGGAGATCAAGGTGTACAATGCACAGAGTGCTTGAGGATGTGCAGGAATGTCCTGCACTTCAGGCCTTCAAAACCAGGACAGTACCTCTTGGGAACAATGCATTCATTAATCATCCTGAGATGGATATGCAGTAATGACATCCTGAGGACCCTGCCAGGCCTGTCTTCTGTAAATGTCTAATCCCCAATGCCTGTGGCCACTACCACAATCAAGTGTTGCTATTGTGGTGCTTTTTAGAGAGAAACAGCAGCTGTCTCTCCCCTGGCCATTCCTTCCCCAGCAGTGCCCATTTATTTTGTCTTCCTGAGAGTCTCACAGAGCCCAGCATGTGTTTGCAACACTTTGTGAATAATAACACTCATATATCTCCAGCAAAATAAAAAAACTGGATCAGATAAGGCACATGCCTGTGTACATCAGGAGCAGCCAATGCATCTGCCAATGAACCCTACAGTACTGCAAAATCCAACCCACGAGGAACACAGGGGTTATAAGGCAGTGTATCTCCATGGGGGGAAGAGGGGAGAGTTCAGATATAACTAGGAAAACAAGCACTTTGGTGACATTTCATAGGTGAAACCATGAATAAAACAGGAAAACAACCATTTTGGTGACATTTTATAGGGGAAACCATGAATAAAACAGGACCTGAGAGAGGGTTCTAACAAATTGCTTCCACTAATATCCTGGCCGCTGGGACAGTGGGACTGAATGCACAATTATCCCAGCTCCAGAAGCTGCCTCCAGTACCTCTGACCTGTGTGCATACATATCAGAACAGGCTGGATGCAAATAAAGCATGAGACACACGCTTACCTGCTGTAGTCCTCAAGAGGATGGGACATTCAGAAGGAAAAAGTGAATCAGGAGCTCTGAGGAAGAGCAGAGACAAGACAAAAGCATAGCATATAACAAAACACAGACTCTTTTAACTGAGGGAAGTTTAGAAAGAAAGGAGAGCCCTAGCTCACAAGTTGGAGCACATTTCAGGAAGGTCTCGGCCCCCGAACCCATAGGCTCTCAACTGGCTGCAGCCTATGTATACAGATGCCAAAGTAACCACGCTGCATTTAAAAGAAGATGAGCTTGGGGTGCTGGCCAGGAGACCAAGATGAGGCATGTTTGATCTGTCCCTCCCCAGCAAGCAGAACCTTAAGCCACTGGATGTATGCTTGTGTGCACCTGCACAAACGTCCCTGCTGGGCCAAGATCCAGACTGAAGTCAGACCCTCTGTCATAGACAAAGCTGTTTGCTGCAGCAAGGCAGCCAAAAAGCAGAGAGAGAAAAGCCTCAGCAGTGGGACGCATGGGAAGGAGCTGCCCAGCTGTTTCATCTGGCCATTTCTCTTGCCATATTTTACAAAAGCCTGATGACCAGCAGCAGGTTCCCTTCAAATTCTGTCCTATGCTATCTCAGCACAGACCCACATCCTGTCCATTAAGGTACAGTCCCCAGAAGACAGAGCTGTCTGATGTTACCCACTGGTCCTCATTCATCCCTGATCACCTTGGTGGAACGGGCCTAGGCCAGTCCCCCCTCAAGGAGTGGATGTGAGACAGGAGAGAGCAACTGCCAATTTTAATGCGTCCAGTGATAATCAGTCTGGCAAGGATGTATAAAGCACAAAATCAGGCAGCAGGAGTACACAGGCAGGGAGCTGGAAATAATTACCACGATATCGTAACCAGAAAACACAAGGCCAAGCTATTTACCATGCTAATTACTGTTTATCCCTGTTTATGGCCCCACATGGCAGTGGGACTGGGAGCCTGATTGGAGGTGTAAATGCTTAAAGGAACAAGCTCTGGATATTAGGATTAGATGCCAGGTCAAGGGAAAGCCTCTGCTGAGCTGAGGACAGGGAGAGATGAGCTGCACACCCCTCTTTTCCTTAACCAGAGAGCTGGAGTTGCTGAAAGGAAGACTCAGCTGGTCCTCCCAAGGCACAGTTAAGGGGAAGTGCCCAGAGCATGCTGCATACTGTTTATCTGCTAATGCATCTCTGTATCTTCATCTCCCTCGTTTTTTTTTCTCCTACACTATTTCTCCCAGATGCTGCTACTGGACTGAAGGATTGAAGTGTTCCTTAATGTTCCTTCTTCTAAACTGTATATGTTCCAATATACAGGTTTTCCTATATTAAAGCAGAGTTATTTTTCCAATGCATTTTTCCCACATCCTCCCTCCCTCAACACCTTCTTCTTTTCTTTTTTATTTCCAAACAGGTTCAGAGTAGAGGCACAGGAAAAGGGGAGGAATCTGCCACAGACTGCCCAGTTGCCACTGGCAAAGGTGAGCATTAGGATGAAGATTCAGGAGCTTATAGCAGGAGCCCCTGCTCCAAACCCTAGCCCACCACTTCTTTCCGCGTGATCTCCTGCTGGGATGTTCTGCCCAGCAGCAGACAGACAGCCAGCCTGCCTCTGCTGCCTGTTCTCACCACTGCCTCCTAGAAAGATGCCTTGACAACATCAAAAGGTATCTGAAATACTTCCCTAACCATCTTTTAATTTTTTTTAATACTGTAGGCTATGTCATGGGGAAATATGTCTCTGGAGGTGCTGCCCACGCTAAGGAAGAGTCTGAGCATCCAGGCACTGGGCACTGCTGTTGTTTCCAAAGTCTGAGTCCATCACTCCTTCCTGAAGTGCTGATTCACACTTCCCTTGCACTGCTCATCACTCACAGAGTCTCCCCCCTAGAAGTCATGCAGCTGATGGGTCTTGTCTCTGCCCCTTGCACTTTATCCTTCAGCCCAGGGATTAAACCAGTCCCTACCTCTCATGAAGCTCTCTCCCAAAATAAAACCAGAAAACTGTGTTGGCCCTGATCTGTTCCTATACCTTCCCTCCACACTACATTACCAGGTGCTGTCATGGAGCTGGGCATGTCCTATTCACTTCCATCAAGGATGTGATATCTGAAAACCCCTGGGAGACAACGGCTTTCCAGTCTGGAGAATTTGACTTCCCAACTGCATCAGATGTGTCAGAGCAGTATTGCATTTACCTTTTCCAGTGATTTTTATCTGTCTGGTTATTAATGAGGAAGTTTAACCCACTGCTGGGCAAATCCCTGAAAGTCAGACATCATGGTGAGGGGGAACCAGTCTGTACAGGAAACAATCATGAAGTGAGACAGATTCCAAGCAGGCACTGACCCTTCAGTGCATGAAGAATGATCCCTTCTCAGCTGATCCTGCCCCTGCAAAGGCCCATGGGCACCTTGCCTGCAACCAGCATGGACGGGTTGCTGAGCACTAGTCATATCACTCCCCCCAACTCTCCCAGTATCAAGCACCCTGTGCTGAAAAGCCAACCCAGCCACAGCCACCTCAACATAGTTTCTAAGCACAGCCATGACCAAGTCATTGGTGCCTATCTGGGAAAGACATTTAATTTCCTTCAGATAAAAATTAACTCATAAAGTCCTTTTGAGTCTGTTCCTCTGATAACCTGTTTCTCTCCTCAGTTCTCTTCCTCCAGGACGGTGCCCATGTTTGCCCCAGTGCCCAGACTCTCACTCCTCTCACATGTTGTCCCCACCATCACCACTGCACAGAACAATATCACCACACATCCGTCACAATACAGATACCTGAGAAAGTGCCATCATGAAAGTAAAATAAACTTCTCAAGGGGAAAAGACTACACCAAGACTTCACCCTCATCCTTTTCCTCCTTCAAAGAGGCCTGCTCTAAGCCATCTGAATTCAAGCATTTCCAAACCTCCCCTCCTGTGTGCCCTTGTCACTGTGACAGACACAACCATACTCTTCATGTTTCCTGTACACCACTGCTCCCACAAATGCATCTGCCAGAAGATACAAGTGCATCCCCATTTAAATTTTTGCCACAGGTAGGGGTAACCCTGAGCTCCTCACACAGTGTTTATGCTGGGGATGGACTCACCCTGGTTCTTGTATAACTGCATATGGGAGCTAGGCATCTCCTCCATTCCCATCAGTCTGTACATAACTTACACTGTCAGAGCAGCTGTTGGACCCATGGACCATACAAGAAACTCACATGCCCATATGTTGACGGCTCAAGCAGAACAGGCTCACACCTTGGTTTGCAGGATGCAAGGGACAGCTCATGAAAGAGTTAAGGGCAATCAGACCTCTTGTATATGTGTTGTTGCCACAGCGTACACACATTCTCTGGCATGATGGTGCATGTGGAGATTCCTGCCGAACTACTGCTGCAACAGAGGCAAGTGCCCAAACAATGTAATTTGTTCCTAATGCCTGTGCACATCTCACAGCCTTGACACAGTGGGCTTAATAGCCAATCTCTGCTGGGAAGCAGCTTAGAGAGGAGAGGGAGAGAGAAAGAGATGAGTGAAGGGGAAAGCAAGCAAAAGGAAAAGAGAACAAGGTGAATGGGAGCCCATAGAATAGAAAATAACACTGCCAGGCAGAGCAGCAGCTGAATTGGCTGTGACAGGCAGATCCTCTCTGCACCTGGGATTCAAATGGAAGCTTATTTTCCCGGTTTCTTCGAGAGACAATGAGTCCTGACTACCTGTCAGCATGCACCCAGGAAATGTCACCAGCAGAAAAGGGGCCCCAGGTGCTCCTGGCCCACACAGCTGACACAGCTTAAGATGGCTGAGGTCACAAGTAGCATTTCCTGGAGACAAACAGTGAGGAGCAGAGGGGAAAAAAAGAATTGAGCAACAGCAGAAACCAGAGACCCAAGGTGACGCTCTTGCCAGGACTGCTGGTGTTTCCAGAGGATGCAGGACAGCTTTGCGGACTACACAGCTCCTGTTCAACTCATATGAGGGGCAGGGGAGCAGCCAAACAGTGAATGTCTTCAGGCAGACTCACAAATTAAGACATTCACTGTCTTTCCTCAGCTTGACAACTTGCTGCGGGGCTATGAAGGACATACTCCCAGAGAGGTAAGGTCAGGCTGTGTCAGGTCTCCTAACAGGCAAGCTATACCCTCATCAGCCCATCAGAACAAGGATATGAAAACCATCAAGTCACGTCCAACCACGAAGGATCCATAATGGATGCCTGAACAAGACTACTTTCACCCTTTAGCATGGCCCCCCTCCTCAGGACTAACAACTGGTGGGCAACCCTGAAGGTGAGGGGTCACCAATTGGTATTTTTAACTTCCCTTTTGGGGAAGGAGCAGAGCATGCCATCCTACATCTCCTGGTGAGGCACCCAGCCAGGAACCTGCTCCTGTACCCTCTCACTTAGGCATGAAAATGTGCCACCCTTGACTCACCATCTTGCCCTGCCTCCTCCTCCTCCATCTCCTCCTCAAATCACCCACAAACACCCTTCCCCACTGCAACAGGCCAAGTAACTGCTGCCAATTAAAAACTGCTGTTTTCACTGTTTTTTTAATAAGAAAAAAGTAATTGAAATTTAATTTAGTCAGTGACTGAGAGACAGGGGAGGGTGTATGAAAATGAGCCAGCATTGGCTCAGGTTCCATCAGGAAAGAGCATAAGCCAAGAGGGGCCTGGGCAGATGCCTGGGGCAGCTGAAGGGGATCTGTACAGGAGGTTTCAAATCAGAGGCTCTCAAATCACCAGACCTTCTAACCAGATTTCTTCCCCAGCCCATCCCCACCACTACATGTAAATCCTCCAGCCATCCTCCTTCAATTATCCACATACTCCAGTTAAAACTTTGCATCCCATCCCCACAGCCTGCAAGGAGCAGGGTGCCTCTCTCCTGCCCTCTTGCCCTCTGCTGCTGGGACCAGAGCCCTGTCAGAGTTGGCAGCCACATGCCCATCAGCACAAGCTGCCAGCAGAGAGAAAGGGAGAGAAGCAGAGGAGTCCTGGGGGCCCAAGAACAAGACGGGGCTAGTGAGTCATCCCCTCTGCAAGCGCATACCCACAGCCCCCGCTGGCTACCACTGCACTCAGGGAAGATGCTGAATATTTGATTACGGGGCTTTTTTTAGATCTGCTGAAAATGGCAAGGGAAACTCCACTGTCAATTTAAAAAAAAAAAAAAAAATTAAAAAGGAAAGAGAAAGATCACAATCTCATCACCACAGCCGGTCTTACACCTTCCCCGAGGATATGTTAGAACAGCCAAGGGTGTGAGAGGAAAGCAGCCTGTGAGGATTTGTTTCTAGAAGGCTGGGGGATGGGAGGATGAGGGAACAGCTGTGGGAGGGTGCATGTGTTGCCATCCCCACCAATCTGAATGGCACAGGCAGCCTGTGTTTGCAGGTGAAAGGATGGAGCATGTGCCATGCTGGGGAAAAGCATCACCTGGCTCTGACACCTCTCCTAGAAGTCTCAGCATCTCTGCTGTGGTCGCCACCAGAGGACCTCATCTGGGAAAGGTGAGCAGCCATATGAGATTTTGCAGTGCCAACCTGTTGGTCAGGGACAAGGCTCACTGGGTATTTTCACACAGTGTCATACGAAGCCCTAGAGAAGTATGGGGTGACAAGGGACTACATGGGACTACAAGAGACTACAGCTAGTCTGTCTGCTCTTCCCCGAAATCAATAAGGCAGAAGCCACCTTTCGTTGATGTCTTTACTCCTTAGCTTGGAAAGTTCCTTCATATCAGCAGACACAGAGTTAAATCTTCATAGATGGTAAAACCTCAGCCCAGTAAGAGAGGAGACCTTTATTGCACCCTGGTGTGCCATACAGGAGATGTGGCACAAGCTCTCTGTCCCAAAACAGAGGGCTTGGCTGGGGAGGTGGAGGGGAGGGCAGGAGACAGGAATCTCAGGCAGGGATGTAAAGCAGACGTTCTGGGCAGAAGCCCCTCATCTCATCCCCAGAGGAAAGAGAGTGCCACCAGGGCAGTGCAGAGGAGACTTGCGTCTCACAGCTCAGCCAAGGGAAGGGCGGGTACTTTCATGTGCAAGGGAACAGAGAGGGATCAGGACAGAGAGATTTACAGAAATTCTAGAAATTTACTTTTCTCCCACTCTCCTCCACCCTGTCATTTTATCTCCTCCACTTTCTCTTCTGGTCTCCATCTCACCTTCTGTTTCTCCCTCTGTAAGCACTTATTGGCAAGTTTTCTCCAGAACACAGCTATTTTGAATGTGTGTTCCTCTACTTCCCTTACAACATTTGCTCTCTCATTCTCGGTATCTTCTTTGCTGGTGAAGCTGATCAGCTTAATGATGATAATATTGAACATGGTGAAATGGCTTCTTTCCCACCAAAGGCAGCTCTTCATTGCTCTGCTTTCAGGTACCAGCCACTTCCATGCCTTTCCTTACCACATCAGATGCACAAACTCAAATATCACCTTTTTTTTTTCCCCTACCATCTTCTCCACTTGGAAGAGAAGGACATTCTCTATCATGTATTTTTAATCTGCTCCTTGAGAAAGCCATTTTACATCTCAGGCTATTTTAGTCCTATTCCTCCTTCCCAGTCAGATGTCACTCTTGGGGAACCCAATCTCCTCAATTTAGTGGCCTGCCTAGTGTAGAAGTAGCAAGCAATATATTCCTTGTCTTCATGGGATACAGATCTCTGCCCAGCCCCCGTCCCCATCACTTTTGTGCTCACTGCACAGACGTAACTCCCCCAAAGCAGAAGCTGAGGGTCCACCATAAGGTCCCACATTTTCCAGCAAAAGAAACCCACAGATCACTTGTGCTGTGATTCATCCTAGTGGAGAGAACAGTGTGGGCTCCCTATCTCACCGTGCGTCACAGAACCTGCCCCCAGTGGGAGAAGACAGAATAACTGGTGGTGAAAGGTGTCTCTGGAGGCCTCTGATCCAAATTCCTGTTCAAAGCAGGGCTAACTTCAAAGCCAGAGCAGGTTGCCTAGTGCCTCGACTGCTCAAGTTTTGAGTATCTCAAAGGATGCAGACTCCAAAATACCTCCAGGCCGCCGTTCACCCTCATGATTTCTTCATACGGAGTTGGAATTTCCCTTGCTGCAACCTGTCTCTGCTGCCTTGGTGCACATCTCTGGGAAAAGTCCAACCTCAATTTCTCTACACAAACACATACCCCCCCGCCAATTAACATCAAACATATCCCCCTTAAATTGCTCTATTCCAGGATAAACAAAGGCAGTGCCCTCAGCATCTCCTTGCATGTGCTCCAATCCCCTGATAATCTCCATGGCCGTCCACTAAACCAACTACAGTTTGACACTCTGGGGGACAGGGGCAATGCCTGACTCTACTTCTGCCTGCTTGGGAGGTAGGCTGAACTAAAGTCTTCTCTGAATGCTTCCTCTTTTCTTTATTTCACTGTTAAATGGATAGTAAACAGCCTCCAGGCTATGCAAGCCAATTATATTCAGCAGAAACAGCAGTTTGGATCACCAGGTTCATAAGACTGTATCTAGATTTTACTATCAGCAAATCATATTCCCAGTCCAGAGGAAAAAACAATCCCCTGACAACACCAGCATGAGGTTTCAGATGGTTTTGTGAACCTCTCAACAGGGTTGAGGATCCAGAAAACAGACCTAGTCCTGTCTTCCCTGCCCAGCTGTCAGAGTGGTTTGGGAATTAACTCATCATGCTTTATTTATCATCAAAATTTTCAGTCAACAGTCAAAACAGAGAGGCACATTTTTCCCCTGTAAAATGTATTCAGCCATATCCCAACCTCTCTCCGTATTCACTTCCACCAAGCATCCTAAAACCATTTGATTTTTAAACAGGAGAGAGACAAGCTCCAGGAATCCCAGCTGCACTTTGTAAAGGGAGGAAGAAGACACAGAGTCATGCCACCTTGCCATGCAAAACAAACAGAGAAAGGAGCAAGGTCCCAGGAAGGTGGTATGGGGAAGATTCTACTCACTCCGTGCCAAGGATGATTGACCAGGGGAACCCGCTGCTGCAGGACATCACCAACACAGACAGCTTGACTGGGTGTTTAACTGGAGTGGTTTTAAAAGCAGAGATGGCACTTAGCTCTTCCAGCAAATGTGGCTGCATCTAAGGGCTTCCAGGTGGAAGTCTGTGAAGTCATTTGGGGTTCTCCTCTTCCTCCTTCCCAGCCAGACACCTCAAAAGAAGAATGACATGAGGGGTAAAATGGAAAGGATTCACCTCATTCTGAAGACCTTCACACTAGATCTTCCACTTCGCTGGGAGTTACCCTGTGACCTACAGAGATGGTGGCTTTGCCCTGTTATAACAACTCCAAGGAGAACTTCATTAATGCCCCAAATTCACTAGTGGGGAAGTGCCACAATTCCCAGGGAAGGGCACTGTGATTTCAATTACCTGGAGGTATTTGAGAGGGATTCAGAGACGCATGGTCCCACCTATTCCAATTCCCCACCCTCAAGCTCCAGTTGCCATGGCAATGGTACTGACAATTTCAATGCATAAACCCAAATTTGCATTTTAATGGAACATAATTAGAATGCTGAGATAAACGATTCTTCCTCGCTAAAAGGTAACAGCCACATCTCACAAATATGCTCCACCAGCAAGTATTGCACATGCATGCGCACACATAGAGCCTATACATAGCTGGGCTATGGGAGCTGGGAAGTTGCTCTCAGTTCCTTTATGCCTAACTGGGAAGCTTTACATCCACAGCACAAAAACACAGCTTCCAGATTAAAACAACAGATTTACCAAGCAGGGTCAGGCCATATCTGTTGCCCCAGCACTGAACCCTGAGATGCTCTGTATGCTGGCAGCTCTCAGGGGCTCAGCAGCAGGGATGATTTCCCAGAGACAGTGAAAAACCTGTCCCTCTCCAACTGTTCTAATACTTATTTTCCCTTTTTTTGTAGCTAAATTTGTAGTGAGATGTGCTCTCGCTTGGTTATCTGTAATATGCCCAAGAGTTTATTCTCCAGCTCTTGGATCAGGAAAGGAGTACTGTGTTAGCACCTGTCCCACACTGTCAGCAGAGAGGCCAAGTAGTTATGAGAGGGCACAAGGAGATTTTAAAAAGGAAATGTTTCCAAGACATCTCTCTTTACTTCAGCAACAGGTGAGAAAGAGGAATGGAGGGGGGAGAACCCATTCTACACCAAATAGGAAAGCAGAAAAAGAATTTCTATTGCCCTTGATACAAACTAAATTCAAAGCAGGCAGCTGGCAGGAGTGAATAGAGACAGAAGAGAGAAAGAAAATAAAATTTTAAAAGGAGAGAAGGGGAGAAAAGCAAACAAGTGAATCATAAAAGCTCCAAACAACCTGGAAATTTCATTTGGCTCTTCAATTGGGAAGTGATATGATGACTACTTGGGAAGGGGCAATCACATCTGGGAGATGTTTAATGTAGCTGCAGCCCAGACCAGCTTCCCCCAGCCTGGTTGAACCCTGCTGGGCCTCCCAGTCCTTGGGGGACTGCAGGCAGCTCTGCAGAAGACGAGGGCACAAGATCCAACTCAGCCCATCTGCCTCAGTCCACCTGCCTGGAATGTGGAAGCAAAGCCACAAGTCCTGCTGAACAGCACTGACAGGGCACCACTGACACTGATCAGCTATCTGCCAATGCACTGAGTAAACGACACAGAAGTTGCTCCCCAGGAACTCTGTGGCCTGGATCTATGCTTCTATTCCTACAGAGAACTTTCCGAGGGGTCCCCTTCAAGTGTTGCAGCTTCCTACCAATACTGGCTAACTGGCCATGCTCACTCCATTAGGTCTACACGATCAGGCCCCAGAGGCTTCTGTTCCTCCCCAATCACACCCAGTGATCAGTCCAGAAGTCAACAGTGGTGAAAAGTTCCATATAGCACCCCTAGAGCTGCCTGGTCTCAGTGCAGCTTCGTGTCCAGCAGGCACCAGGGCAGACCATTCAGAGCTACTGCGTGAGGAGAGGAGATCCTGATTCATCCTCCAGGAAAGTCTTTTAGTCCTGCTTCTCTGGACTGCACAAAAAAGAGCATGCCTCCCCCTTGCCACGTGCACCACTCCAGCTGGCAACCCCATTTAATCTCTCTGCCATCCTTCATTTGCCAGAATCAAATATTAATTGGGCTGCTCTGTGATGGAGCAAATGTTAATGCGCCTTGGCACACGATGGAATGGAGCTAGATTCAGTCTCCAGTACAGCACGCAGCTGGAAGAGCACAGCAAGGCAAGCCCAGTGGAGGAATCTCTGGGGTTCCCCACCACTTTGGCCGGCCCCAAAAGCTGCACATTGTGGGGATTCACATCCAATCTCTTTCACATCATCTTTAGCACTGATGCACATGCATGTGTAAATGCACATATTCAGGTTGCACACAAATACACACATCTACCTAGAGCCATCCAACCCCCACGTAACGAATCAGCTGTACAAAATCAGCATGAATGCATGCTGAGGAGCTCACACACTGTACATCCCATGGCACTGTTTCCATTCATGTAAGTACACCCAGGTATAAATTCATATGGATGTTGGCACATATATGGGGTGTGCTCATATACCAGCGTAAATCATGGTGTACCCAGTAAGGCAGGAGGCTGTATACCTACACACAACCAAACAGACACACTTTCCCAGAGTTGATGGCTTTCCACATAACCCTTGTTCCCTTGCTCTGGCTTGCAATTGATTAAGTTAAAAATAAAACCCCATAGTTCTCCTAAAGACCATATATGCCACACATATGGTGGTTCATGGAGCATGCATTAGCCAGTTCCCCACCCTTAGGATACAGCTTACAGGTTCTGCCCAGTAGGAAGCCCTCAGAGGATGAAGACACTAGGTCTAGTTCACAATACAAAGTTTTAGGAAAAAATAGTAGAGTAAGGGAGGGAGGTAAGAAAAAAGAGCTGACCTTATAATTTAGAGAGACTCAAGTGCTGGGGGTCAAGATAAAAGGTCAGGTTGAACTGTCACCCTCCCAGAAACTGCTGACCTCATTGGAGAAGCAAAGGCTAGAATGAAAAAGAGAGGGCAAAGAGAGGGAAACCAGCAACACAAGTCAAAAGAAAACTATCAAAGAGAGAAGGAGTGAAGAAAGGAAAGAAAAAGTGTAAGAAGGAAAGCCCCGAGAAATTAAGCAAATAAAAGAAATTATAAAAGCATCAGCCACCATGTTGAGAAATGCATATGCCAACTGTGAGACAGAAGGTCTCCTCGCTCACTGCACAGTGAGGCCTTGTGCAAGCCAGACTCCCCACAGGTGCTTGGGTCTGACAGCTCCCACCCCGCAGCCATGTCTTCTGTAACAGGGACCATGTGGCTGGCTTGTCACTTGGCTTCCTTGGTGAGAGAAAAGACCAGCCCTTGGCAAGCCTCCCTACACCATTCACATCTGCCCATCTCCTACCTCTGCTTTGGAGGCTACCACAGTGCCTCCCCAAGGGCCCTCTCTGCCACTGACATGGCCACTTACCATATGGAGGTGTGCTGCTGCCAGGGCTACAGATGGGGACAGTGAACAGTGCTCCAGGGCCAAGCATTAGCAAGGGATGTGCTGCCAAACCGGTACCATGACCGGCAGGAGACGAGCACTACTCAGACAAAAGTCATGGTGGCCAATTCACAGTAAGGCCCTGATGACTACCAGATACGGACTGGGGTGTTCAAAGGTGGGGGTATAGAGTTGCACCTGAAAACCCTCCTGCACCTTGCTGGTTCTGTGCCCCAAACTTGCCAGGGCTGTGTAAAACCCACAGCAACTCTTGTCCTGCAAACACCTTCCACGCCCTCCCCCTGCTCCTGCGAGGGCCTTTCTAAAGCTCAGCACCCATCTCAGCACCCATCTCTCTTGGCTGTTGTGCTTGCGGTGGGCGAAACCCAGCCTCACAGTGACATCTAGTGAGGAGAGGGCTTGTGGCACCAGACACCTGCACGAGAAACGGCAGCCTGGCATCCTCTCCCACTGGCGTTTTTCCCCCGGACTTCAGAAGACAGAGGCAGAGCAGATGTGGCCCTAGAGGAGAAGGCAACCTGGCCCAGGGAGGAGTCACGTGATGAGCGTATGGGTACCTGGCACCCAGTGCCTCCAGGGCAGCCTCTGCACCCCAAGAGAGTGGGGGTCCCCCAAGCACATGCCAGTGGATTTTCAATGTTTTTTCTAAAATACTGTTTTCTACACTGTGCTGAGGAGAGCTGGATGGAAAGGGAAAGAAAGGATGAGAAGAGGGTAGAGAGCCAAATATATAGTTTAGAAGGACTCAACTGCTGGGAGTCAAGAACAAATGGTAAAAGGTCAGGTTGAACTGTCACCCTCCCACAGCCTCAGAAATTGCAGATCCTGGTTGGAGACGCAAGGGCTACAGCAGTCAAGGAAACAGGGAATAAGACAGGAAAGACGAAACACAGCTAGTAGAGCAAAAGAAGGAAAGAAAAAACTAAGGAGGGGGAAAATTACAAAAGCATCACTCAGGGAGAGAGGTCTGGTACCACACTGACAAATGCAGCATGCCAGCCACAGGACAGTACATCTCTTTGATCTGGTCAAGTGTCACATGCTATTCTGTGTGGTTCTAAGCAATTCTGGAAAAAAACAAAACAAAACAAAAAACCACACACACAAATTAGGAAATCACAAAGTGTACATTGTGGCAATAAGCATCCAGCCCCTCTGCTGCTTGCAGCTAAATCCACGATGCTTTGCTCTCAATCCCCACATCAGAAACAAGTGCAGAAGGGATCAGCTGATCTGACCTCCTCTCTGTCTGGGCATGCTGGTGGCCCAGCCATCCCCTGCCCTGCAACACCTTCATGATCCCATCCCTCCTACACTTCCCCATTTTTCCTACTGTTTCCAAATGGCTCCCTCCCAAGCCTGAAGGGACTGGGGAACAAGACAGGACACAACACAACTTTAGCTACTGCACCAGGGGACATGACACGCCTTTAGCCATAGGAAGATCAAACCGGCATCAGCACAGGATGGAGCAAGCAAGAGCTTGTATCAGCAGGCAATGCTGTCCCCAGCTCCACCAGCTCTGCTCTGTACCAAGCAGCAGAGACATCCACTAACAAGGTCTGCCTAAGGCAGCAGAAGCCCAGGACAGCCCCAGCCCATCTCGTCTGTCTCCAAACCCTTAATGGTTGGTGACAAGAATAACTAGTTAAACTTTGCTGCATCCTGAGCCAGCTCTGGGGCTTGTAAACATTTTAAGGCCCTGGAGCAAAGAGGCTGGGAACAAAACACGGAACCTTCCACCTCTTTGAAAGCAGCCAAGTTCAACAAGGACTGACATTCCCCAATTTCACATCTGCACAGCATGAGGATACTTAAGCTCTCAGCTCTGATACAGCACCTTCTCTGTGTAGTTCCAAGCTCTTTACGTGAGACATCATTATTACCATTGTAATCAGAATAAAATACATCCTACCTGGAAGAAACGAGACTTTATTTCATCAAAAGCCACAATATTTCTAGAAATGAGAACCACCACTGCCTTTTTACAAATCTCTCTAGTTAAAGAATGTTATACTCAGAACCTTGCCTCAAATTCCCTGTTTCAATTTCTGTCCATTTGTTGTGTATTCAGCAGGGGAATATTTTTAGGGGTGAATTTCTCAGATTCTGACATGGAGTATCTACAGTTCTGACTAAAACACAAAAGAAAGCTACAAAGACCAAATCAAACAACATAAGGGAGGAATAAAGAGTAAGTTGAAAGCCAAAGGTGAAACAAAAGAAGAAGGTCAAGTGTCAAGCCTGGGAGGCCAGTCTGCAGTTTAAAAAGGAAAGATCAATTCTAGAAGCACAAAAGGAAAAAGATAGGCTGAAATACAGAGAGAAGAAAAAAACTAAAGTCAACAGGTACCAGTCCAGTTGCTTGAAGCTGATTTGAAAGGAAAACAAAGCTCCTGATAAGCTTGGAGGCTCAGATGCCTCAGTCTCATCAAGCCACTGTAAGCTTCCAAAGAAACAAGGGTAGATGTCCTGGAAGATTCTTCAAGGGCTGCCACCAAACAGCTCCATAACTCCTGGAAGCTGTGCTGATTCAGCACTGTTCATGACACAAAACCACAAAAACTAAGTCGTCAGAACCCCAAAATGCAAGATATGAGCTCAAAGCTCTCAAGTTTTTTGACAAACCCCAGTGTGTACATATGGCAGTAGGTGTCTGGTCCACAGCTCCCCTACATCCTGTTCACTCAGGACCATTCCTGCTCCACCAAAGCATCTTTATCCTCTCTTCCCAGGTTTTTAGGGAAAAGGACAAGAAACTACAGCAGGGTAACTTTTGGCCTTCTAGACAGGGGGAAACAGTGGCAGTAAGCTCTGCCACTTTCTTCCAGAGCTGATGCTGAAGGAATGAAATAGGTGGGGAGAGCAGGAG
>NW_020799092.1:2073558-2092890 GCF_003259725.1 Athene cunicularia | reverse complement strand
AAAATAAAATAAAATAAAATAAAATAAAATAAAATAAAATAAAATAAAATAAAATAAAATAAAATAAAATAAAATAAAATAAAATAAAATAAAATAAAATAATTCTATTAGTCTAAAGTAACTAGACACTTATCCATGCAAGTGTATGAATCAAAGCATTGTCTAGCCCTTGTTCAAATTTAGTAGGCCAGAAAGTCAAATTGCTTTTCAAAGGCATGTCACACAGTTAAAGGACAAAGGTTCCTATGTACTGTTGAGGTACAGCGCATGCAGTGATCCATGGTTCTTTGTAGGAACAGTGACAACAACACAAACTGCCTCAAGTTGGTGCAAACACAGCTAAGTATTAATGACAACAGCTTTGAATACTGCCGTTCAAGAGAAAATACAGAATATGGGATGTGGTGAAACTGGACAGCTGTCTAAAGCAAAGCACGTTCCACAATCCACATGTGAAGAAACGTACAGAGGTGAAAATCTGTTATAAAACAGCTTGAAAATCTGTCTGATTCGTCTTGGAAGAGAAAATACAGATATATGTGTCAGTGTGGACAATACCAAGTGTTCAAACATCAGGATCCCATTTCCTAAAATCATAAGACTCTTTCTAAAAAAGTCCTAAACTAAATAAATGCTTGTGATTGTTGCATTTTACTTCTAATGCTGCCCTCAGCTTCTGTTTTTTAACATTCTGCACAATATTCCTTCAGACTGAGACTCCTACATAAACCCCTGAAACCAGAAGCTGGAACATAAAATAAAAGCAAGCAAACAGCTATTATGAACTGCCACAGACAGCAATATGATTAAGCATGAATATCCATAACGTCTTTGTTAGTATGTAGTACAGAATAATAAAGTGGAACAGGCCAAATGTAAAATAATCTCAGACTTCTTCCAAAGCCTAGAATAACCAGGAGAACAGTCACTCCAAGATGTACCAGAAATCTTATCAACATATTCAAATGAGGAAAATTGCTATTTTTCAATACTATAAGCAAGCAAGCATAAAGTGAACTGATAATATTCACATATGGAAGTTAGTTACTTAAACTGATCTGTATGCTGGGTTATTTGTAATTGAAAAGCCAGCTAGCTCATAGGTACCCACTGAGGCATGAGATTTAAAGCAAGCTATAAAACATGAACATTAGTGTCAGAAAGCTTTCAAAGATAGCTTAACTCTCAGAAACAAAGACATTCTCAATCTGAAATGCAGCGCCTGTGGTTTTTGCCATCCAAAGTTAGATTACTCATGCTCTAAAATAGTGATTTATTTGGATGTTATACATTTAAATGAACACCATTTGACATTCATTCTGTCCCCAAAGTGCTTCAAGGAGCTAACTGCACTGATTTTTGAGGAATTACAAAGTGATAAAGTTTTCTTAGATGAAATTTTAATTTGAGCAGAGGCCTTAAAACACTAGAATGTAACACTGAATTTTTTTACTGCCATAGATACAAAGTGTCTTAACATTAATTTTTTAATAGTACATAATAGTCTGGAAAAAGCTATTTATAGGGTCTGCTCAACTGTTTTTAACAGTGATTCAGGTAAAAATAAAGTAATAGTTACATGTATATATCATGATGAAATAAGGAACATATCATCACTGTGAGGGTGATAAAGCCATGGTAGCTTCTGCAAAGACAAATACAGCATTTTATATGCTGTGCTCAACGTAAAGCAGATCTATCAAAGACAGGTTAGTTGACTTAATCTAAGGTCAGCAGAGGATATTTTACAATTTATGACATGTAGGAGAAAAAATTATGTGATCCAAATGCCTAAATTCTATGTATATACAGATTAAGAGTAACATATAATACACAGGCAAAATGCAGTTCACATTAAGAGACAATCATACATTCCCAATGCAAGTCTGTAAACTGATCTTGTTTAGCACTGCAGGGAAAAGATGTAAGCAAACTCAAAAACCACGGGCAGACTGCACCTATGTCTGCAGGAATGTGAGAGGTATTAGTTGTACCAAAGTCACCCAGAAACATGATGTACCCTATTACCACCATGTCTGCCAAGACCAAGCACAGCTGAAGCCAGAATGCAGTTAAGAGAAACACTAATGATCATGCCCCAAGAAAAGTTGCCAGATCCTGTTAAAAGGAGCTGAAGAAATGTAATGTATTAATAATAGGTACATGATTTCACAAAGTGTTAAAAAATCCATGGCCCATGTTGGACCGTGATCTTTGGCAACAGATCCAAACCTGGGGAATGAGTCACACCATGAAGCATGCGTCCATTTAACTTCTTGGTACACTAACTAGCTCCAAGAGCCTGACCGGACTCTGAGGCAGGACACTGTGAATGCAGTTAAAGAAAGTGCCTTGCCTTCCCTCTTCAGCAGAGTGACCCCTGTGCACTCGTTAAATTTTATTCTGCCGGTAATTGCTGACTAAAATCATAGCAAGTCTGCACTCAACCTTGCTGGTCAAAGGAGGTGTTGCCTGTATTACGGTTTCTTGCTACTGAAGACATTTAATAAGAAGGGAGTCAGATTTTCTGAGACCTACATAATTGAGAGCTTTATTAATTGGTGCTACAGAAATTGAAATAGGATAGTATTGGTAATGGTTTATTTCTGAGGTAGAAAAGGGCATATATTTTCCAGCAACAGGATAATAAATCAGTGCAGCTTGTACCACACTAATTTGTTAAACATGTTTTGCTGTGGTGGTAACGAAGATGTTTTTTGCATCAGATGCCCTCATAAAGGCATTTATGAGGTTATACCATTCTGACATTAAGCATGCATAACAATGTATTAGGTGATGCTAACAACGTTAAATGATGCAACTGTAGTGTTTAAACAGTAGAATAAGCTATCTTGAACATACTATGCAATATGTAACCATGAACAGCTTACAAAGAACCTGTAAATTGTATTTTAGGGGCTAAAAGAGAGTGTTTGACTGATGAGGTATTTTTGGAAATGCTTTCCCCATGGTGAGATCACTGCCAGCTATCATTTATCTCACTCTGACCAAGACAAAGATAACCTGAATATATAAGTAGTAACAAATCTTCTGCTCATGAGCATACTCTCTAGTGCTCTCTTCAATTTCAGCAATAGGCTATTATCTCACTGCTTGTTCATCTTCTTTGCAAAACTATAATAACCTCCTTGTAACTTCACTAGCTTTCACATGACTGGAGGAACAAACCTGGCAGAAGCTCCATCTTCCACTAGCTGCTAACGGAGAACAAGAAAATGGAGAAGCACTCTGTTATACACCCAGTGACTGTCCCTCTGATTCAATCAAAAAAATAGTTCAGATTACTGTAAAAGGAAAATTATGAGTGAGAAGCAACATGCTGAACAAGCAGTAAATGGTTAACATTCCTCAGCCCCGAAAACAGGAATTAGTACTGAGTAGCTCCTGTCCAGAAAAATGTATTAGCACCATCCTATCAGTAGATACTGACATGGGATGCCAGGATCTATCCAGGTAGGGATTCCTAATGTAATAGGTAGCAAATCGTCTGTTCATCAAATCCAGTAGGAAGACAATAGAAAAGCAAACGGTCATACGAACTATTGTATGTTGTGTAATACTAACAGCAAATGTTTAATTGAATTAAACATTATAAGTGTATATGGTGACAGGAAGAAAGGAGGAGGGTGAACAACAAGAGAAGAAGCATCTGCACAAAGAGGTGTGAAGAGTTGCAGACGCCCAATTAAGCCAACAAGGGAGTATTCACGACCATAAATCTCCTTATTCAAGGAGACTACTGGGCCTAGGCTGATAAGGACACCGCAGACTTAGTGGATCATCACATTCCAGGCCAAGGGTGAAAATTACACTGTGAGGAGGACCTGAGGCCTTCATCCCAGACGACCACCGCCCATAATTTAGAGACCCTTACCCGTATTTTTGACCGCTTCTGCGCAAGCGTTAAAGACTGATAAGCTAATTACTGTACGAAGCGGGAGTAGGCGGGATTAGGTAATGTATATGTATAGGCATTTAATGAATATGCAATGCTTTGTAGTATAAAATTAAGACAAAATTCCCTGAGAGGTGCGAGCTGTTGTTGGAGCAGGGGACTCCCTGGCCGCCCAGCGCTGTTTTGCTTGTTGCCGCTTGCTAAATAAAACTCTGACTCAGCCAAATTTAAGAAGTCAGTTTATAACAATAAGAGAATGAACAATTAAGACAGACATTGAGGTGACATCTGCAGGGGCTGGAGAACAATTTTCAGAGAATGAATGTCTTTTAATGAACAGAGGTTTAGCTGTTATCAGTCCCTGTTAGAGATCATTACTATGAAAAACGAGAGCTGCTTGTATCACTTTCTCCCTGCAGTACATGTCTGAGGGTGAATAAACGTCTCCTTCTTCAGTGCCAGTTTATAACTGCCAGCACTGGCTATAATTGAATAAGCTTTATTCAGATGATAGCTAAATTTAGCAGATATTACCATCAAGTCTCTAGAGGGGTGGAAAAGGGGTAAGAAAGCTTTAAATAACTAAATACTGAATAATACATGCAATTTATGTCAGAGTGAACCTCTGTGCCTGAGAGTTAAATCTGGATTTTGGGGCCTCGCCAAGACAAAACATGACGCCGCTGCTGTCGTCCTGGCCTGCTGTTATTATGATCATTATCCCTGTGATGGCGGGAGCCACTCGGAGCTCTGGCCACACTGCAGCGGCTCCACGAGGCGTTACACAGAGGACCTGCAGGCCGGCTGCCGGGCCACCACGCTACAGACGCGGGAGACGGGGTCGGTAAGAAAAGGCCACCAGGAAGAACGCGGCACCCTCCCTGTGGGCGGCGCTACCTCAGGCCGCGTCTGAGACAGCCTCCACGCAACACGGTGCCCCGCCACTGCGCCACTGCCTCCCGCCGCAGCGCCGCCGCAGCTTTCCCCATGCGCGCGCGTGGCGGCGCTTGCACGGCCGGAAGTGACGCCACGGGCGGGCGGAAGTGTGGCGACGAGACGGAAGTTGGCCGCCGACGGGGACTGCGCCCTCATGTCGGCCTCCCTGCTGCGGCGGGGCTTGGAGCTGCTGGAGGCGCCGGGTGAGCGCGCAGGGACTAGGGACTATGGGGCAGGGAGGAGGTGATTCCCGGTGTACGGCGGGAGTAACTCCGTCCTACTTCCCGCTGCAGGCCGGGGAAAGGTCCCACCGGGACTCCAGCGGGGGCGAGACGGCCTCAGGGCGGTGGGCACTGCGAGGCGGAGGAAGAGGGCGCGGGATCCCGGGAGGAACAAGGCCACAGTTAAGGGCAGAGTCGTGAAGTCGGCGATAGGTGAGTCCCGACGCGCCTCTGAGGGGAGAGAGAGAAGCGTCTTTACTGCCCTCCACAGCCCTCGCACAGGGTCTGCTTGTGGTGTCCCGCAGCCACCCTCCTGGTCGCTTGGGTGCCCTTCTGGTGTCCCCTACTTAAACACAGCCTGATCTGTGGATGCACCCCAATCCTTAAGTTGTAGTGGTTGCCTCTCTCTCCCGGGGCCTCACTGATCCTCCTGTGCTGCCTGGATGAGCAGCTTATGTGTTCTGTACCACTGTGCTTTGGTCTAGAGGAGTATCATAAGAAGGCGGCTGTGAATCACTTGAGAGAAAACCTGCAGTACATGTTGAAGGGACGATTTGTTGCAGACAAAGCCGTTACAGAACAGGTAAGACTGTCACTTCATTGTTTGGGGGTCTGCTTCTGCTGAGGAACACGGATGAATGGGAATCATCCCCAGATCCTCCAGCTTAGACCCTGTACAGAAGAGTCACGTTTCTGTCTGCAAGTGGCCTTGGGGAATTTCTGTATGTGCTGTAACTTACAAAACTTTAAACTCTTGTTGATATGTTATCCCCTGTGATGTTCTCTGATACCAGTTAAAATGTACTGACAGCTGTTGGCTTTTCTTAATTATCAGTTATTTTATAGCTTCAGCTAGCAAAGAAGCCCTGGTTCAGACCTTCCACTTACTGTTAATTGAACTGGCCTTCTCTGTAGCTGGAGACTGTTTAGCAAGGAACCAGATGTGCTGCTGGCTCACATAACAGGAATTTCATAGCATCTTGAACGATGTGTCACATAACCTGAGAATTTAACCAGTGGTCTTCCCCAAAGGGTAGTCACATGCCAGGATCTGAGGAGGAGAATAGCTGACATTGCTAGAATCTTGGGCTATTCTTATGAGATACAGGTTTTTAACTTACATAAACCAAGTGGTTTAGGCCAGTGTTTCTCGGGCTGGAGATTGTGAAAGGAAGTAAAGTGTATTAGAAAATGCTGAGGGAATTCCACCAACTTCTTGGGTTTTCAGGTTGTCCCATGGAGAGACAAGATAAAAGAAGATCATAGTTTCAGAAAGGTCTGAACTGCCATCAGTGTTTCTATCTCTGTGACAGTTACCAAAAAGTAGTTTTCGTATTTGTGACTTCAAATATGAACTTGGCATTTGCTATTGTCCCAGTGACCTTCAGTGGTTAACTTCGGTGATTGCATCTTGCTTTTCTTTGGAGGCATTCTGGGCTATGGCTGGGTACTAGTAGAATAGCAGAGATGCTGCAGGTGAGCTTGAAAATCACCATTTTGTGGTATGGTCTGCGTAACAATGACTTGTGGTTTTCTTTTTTATTGCCTGAAGGTTCTTGCTCAGAACAGAGGCAGGAAGTCCAAAGATCAGCCTCCAAAGAAGGTGGCAAAGAAGAAGCCGGAGGGAACTGTCTTTACTGAAGAAGATTTCCGTAAATTTGAGAGAGAATACTTTGGGAGACCATAAACAACATGACAGGAATTCTTGCAACTCAAGTCTTTCTGCAGTTGAGTGCTCAGCACACAGGACTGGCCATTTCCTCAGCATGTTTGAGATGGGACATTGGAGATATGCCTCTGTCAGCAAGTGATTTAATGTTACACTTAAAGAGCAGCTCTGCATCTGTGCAGAACTTGTTAGCAGCCAGCTAGAGCCACAGAGGTTCTTTTGGCTCTGAAATGTATTGTCCTTCTAATTACCTCCTTCCAGCCAGCATGTCTTGCATTCTTAATGTAGAAGGGCAGACCAAGCTAAATACAAATCTTCTTCCCCTTCCTCAGGATCTAAGGCTTTTGCTACCTGTATTATTTGGCGTGCAGCATTTAAAGTACTGTGAGTGGAGAAGTATTCTGAACCAGCAGTAATAAATCATTGGAAGGGAAGGATGCTTTGAAAGACTTAAACCTGAATAGCCCTGCAGTTTCTGTTCTTATTACAGCCTCTGCCAGGTTTTTCAGTCATTGCAAAAACTTTTTATATGTAACTTGATTAAATAATTGTTGCAGACACCTTGCTTTTGTAATAGTGATTATCATGACAGGCTATGACTTATGAAGACAAACCATGTCACTGTTCTGATCCAAGCATCCCTCTCTAGGATGACTCAGTTGCATGAATGGCCTCTCTGATTCATGTTGATGTCTGTATTTAATCTTCCCTCTGACATTCTCAGAGTGCAGGTTGGAATGGAGATGACTCCTCTGATTTGCGTACTCACGGTCTCCCCTCTCCAAGGAAGAGGTCTTACACAGAGAAAGTTGTTCTTTGGATGCTTATACCTCAGCTTTCCCACTGAGGTTCAGCTGGCGCTGCCAGCTGCTGTAGCCAAGAGGCATTGTGACCCAGATGTTAGCCTCGGCATGAAGTTAAAAACAACTGAGCCAGAGGTTGTGGTGCTGAGTTAAAGGGAAGTTGTGGGTTTTTTTTTCTATCGGACTACTGCTAAATTCCCGGCTGCAACAAATAGAAGGCCCAGCAGGTGGGAGTGTTGTTGCAGACACTTCTGTACTAAACCATTGTAAATGTGCTTCTGCGAAGCTCCTGCCACTGCTCTTTCCTGCCCCTTAAGAAGATGGGTAGTGTCTTCCCTTTGGAAAAAAAGAGGTAAGGAGGACTAATGCCAAGCTTTGGTTAAACCCAGGAGTTGATTACAAGGGGCTTGGCTGACCTGAGAAGCAGCTGCTTACATGTCCAGCACTAGAGAGAATTTGGTGTCACTTCCCTACCCTTTGATTACAATTCCTGGTCCTGTCCTCTTAAGTCTGTGTCTCTTCTGTGTGTTCTTGCCCTCTTGTCTGCATAGGAGAGAAGGTCACCCAGATGTATGAGGTCCAGACAGGGGAAATAGTGAACATGCTGAAGTGTGTGTACTGGAAATGGTGTAATAGCATGTGGGAGGGGATTTATTGTAATAGAATCAAGTTCAATTGTCTGCAGCCAAAAGTGGTAAATATAGAACAGTTCAAAGACCAGTTCCCTTCTTTTTGGGTTTGTTCTTGCTCCTAAAATTAAAAAACATGTAAAATAATAATGTTTGTTTTCTTCATAGTTTGAAAAAGTAGTCAAGCAAAATGTGTATGCAGCACATGTCTCCTTAAAACCACAGCACTCTATGCCTGCTGCAGTGTATGTGAGCTGGTCTAACACATGCATCTCTGTGGAGCTGTCATGGCGACAACAGTGTGAAAAAGCCAGCTGTGCCACAACTTGAGTTTTGAAAGAGGTAGATTTCTGGAGTGTTACTTTGTTTCAAGCCCTCATGTTCAGTATTTGGCTTTCCTTACTTAGGTCCTTCATGTCACCCTCTACACCTCCTCTGCCAGTTCATCCTATGCACCCTTTTTTCTGTGGTTGTTCAGCTCCTAGGCCCTTCTTCCGCAGGCTGAGGAAAGCAAAACTATCCTTTGTTGCTGCAGAAAGGAGCACTAGGATAATATGGTTCACTCACTTTGTATAAAACCCAGCTTGTTAATGAATGAGGAGCTTTAAAGTGGGGCCCAGAGCAGTTTTACCCAAGTATAATAACATGCAGATCTGTGGAGTTTTAAAGTTGGATGTCAGCTGTTGTTACTGGTTGGAAAGACTATTAGAGCACTACAAGTAATCAGCATATTCCTTGTGGCTATATGCCATGAGGCGTTATATTGTTGAAGAGGGTAAAGCTACCTGGCAGACTGGATTTTTCCATCTGAAATCAAACTTGGTTGTACAGCCAACAGTATTCTTAAATAAATTAAACTTTATTTTGCGGGAGGAAGGAAAAGCAAGCAGAAGTGTACGGGTGGCTCTAGGTCACCCATCTTCTGCAAGGGCAGAGATCTGTCATGTTCTAGCCTTGATTTTCATCCTCTCTAGCAGAGCAGAAGCTCCTGTGAAAGAGGAACAGCTGTAGTTGAGGACAGGAGTTGGTCCCTGAGGGGAATGTCTTTAAGCTAGAGGGGAGAATAAGCACCAGACAGTTACATGTACCTGGTGGTAAGCTAGGGCTATGTATCTTCTTGTACTCCAGACGGTCTAGTCATGCTTAGAGCATGGCAGCTCCTTGCTGTGCTGGGACCCTGGGAGGCGGATACCTTGGAGCAACCTGTGCCATCTCTGTTCTTTCAGCCAGACTTTTCTGTCCCATGTATGAGAGAAGAGAGGATTAGGGAAGAAGCAGGTGCCATAGCTGCTTTTCCTAGTTGGCCTCCAACCTCCAGTTCCCACGCTGGAAGGTAAGACGCTGCAGCCCACAACCCTCGGACCTGCTGGACAGCATTTTTCTCCCGCGCAGCTGCGAGCACCAGCACAGGGAGGTGTCCCGCTGCTGCAGGGACGGGGCCATGTGTTGGCTGAGCTCATCGGGCTGCTGGCTCTCTTCCCAGCTCTGCGACACCCGCTGATCATCCTGCATCAAAAAATAGAGATAGCTGAACTGCAGAAGAAGGAGGAGGGTGCCATTTTACAGTGCATCCCCCCCCACATGCAGCAGGGCGTTGGAATGGGAGGCAGCAGCAGAAGCTTTAATATAAATGCAAATAAAAGCTCTGGAGTGTTATTAACATGGTAGAACCTTACCAGGGAAATGGTTTAGAGGAGGCAGAATAGTTCCCCTCAGTGTTGAGCTAGCTCATTGTGAGTAAGATTCATCAAGCTGATTAATGGCCTGTTGCACCCTCTGTTATGTGAATGAAAAGCACAGAGGAAAATTTTAGACAGGTACAAGCTAATGTAAGCCGATACAGCCTCTGCTGTATCAGCTAGTCTTTAGTGTGGAAAGCAACAACAGCTAATATCAGCATTATCTGGAGGGGGGAGGACTGCAGATGTAAACCAAGAAAACGTGCTTGCCCAGGACTCTAACCAATTTCTTGCCTCTGAAATGACATAGCAGTAACAATCCTGGCTGCCAGTGAACAAAGACAGACTGTAAAACTTGCTTAGGCAAACAAGACGAAATGCTGAAAAAGCTGCGGGGGAAAACCAGGGGGGGAGGGTCCTAGAAACCTTTCAAAATGTTACTCTCTGGTTACTTTTTCATGACTGGTTTCAGTCTTGCTGACACAGCACCAGCACCTACACTGACAGGCTAAACACATTGGATAAGGGATTGGTTATAGTAGAAAGGGCGCACAGCAGTGCCCTGAATAACTTGAAAAACAAAGAAGCTACAGCAAAAGGAAGTTGCTCATTTTGAGATAAGAAGACCCATCAATTCAATTAAAAATGAGCAGTGTAAAAGCAAGCAAGCTGCCTAATGCCTGCTTACAGCTCAGAACGTGGAACTCCAGCCAAGCCAGCCTGAAGAGTTAGTAGGTTTGAGATGGATTAAAGGTTTGCATATCTATCCATAGTTACATTAAATAGGATTAACAGTGCTAACCACTAACTGGTGGGGGCAGGGGAAATAAAAAGCAGGAAGGTTGCTCTGCAGCTGCCCACAGGGTTACATGCACCTTTTTCTGAACAAATTAGCTGTTGGCAGGGCTAACCAGTAATCTAGCCAAGCTGGACTGTCCTGAGCTAAACTGTTTGCATGCCAAAAAGTACATCTATATCTCTAATGGGAGGCAAAGACTAGGTCTCTTTCTCCAACTGTCCATGTGCTGCACTGGAGATGCAGAGGAGCTAAAGAACTAGGAGATGCTCTGCCCTATATAAATTAAGCTGATGCACCTGCTGTTCTTGGAACTTGCTCCCTGCCATTTTTTTAAAAGGGTGTGTATGTGAGAAAGAGGAGAACAACAGCTGAAAGAGAAATGAGAGGCAGCTAGCCATTATTTGGAGAACGTGCACCTATGTAATAGGGAAATTGGAGCTTGTGGGTAGACCTAGCTTCATTCAGTGGCTTGTGACACTGCATGAGTACACTGAAAATAATGCAAAGACAGCATACCTGGGATACCCAAGCAGCCAAAATATTATTGCCTATGTTAGCTGCTCTGTTAATTCACAAAGTCCAACTAAACAGCCTGAAGCATCTCAATGGGAAATCAGCAAAGAAGAGCTTTTTTGGCTCAGCAAGGAATGCTTGTGTTAAGACCCCAAGACTGTCTTTGCCCTGGAAATGCAGTGTAACAGGAATGTATGTGCTGGGCTGCATGGCAAGGCCGTGATGAATGCATCAGGAGGAGGAAGGAAGGTAGGTTGTCTCTAGAAGCTACTTGAACTGCATTAAGAATAAATGGGTGTACACAACATAGAAGTTATGTGTATAGGAAGGAAAATATAGATCCTGTTGTTTCTGAAGGCCTAAGCCTACAGCAAGATAATGTGTTATTTTGACAGAAAATATATAGATTTCCCACCTCTAAAAGTCTTTCTGAATTAGGAACATTTTTATTAAGTGGAGGAAAAGGGTGGCTACACAGCAGTGAGGGTTTAGAAAGCCAGGGACATCTCAAAATGGAGAAACTATATGGATATGCCGAAAACAGAAGCTGAACCATAATTAAAGAAAATGTGAGACAATTAACGAGGCTGTGGGAAACACAGGTGAGACAAGGCTTTTTTTTTTTTTTTTCAAGAGGCACGTGACTCCTCTCTGGTGCTGATATGGCTTTGGGGCTGGGGGAGGGGGCACTGTGGCTGGACTACCACTGCATGAAATTGTTGCGATCAGAATAACCTACATTTTCTTTCTACCAGTCCACCTCAGCAGTGTTGAGGGAGCATTCATCTCCCAAAGGACGGCCTGTCCTTGCAGCTATTCCTGGGCTTTCTGCCAGGGCAAAAGCTATTTGGAAAAATTTATTGTCATTCTTTCTTCAATCTCCAAAGCTGCAGCTGGGGATTTATTTTTGTAAGCACACTGCAAAGGTGCATTTTCTTCTCCACAGAGACATGCAAAGAAGGTGGTGGTTTCTTTTAATTTGCAAAGAGAAGTGCAAGCACCTGGGTCTCTCTAAAGTCAGGGCACAGAGGTAGGTAGTTACAAATATTGTGATAACAACAGAAACAAGCTCATGAGAAGAGGCCATATGTTGTCAGAGCAGCTTTGCGAGCAGTGAACTACTGGGGGTTGGTTGCTTGGATGTGTGTGGGAATATTGGATTCTGGTTTACCACACAGTGCAGAATGAGCTAAGGTATCAGCAGCCTGAAGGTCATGCACACTGTGCCTGTGAAGTCCATTTCACTGCCCCTAATTCAGGGGAAAAATAACCAAAACAGAAATCCCATTAGCCTGTGCCAACTTCAGATTCAAATAGCTTTTATGTAACATAGATTTGCAGAATTCTGCTGTTTCCAAGTATGTGGAAAAACTGGGCTCCTCCGAGGGTAGGTAAAGCCTGCATTTCATGCACTACAATCTATTTCTGGATATGGTATCATGCTGTATGCTAGCTGCAAGGATTTGATTGAAGCACATTTGTTCTGAGAGCCTGTAAGAAAAAGAAGACAGCTCCTGCAGTGTGCAAAATGTAAAATCAGTCACCAGACAGGAGGTTATCAGGCATTTTCGCCCAGGGGGCTGGATTTTGTTAAGTGACAGTGTCCTTAGTGTTCCTTGCCTCCTGTTGCAGGCTGGAGAAGCTGCTGGGCTGCAGAGCCAAGTGGCGTGATGCTGACTGTGCCTAACACAAGCCTGGAGGAGATGTCTAGATGAAAAACACAGAGGAAGAATCAGCCCTAATCTCTAGCCAGTGTAAAATCTTAACTAAGTTACTAAGTATAGAAACACGGCATCATTTCAGCCGGTGTTGCATAAGATTGACATATTGGTTGCCTCTGCAAAGCTGCAAGCTCAGAGCCTCATGAAACGGTAAGGACACCAGCTGCTCTTTAAGGGCAGGTTTCTGGTTCTTCTGCAAGGACTCCTATAAAACACGGACGTGGATACAGAGCAGAGAGCAAAACAGCATAGGTGCGTCATGCATTCCTTGTCTCCTGTTCGAGCTCTGATCTTCCTTCTCTGGAGTGAGTGTAATTTGGTAAATTGGACTACATACTTTCTGCCGGGCTATAGAAACCAGAATAATGTATTTACTGACCAGCACAGATACTGCCTCATCCGCCAGCAGAGCTTAGACTCAAAGAAAAATTTATTTTAGTCAAGGGTGGCTCACAGACAGCCCTGCCATGGGGTGGGGAATAAATGTGCTGACAATCTTTCCAGGCTTTGTGTGAGCTGAGCAAGGGCTGCAAAATGCCCCCACTGCCCTTGCAGCAGAGGCTGCTGCCAACTTTATTCAGAAGTTGCAATGACTCTAAGGGAAAGAGGTGGTTGCCCTGCAGTTGGAAAGGGGGATAAGTTTGGGGAGGAGCCCTGCACAAAGAAGGCACTTGCTCATGCACTCATACTAGTTACCATGTTTTCTGTAGCTCAGCTGAGACCAAGTACATTGACACCTCAGGTGCAGATCTGACCCATCAAGGGAGACTGTCCTGCTCATTGGGCTTTCCTGCCTCTATCCCTGTGCCCAGTCTGACACTCTAGCTAATCTGAAGGAAACCTATTAGGTTGCTCTACCTCCCAAAATAGAAGAGTCCCCTGTCACTGCATGAAGTCCTCAGTAAACTCTAGCAAACAAAGCAGCCCTTGAAGCAGTACCTCGATGTGCCTGCCAGTTTACAGTGCATCCCATTTATGTAGTGCATAGTAGTCATAGCAGTCACCCAGGGGAGGTGATTGATGGGGCAGGCACTCCTATGAAAGTAAGGATTCTGGGCTGAGACTACTCAAACAACAGGGAACTGTCTCATGAAACCCAAAGTAAGGGTCTTAGTTATCCACACCACTTTCAGTGTGGCATGAGCCCTAACTCCTGACAGGGAATCTTTTTACTGTGATTTAAATAGCATCCATGTCACCCAGGCACCAGCTGTAAGCCTACACAGGTGAAGTCACCACCAAGGCCTGGCCTGTTCAGACCTCC
Organism: Athene cunicularia; assembly: GCF_003259725.1. Lineage (NCBI taxonomy): Eukaryota > Metazoa > Chordata > Aves > Strigiformes > Strigidae > Athene > Athene cunicularia. The sequence goes on along the minus strand of NW_020799092.1, from coordinate 2,078,740 downwards.
TTACCAGCAAGCAGCTGCCTGCTGCCAGCAGTTACCTACTTCATCTGCCTGCCAGAAGAGCCTTCAAGCAGCAGGTTCCCAGATCCCACGGCTGCCATCCTGTATCACACACCAGCTAATGGCAATGAATAGGGCTGGAGACTGCAGCCCCAACTTGAGGATATAAAGAGCTTGAGTGTCAGAAACCAGGACTCCCATGAGGCTGCAACTGGACAAATGATTTTCTAATACATTTAGGGACCTTTTCTCTCCTCATTCCAGTGCTGGGCTCCCTCCAGCCCCACGCCAGGTCGGTCCCAAAGCCACTGCACTGTGTGTGTGCACCAGCCAGGCTGGGACGTGTGGGTGCCTGCACTGGGTAGCTCACTGGGTCGTGTCAGTGCAAGTGAGAAGGAATGTTAACTCCTCAGGCAAGGATGTGCACATCTACGTGCCAAAGCTGGCTCTGGCAGGCTAAGCAGGGATTAGGTGCTGCTAAATCTGGGCATCAGTGGCCAGAAAAAAGCCCCTACAAAACCAAACAACCCACACGCAAAATTATTAAAAATGGCACATCCCAAATCCTGATGCTTCTATGAGCAGAGTATGGCCATGCTGGATGTGGACCTTCACCAATGTGCAGAACCTCACAGAACTAAAACCAACCACAGAAAAAATTTCCTTGTATTGAGTGGCTAGACTATAAATTTACCCACTAACAGGACACTAATATCTACAGGCAGAAACCACCCTATAAACCTACAACACAGGCTCCTGCCTGTCATCCTTGCAGCGTATAGTAGACAAGACTCCATCACAGCAGGGTTGTTTTTCTTTTCACCCATTCAATCTTTCCTGTTGCCATGCTCCAGCACCAGAGCACTAACTTGCCTACCACAGCCCCGCTGAACACAAACCCCAGGAGCAAGGCTGCAGCTCTGTCAACGCCGCTTGCCTGTATCCCTAGTGCACATGTGCTGCTCCAGCACACCAGCACCTCCTCTGCACCAGCTGCACGGCTGAGTCAGTAGAGCTTAACTAGCCTTACAGACCAACTCATGTGTTCCCTCAGTAGAAGCCCCATTTATGTTTACACCTTAAAAATTCATCTCTTCAGTGGCTGTCTCAAGAAGCCTCCATGTCTTTCAGGCTTTGGTACACAAATGTCTGACATCATTAAGAGCAACCCCACCCATTTGACCCATTCACATACCAGTAAGGGCAGCCCCTACCCCAAACCCCACCAGCTTGGGCCAGGAAAACACAGCCCATGCTCATGTTTCAGACATTTGACAGCTCCCAGGGAGAAAACCAAAACTGCTAGTTCAACACCGCCATTACATGCTCTGGACTGGTCTCCTAGCAAGGTGCTCATTTCTTAAAACTTACGTTCCCAACTTTCAGATTTTGCACCTTGGATCATCCAAACCTCCTTCAGAATGTTCAGGTCTGCCCAATCTGAAAACAAAACCCTCCCACCAGACTTTTCTTGACCTTATGTAGTCCTATCTTCCATGGACTCTAAATTTAAAGTTCTTCCACTGGAATGACACCTTTGCTACTGAACACCTGGGCCCCCCCAATATTAGCTCTCCCTTTACAATTACCCATTGTATGTGAAGTGCAGCAGGTGATGCCACACCAGTTAAGCAGCTTCAGCCAAATCACTCTGTTGACTTGCACTGCAAGCCCTGCCCCACAGAACAAGTGGCACAGGATTGTGTTGGACCACATGCTCCTCTGAAGCACACCCGATACCTTGGCGCTTGTGTTTACAGCAAGGTGTGGTGCAAGCCATGTTTTTACAGGTACTCAGTTATCTCACAGCACAGTTGAAAGTTTACTATAAAATAATTTATTAGACAGCAACACACAGCTTTCACAAGCTTATATACATGCACGTAAAAACTACTGACTACCCTACTCAGGGACTCTAGCTCTCTTGCCCTTGGCCTTGCGAACCTCTTCAATCAGATCTTTTAAGTACTGAATTTCCTTACTCAGGGAATCTGCTTTCTCCTTTAGGGCTTGATTTTTCTGCTCTAACTCTCTGCACTCCCCAGACAATGCCTCCTGTTCCGCTCTCTTCTTCTGCCGATAACGTGTGGCAGCTGTTTTATTCTGCTCCATCTTTTTCAATTTTTTATCTATTTTCTTTTCTCCTTTCATCTTTGCTGACACTGCCTTCTCTGCAGGATGATCATATGGTTTGGACCGCACAGAGGCACAGTTGACATCTCTAGGGAACTGGTTTTCATTGGTGGATCCAACTGAATTGGTAGGACTATGCTGGGGTGTTCCAAGGTAGGAGTCTGGGCTCATGCATATTCCACTATCATCAGAATGGTTCTCCTCCTCTTTCTCAGACTTGGCAATCACTACCACTAAGGTGGGGCCCTCCTGTTTTCTTTCTCCTTCCAGAACATCCACTTCGCTACCTAGTTCTAAACTAAATGAATGGTCTGGAGTGGAAGTCAGAGACCCTGGGGAAAGGGGGAAAGACCAAAGGGAAGCCAATGGGGCCATTGGATCTGCTCCAATTGGAGATTCAGGGAGATGGGTGATTAGGTCAGTTATCAGTGGAGGTTCTTTGTTGTGAAATTCCTGGATGGTAGAGTTAAATAGGAGATCACACGTGTCTTCCAACGTGGCCATCAGCTCGTCTGGTGAGACGGTGGCTTCCAGATGTTCCATACCTAACAGGGCATCAAAGTCAAATTCCTTCAGATCCATCTTCTCCACCATCCACTCCATGCCAGAGAAGGCATCCTCTATGCAATAAGAAAATTACCATTTCAGTAAGTGAGCAACCAATGTAACTCAAGCTTCTGAAAACAATCTAGAATATGATCTTTTAATGTCTTCCCCATCTCTTATATTGGTACAAAAAACCATCAGTAAAAAAATGCTCTGCCATTCAGCTGCAGAAGACTACAGGGTACTATGCAAGCAGTCAGCTATTCAGACATTCCATCCCTCTTACTCCACCACCAGAATAATTCATGGCCATTTGAAACATACAGCCAGGCTTGTTTCTTGTGACCTCCACCAAGGAATAGTACCATAACAGCTGGTATGTTATTAGAAGGACACAAAAGTACCACTTTACCATAGGCCTGTCCAGTAACCAGCAATTCTGTATTGTGTAAGAAATGTACTACAAATACTTTCTAAGCAGAGGTATGCATGTGAGGTCGCCCTTCAGATTTATGAAAACCTAGCAATTTAATATTTTAATCAGAAGGTTACTAAATGTATTATGTGCAATTAATTGACACACTTTATGCAAGTAAGTAATACCTTACCCTGGCTGCTATCTATGGTGTTGCCTAAACTGTCCACAGCAAGCCAATTGGAGGAGACTGCCTTAGCCTTGTCGCTGGAGAACCCATGCGAACTGAGGGGCTTGGCCACCTCCAGGTAGTCATCTAGGAGTCCCAGACTTTCCTCAGCCACCGAACACGGCTGGCTGAAGGGGGATAAAGAATCCCCCAACAGCATCTCGTTGTTCAAGAGGCTCATCTTCGTCAGTTTTTAATGCTTTGACGTCGAAGGATGTAGACAAGCAGAGGGTCTTTTTGTCGACTACAGCAATGCTGCTGTGCAGTGCCTTGAGAAACCTGCAAATAAAACTTTAATTCATCAGTACTTGTTCAACAGCTTTTTAAAAGCAGTACCACTTCAGGAAGCATTGTGGCACTCTGTAGACTCGTATGACTTCTCCACGCCGTTTGTCTGCAACACATCTTTGCGCTTTTAATTCCTTTCTGCAGGGCGGCCAGCGGCAGCCGCAGGCACCGAGTCTCCCGCCGGGGGCCGCCCGGCTTCCTCATACCCAAATATGGGCACGGCGGCCGCCGGCCCCGCCCACCCGCTGCCGTGACTCACCCCCACGCCAGCAGCCGCAGCCATTTCGTGATCCTGCCGCGTCCCTCACCCCACCCTGGCAGCGGCCGCCATTTTGTAGCTTGCCACGTTTCCACCGGGGCTCCAGCACCGGGCGGCTCAGGCTGCCGCCGAAGCTTTGCAGGGCTGAGTGGCGCTAAGCGCCACAGATGCGGTGATAGAGACGAGGTGGAAAGGGACAACAGACCTCTGACATGAGTCGACTTACGAACGGGGGCGTTTGGATGAGAAACTGAACCGAGTCTCACACGCAACACTTTTTACAGGAGTTTCCTGAAGGTTATGAAACCCCCTCCAGATCATCAGGGCAGGCTTAACGCTACAGTATTAGAGAATTACAGTACTGCTGCATACTTATGAACAGCCCTCGTTTATCTACCACGTACCAAATGGTACTCCTACTTTCAGAATCCCTATGCCTCCAGTGACCCCTTTTCCGTCAGCCACAAAAGCATCTACCGGGAGGAGTCAAGAACGTCTTCTCCACCCCCACCCCCCGAAGGAATATACTAAACTTACTCCCCTCATAATCCCACAGTATGGGAAAACACCGAATTTTGGCTATCTGACTTCTCTTGAGCTATGTAAGACACAGAAATTTCTTTGTATTTCTTCTGAAATGGCATTTCCTGCTATTTCTCACATCCGCCGCCCCGGGGAGGTTGAGCCACACAAGGATCCCACCGCTCTCCCCTCGTTCTTATTACCCAGGTGTATTTTTCCCGGGAGATACCATCCACTACGTGAAGATAATAAACCCGCCCCCGAAGCCCATTTAAAGGGTAAAAGAGGGCGACTGCTAACACACAGGAGAGGGAATACTCATCCCCCACACACAATACTCACGCCATGGTTGCAGGTGCCGGGGATGTGCTGAGGCCGCCGCCGCTGCTGCTGCGCCTGCTGCACTGGCCGATGCCGCCGCTGGCCCCGCCGCCCTTAAAGAGCCATGGTGGCCAGGGGAGGGGGGGCTGCTCCGGTCCGGGCCGCGCGGGAAGGTGCTGCGCGCACAAACACAGGCAGCACAGACCCTTCAGCGACAGACACACAATGGGGGGACGCCTCCCGCGCGCCGCCTTTTATAGGAGCCGACTTAAGCACAAGAAGATCCGGCTGTGAGGTGTCCTTCCGCCACGCGTCACCTGCCTCTCACCAGCGCCCGCCGGCCTGTTGCTTATCTTTCAGCCCTTCTCTCCTGCCTTTCTGCCAGGGTTTCAACGGAGGAACCGCCGACAAAGGCTGCCACTCCGGGACGGAGCCGCGAAGGAGGGACTATACGGTGTACATCCTGTCTCTT
>NW_020799092.1:2053801-2073508 GCF_003259725.1 Athene cunicularia | reverse complement strand
GCGCCCGCGCCGCGGGGAGCGTGGGGGTGGCGGATGTACACCGTGCGCGCCGGCACAGGAGGCAGCACGTCGGTACCACGTGGGAAGGGGGGCGCTCATTGGTGGAGACGCGCCGCTCGCGTGCGCTGTTCGCTGTCATTGGCCAGGGCCCGAGGGAGGCCAGATGCTGAGGGGAAGGGGGCGAGAGGCGGCGCCCGGGCCAGGGGCGCTGCGCCTTCACCAACCGCTCCCTCTCGAAGAAGCCTGTGTTCTCCCTCCAATTTCCAACGGCCCCTTGTTATCTACACAGAGGCCTGCTGAGGTCAGGCCGGAGCGGGCAGCTGCTGCTCAGGCCGAGGTGCTGGCGTGGCTCCCCTGAAGCACTGAGGCGGCAGGCCACCGAGGCCTCCCGCTCTCTCAGATAACGTGTCAGCCCAGCGCAGCGCCGCCTTCCCTCCCTGCCCGCCCCACACGTGCAGAGCTCAGATTATGGCCGCTTCAGGGCGCAGGCTGTGTTTGCGTGCACCAGGGCGCCTGCATCTCTGACCCGTGTCTGCCGGCCTCAAGCAGGATCGACCTGCGGTGGTTCATGCAGAGCTTCACTGGAGAGCAGCCGAGAGCGTGAGTGCAATTGGTGCCTTCAACCTATGCAAGAGCTGAAAATGAAGTTGGTTATTCCCCAGCTGATGAATGAGAACTGCCACTCCTGCCATGTGGCTTCACGCTGACACAGTTGCTTCTCGGTTCTCTGTGCAGGCATTACTCAGACTGATGTGAGCATTAATGGATCACCTACATAGCTTCACAGCTGTAAAGGCCAGTGTCACCTTGGAAAGTCTTTGAAGTGCAGTTTCATATTTTCTATCTGGTCTAAATCAACTTGCTGCTAGGAAAGGAAGCAGCCCTCTTCTCCCCCCCTCTTCCTGGCTATTACAGTTCCATCAGCTGCTTTGGCCCTCAGTGAGCCAGCTCAGACAGCTAACCCAGCAGGAAACTCGGAGGTCAACAGTTTTCTGGTGTTTTCAGTCCCTTCATCATTTCATTTGGGTCATACAAGCATCAGCCAGCTCTAGCGAGCTGCAAGGATCGGTGCCTGTGTGTTTCCTCACTGTGTCATAGTTACCCACCTTCAAATGGTTGCTTTTCCACGCTGCCAACCTCACAGCATACTATCAGCTCTCAGAGCTTTGGTGGGTCCTTGCTTGTTCAAACATCATCGTCTTGCAGGTCAAATTACTCTCAATTACTTATACAAAAGGCTCCACTATTTTCCAGTTAGAGCCTTAGTAGCACTTGTATAAAGCCATGGCCTTCACTGAGTTTGCTCAGGTGTAACTGGAATCTATTAACTTGACTGATAATTTGTGAGGATGGGCATGACCCAGTTTCTACTTTTAGCAGTCTGATGTTACCATCACCACTACAAAGTAGAGTATGTGACTTCAATCTGTAAACTGAACACTTGCTGCTGAATGAAAAAGGCAATTTTTCCTCCATATTGGATTGTTGGGGTTTTTTTGTTGTTTGGGTTTTTTTTTTGTCTAGAAGCAAACGCAGATTTTGGAATGACTCATTAAAATGGAGGAGGCAGTGAAAAATGTCCTCCAACACCAGAAATCATCACAGTAGCAACTGAGCTATCTAAGATGATTGTTCTGATAAATACACCACAGAGGAGGCAGATCTTGCTTCAAAGCAAAATTCAGAGGATGCGGCAGCTTTTAAAGAAGCCAAGTAGGTGATTGGCTGGGTAGATGGGTGGACAGCATCTCCATGTCCTCACTGGCTAAGGGAGAACTCTCACATCCCTTGCCGTGCCTGCTTGCCCCTCCTTTAAGTGAAAAGGGTGATTGTACAACTGTAATCATAGCTAAATAAACAGAAATGCTATACACACCCAATCCTTCATCTTGAAAAGATAATTATAGATTTCTCTGAAAGGACTCTGGGTATGTGTGAGCAAGAATCACGCAAGCAAAAATGAAATATGCATTGAGGAACTTAATCCAGATATGCCTGTTTCCTAGCTGCCTGGTTTCCATTTTGTGTGTAAACTCATGTGGAAATTTGTCTGTGTTACAAGCTCCAGACAGAAATTTTTTAACAATCCCCTATTCAAAAAGTGAAATCAAGTAACCAAAAGCTAGCCATTTAGTGAACAGCATATTTTTCCCTGTTTGCTGAAGGACTACAGAATTATTGTTGTTACATAACACCATGAACTACATCCCCAATTCCTTTATAAATCATCTCTCTGTATTTGCACATATTATGTCAGAGGTTTCTCCTTTGTGGCTAGAGTTTTTGACCAAGGTAGAAGACACTTCTTTAAGCTTAAGTAACAATTCCTTGTGAATTTTTCTACAAAAAAAATTACAGGTATTTTCTAAGGAGAGAACTACTAACTACCCTCTACTAACTCAGAAGTGTCTAAAAAGCATTACTTTCCAGTATTACAGAATATATTCATGGGTCAGAGATCAAGAAGTCTGGCAGCTCTGAAGAAAATTGAATTTACAGTGCAAAAAGGTGGCTTCTGATTGAAGATTAATTTGTGTGCATGGTCAATGAACTGCTGCTGACACATTAACAGCTTTAGCACCGTGGATGTTATTTGCTTGCCCTGGATATCATACCTCCTGGTAAAAAGAGCTCCTGTAATAAGTAAGATCCATCCCGACCCAGAAGAGAGGGGCCAGCCTCAGGCGAAAGGAGCTGCTCATGCAGAGCTCACTGCAGGATGGAGGCCAAAGTGACCTTGCTGGGAAGTGATGAACTGCCCTGATAAATGCAGCACTGCAGAAAGCCACTTCTGGCCAAACAGCAGCAACAGGAGGAGGAAAACTAATCCTCCTCCATTCACCCTTTTCCTCCATTAAGATGGAAGGTCAATATATGGGCTTTCTTTCTTTCTTTTTTCTTTTAAAGTTAACGTTGCAAAAGAAAAGAGGTTTTCTTCCACCAGCAACTATATAGGAGACAAACATGCTGAATGCTATGTTATTAAGTACACAAGACAGGGAGGACATAAATGTTTCCATAGTAACATCTCAGACAGTGTAGACCGTCAGTATAGGATGCTCTCAGAGACTGGGGTTGGGTTGGGGGTGGGGGGTGTATACTTGCAGGCCTCTGTAATGGAGATGTTTGCACTTTCCTGGAGTGCCGAGAAAGCGGCACACAGGGAAAAGGGCTGGCAGACGCTGCATCAGGAGGGCACACAATCTCCATGACAGCACTGGGCAGGTGGGTTTGGGCCCCTACTGAGCCTCACTGACCCAGAGAAGAGGCAAGATGGGCTTTTGGCTGGCCCTGGGCCCTGCTGGGGTGGCTGGGGAGGAGAGGGTATTGCCTGTTTTGCAGAACGATGAGCTGTGAAGGCAAGTCCCCAAGGGGACTGTTGTGATAATTTCTGTCCTTTGAACCTTCCATCAGAAGGAACAGGAAGCCTTACTCTGCACTTCAGTGAGCAAAGCATTTCTAGAGACCACCAGGAATTTTTCCTGGAGACAGCGTGCCGAGGAAAACACAACAGAGGAATGAGGCAAAGCATCGAGACGTTTTGAGGGAGAATTACCTACAGCCTCTACAGCACAGGCTAATTTGCAGTGCTTCATTGCTTCTCTGCTCATGTGGCACAAACAGGTATCTTTTCTGCCAGATTCTCATCGTAAACTCTCTAGGGATTGCTTTATAGACGTTCCATTTTAAAACTAGATTGAAAAGCAAATATATGTGATTAAAAATCAGGCTGGGAGGTATTAGCGTCCATCTTTTATTACATACAAACAGAAAATAAATTAGCCATATGCTCTGCCTCGTTTGTTTTGGACTAGTACACCAAATGGAATCTCTAATAAATCATTCATTGCTTAGCAATCCCCTCACTGTCTTCTGTTTCCATCCTATTATGTAAATATCACTGACAATTGAAATGAGACTAATAAAAAAAAGGATTAAATCTGCAACTAACAATTGCAACTTAACAGTTCAATTATTTTAGACAGATACGGAAACAATCGTGGCTGTCCACCTACATTTTTCTTACTGAACAAACGTGGGCATGCCAAGCACATGCTGATAGCAAAATACGGCTCTCTGGAGGCTAAGTTACTCAGAATCAGCCAGGCTGTGGCCAGCTGCCACAAGTAAAAACACTCTGGAAATCTGGTAAGAGGGAGGTGAGTTTTAACTCATAGCTTGCCCAAGCATGAAGTTCCTGAGGAAAAGTACAGCTAGTTGAAAATGATGTTTAGCAAAAAATATGTGTGAAGGGGGAGGGTGGTGCTGATGACTTTTGTTCAGACCATCAGGGGATTTTTTTTTGTTTTCTCATTGTCCAGTCTTGTTTTATGATGCTGCAAGAACTTGGGGTCAAAAATAATCCCTTTTGTGTTTTAGCACAAGTGGGAGCAGTTTAGCACACAAAGAAAAGCCTTCCAGTTGTCCAAGTGATAGAAGAACAGAAATGTATCTCACACAGCCAACTGTTCTTCACCGGGCTGTAGTTAAGTGGCCCCTGCTGCAGACTGAATTCAGTGCCTATCAAAATGTATGTATCTGTACATTATCATTATCTGCTGGAGTCAGACATGTAGCACATGGCTTGTGCCTGCCTGTGCAAAAGGATGGAGAATGGTAATGCACGCTCCTTTTTCTAGCAGCGCAAAGTTAGTAAGAGCTGCAGCCTGACTAGCAGGTATGGATTATGAGACTGCAGCATCTCAGTCAGCCACAGACACCAGTGAGTGAGTTAACAGCCCATTGCCACTTCAGTGGAATTCTTTCACTGTCTCAGTGTCCCTTAGACTTGTCAGCATGAGGACTCCTTGCTGTATCAGTCCAACAGCAATTACACTGCTCTCCTGAACCTGGCATCTAAACTAGCAGCTTTGTCTGTAGCAGGTGAGTTAATTCAGCCTCTGTTCAATGAGGGAGAATGCACAGTGAAAGGCTGATAATACCAGACTGTGCTCTGTGTGCTCCATCTGGGGATTTGTTTTTAGCTTCACGTAACTTCAGAGTGGCTTGATAAGGCCAGGAAGAGAGACTGTGAATGGGTATACCCTATTAATGAAATAGAGCAGAATCCTGGGGATATCTTGTGTGCATGTGAGATCTCTTTGTTTCCGATGCTGACAGGCAGCTTCAGCAGGAATACTGACAAACAGGTAGTTCAGATGAGGCCCTGAAACTCATTTGGGGATAAATTACCATTGAGGCTGTAGCTCACCAGGTCCCTAGGGAGGAACACTGCAGACATTATTCAGTAATATTTCTCCACTCTTCGTAGGCAGCAGCTGCTTAGTGGCTGGAATTTACTAGCAGACTTTGATCTGTTTTAATATCTACTTGTTTACAGAAGAGGGGAGAGAAATTCCTGGTGGGTGTTGACGCAGTTGTGGTATCACTGAATGTATAGCTTTTTCCTGAAAGAGTGTCATTTTCCCTCCTAAGGTCTCTGTGTTAGATTTGGCAAAGTGACAGAGAGGAGATTCTTTCAGAAGACTTTAAGACTGCTCTGCTCCCTGCACTTATGCATGGGCTTGTGGGTGGTCTCAGTAGAGCCTCCTCAGATGTGTTACAGGGGGTCTGGCAATGGACAAGCTTGGTAATAGTCCCCAAAGAAGACTTTGTGGCCAAAGTATTGTACTGAGTAGGTGCTGTGGCTTCTCAATCCACTGCCCCTCTTGGTGCTTGGTGAGGGAGGTTTGTAGTTCTCTTAACAGGAGTTTTCTGTGCTTGACTGCTGAGAGAGCTGGTTTGAGATTAAAGCCAGATCTGCCTGAGGAACCAGCCATGGCACCCACCTCTGTTGGGGAGGTACTGCTGGCTGCTCTTTTGGCACTCAGAGGGCAATACTGTTGAGGCTTTGTCCTGGGATTGAGATGACAGTAGACATCTCCTCTGGGTCTAAGGCAACGTAGGCACTGTTCAGAAAGGTAACATTTGAGCCATTCACCTTAGTCATGCAGTCTCACTGAGACTGATTTGGATGCTGAGCACTTATCAGAAATATAGGTCTCCCCTAGGCAGGGCATGCTCAGTCTGACCACAAAAGGGTGAAGTATGTCCCAGACCACAAGGCTTGAGAGTCCAGTCCACTAGTGACACCAAGCATCTTACTTTACAATGCAAAGTGATTGACTGCAGATGAATCACTCTTCTTATTAACTTTCTCATCTTACATGAGAAAAAAACTACAAAATTAAAAAAAAAAAAGACAAAAGTTCCTAATCTAAATCACTATCTCTTTGTTCAAGAAAAGTCACTGGACTAGATGCTTTCTACAGTCTCTCTCATGGCCACAGGCAGTGATTTGGAAAAGAGAAGGTTTGTGCCTTGGTCATGCGCTTGCCTTGGCAAAAAACAACCTCCACTTGAATGCCAAGAAGCTGGGACCTCTGCCAACATGCTCTCTAACAAGCAATGTGAGAGCTGCAGCTCTGTGGCCTGTGGGATTACTGTGTCTTGTATACTTTTGCTTCAGCATATCTCAGGCCCTCTGACAGCAAATCACCACTGCTATAAACAACCAGGAGTTTAATATAATTCAGATTATATTATCTATGTAAGTGGCAGTAGCTATTATGTCTAAGGCTCTAACTATCCTCTGTGCTAAATAAATTCAAGAATTTTAAGGCAAAAATGTCACTTTGCCATACTGCTTCCAAGAATGATTGCTTCTTGCCTTTCAGAGGGGGTAGGGAGCCTGCCAGGGCACTATGAGTTTTGAAGTAATGTCTGTCATGGGACAGGAAAAGAGCCAGCACAGTCCATCATTTGCCATCTATGCCCTTGTGTCTGTTGCCTATTAGGTCTCCTTTGCAATGCTGAGCAGAACGAGACAAGATTCTTATAGGACTGGGATGATTGTAATGGGATGTCTGATGGGACAGTATATCACCCCTGTGCTTCTGTGGAACAGTGACAATTTTACCACAGTGAGAGGCAGGGGAAAGGTTGGGCTTGCACTGAACCAAAAGAATTGTTGCCTAAAAAAAGAAAATCCAAAACAAGCAAGCAACTTTTGCACATTATTTGTATGGAGAAGGCTTTTCATGAAGAATGTGGTTAGAATTGACATACATATATATATATATATACACATATATATATATATATATATATATATGTGTGTGTATAGATATATATATAGATATATATATATTTCCCCTGAGAAGCTTAGCACTGATTGGTAATAGATCAGATACTTAGCCACTGAAAACAGGGAAATTGAACCAGGGCAGCAAAATAAAAATCAGTCTGACTTTTAGTGTGTTTAAAGTGTTTCTGTTCAGAACTGACTTTTGCATGAGTACTTAGGAAAGCTTAAGATCATGAAGTTTGAGTTCCATGAACCGAACTCTGTCTCCCATTCTCCTGCTATTCATAAAATGACAAGAACGCCTTCTATGAACAGAATGATTTCAGATCTTCCCTGCCTTACCTGTTGCTCTAACCACATTCTTTTGCTTTACCATTTGCAAAATTATTCCACAGGATCACATACTATAAAGATATTATTAGCCTGCTCACTACAACATTTCTGTGACTGCTGTCTTTCTTGGAGTATGCTAGTAAAACTTTTACACCATGCTATCCAAGATTGTGTAGGGGACACACTTGTTACATGAGAACTGTTTTTAAGAAGGTAATGACTCTTAAAAAATAAAAAGGAAGAAAAGAAAAAAGGGAGAGGGAGTTTATAAAATAGTCCCTTAGATTATAAACACAGATCATAACTCAGCCTGGCAAGGATAAAGGTAGAGTCCAGATACCTCAAACAGTTCTCCCAAGTGTCTAGACTGCAGCAGTCCTAGGGCTGGAAGCCAATAATGGGTTTCACTGGTAAGAGGGAGAATCTCCCATTTCTTCCTTGCTGCATCTCTGAGTAAAGCCCAGCATTTCAAGATCCAGTTCGAGATTCAGTGAGCCACGCTGAAGCCACTGAATCATATGTAGTGTGGGTAGCGGGTCAATAAATTTTATCTTCTCTAGAAGAGAAAATCCTTATTTGGAAGAGGCTCCTCTTTTTTTCTGAGACTAAATTTAAAAAGCCGCAGCTGTTTACAGCTTTTCTCTCTTGAGTTTAGAATATTAAAATAAACTTAAAAAACACAGAGGTGATTAAGTATTTGTGGAAAGAAAGAAACATTCATCATACAGATCAACACTTTAGCATGATAATCTCAAATTTGGGGTACAGTCATCCTCTCTCCCCCTGCCTAAGATTAGCTACAGAATAGTCAGGCTGGAATTTATTTAATTTTAAAAATTAAGAGATGCAAAAATAAATAAAATGTAAACTCAGCTACGTTAATTTCCAGGACAGGACTATGGTTATACAACGAAGTACGCAGAACACTTTGCTTTTTCCAAAATTCGCTGTCCTCCTAAACTGTTTGTTCCTTAGGCTAAGAACAAAGAGATGCTGGGTCTTTGCAGCCTGGAGAACCATTTATGCTCCTCTTCTTTGTAGCAACTTTTTCCATACTTGAAATAATTATCATGACTCCTCTCAATTATTTCTTTTCTACATTAAACAAACCTGTATCTTTTGATCTTTCCTCCCTATTCATGTCAGGACAGCTTTTATGCAAAGGTGCAAACCGCTGCATACATTAAACATGTATTGCAAGCTCTATGCTTTCCAGGGGCATTAACCTGAGGGAGTAATACCTGGCACAGATTCCACAAAGCAGCTCATTTTAGCTGTTCCCATAAGACCGTATGATGTGAAATGTGCTTGATCTCTGATCTGTTTCTACCACAGAACAGATTAAAGGAAAAACACAAACCAAAACAACACAGGCAAGGAGTATCAGAGGAAAAAAAAATATTAAGAGACATAGACTGCCTTTGTATCATAACATATCCTCTAAAATAGTTAAATGTTAATTGCCAAGTCCTCATTAAAACAAGTCTCACAAGACAATGTTGTCACCATAGCACATCTTCCCAGAATTATGAAGCCTGGGATCCATCAAAAGCAACATCACTTCATGCTTTACTTGACATCCAGCACTTCCACCTCGCCTTCCCAAGCGGGCACATGAGGCTGGGTCTTACTGCAAAGAGTTTCAATACACCAGACACAGGGCCCTGACACAGCGGCTTCCTCACTGCCTCAAGGCTGATGCTTGGGTAAGAGAGGAGTGCATTTGCAGGGGAGAGGATTAGCACACAGAAACCAACATGTGACTGAGCAAGGGTGGGGAAGTCTGCACAGGAAAGTTAATATTAAGAGGCACGGAAGCTTGTGAAGTTTGTGGAGCCATACGAAAAGCAGGTGCCTGCCTGGGCACTTAGGCTATCAGAGAAAGGATAGGAGACAGAGTGCCATAATTATCTTGTGACTGGTGCAAATGTTGCCAAGAGCCAGCATGCTGCAGTACTAAGCTGATTGCTCTCTCCAGACAAGTTGCAGAGCACTGAGCACCCAGAGCCACAAAGAGAAAGCAAGTAAATCAGCAAGGGGCTGTCAGTCCCCAAGCACCAGTGTGGTGCAGAGTTGTATCAGCATAAAGGTGATGCTCTGAGACAAAAGCAGAGAGACATTCCTCTGTTTATAAACACACTAGAGACAAACAGATTACTGTAGAAAGTATTTTTATTTCAGAATTTCACTCACTCTGTCACAGACCATGCACTGAAGACTTCCCCCCTTTGCAAACCCACAGCCTACAGGCCTGGAAGAGATGGGGCATCATTTCACTTCTCACTGTGAGTACCCACATGCTAAGAGTGAGGGCCCTGATGGCAGCTCACCAGAAGGCAGAAAGCAGCCTCTTGTTTCCATAATTGTTTTTAAACACAGGAAAAGAAATCCATCAGACTTGAAGGATTAGCGGTGGAGCTCAGCAGCAGCGAAAACCCCCAGCTGAGCAAGTTAGTCCTTGTCCTGTGGTTACAGGGAACAAAACAACCATCTCGTGGGAAACTCACGTGAGCTAAGCTACAGAACGCACCAAGGCATTCTTGGAGCCCAGGCAGCAACCAAACACATGCTCTGGGCCTCTTACAATCAATTTGTCTCTGAGCTGCTCTGCCAGGAAGGTGGCCGGGAGCTGCCCTTTTCACATTCAACTTTAGGTCCCCCTGCTCTGGGCTACAGCTTTGACTAGGAAGGAGCCTACATATAAGACAGCCCTCCAGGCTGTATGCCACCATCATACTGCATTTAATACCAAAAGGTGCCAGTTGGAAAGACTCTGCAACAGTCTGTTTGACCCACAGGGCGGGTACAGCATTTGTGTAAGTTTCCTGCATACTAACCCTACTCCTTCCTTGTCTCTGTTGCCCTTATGCATGACCCTGCTCTTGAAATACTCCTAGTTGCAGTGTCTCCATGACCCATTATGTCTTTGGCCTTTGCTGAGACTGCCACTGCCAGGGCAGCTGTTGCTCACTGTGGTGGCTGCCTGTAGGAAGTGAGCACCCCTAAGAACAGGCTTGCAGCTAGCTCAGAGGGGAAAAAACTGAGATGAAAAAATGATGGAAGTGATTCAAGTGAAGTAAGAGTCAAGTCTACAGAAAAGGTCAAAAGGTAGCTTCAGTCTCCATTTGATACACAAATTGAGCTCAATAGCAGCAAGAAATGGCCATAAAATATTAATTAATTAGGTTGACAGGAAGATGTAAAAGCATTTATATAAAAAATTCTATACAATTCTATGTATGTGGTAACTGTTCTCGAGCCAGCTCCCAGTGGCTTCCTCCTGATTATGTCTTGCCTTTTTTGTATCTATAGTTTTAATCATTCCAAACCATGTTGCAGCTCAATTCTGTGTGAAGACCATGGTATTGGAGTCAGCACCAAGTGAGAGGTGAGATCACACTGAAGAAATTAACTTAGGGGGAACTCCTGACAACCCAGATATTTTAATATTTTTGTTGACCTTCAAGTAATTAAAGGGGAATTTCCCCCAGGAACCTATAGGCTCCAAGTCTCATCTGTCTGCTTTTAGGGTAGGAAGGCTGACATCAGAAAGGCAGCGGAGGGCAGGGAAAGGTATAGGGGGAAAAAATCTGGGAACCAGAGTGAAGAGCAATCAACAACTGACTGACACGTGACTGCTGCAAAACTTACAAAACACAAAATCATACAAACAGAATTTCTGTTAACCTTTTATAGACTACAGACTTTATATACACACACAAACTTTAAAGTATGCATCTGGCAGTCTAGAAAATACCAGTACCCTAAGGATTAAATAATTTAAAATGCAATGTTGTGTTATCACTGTATACAGAATACTATCTGACACATTGGCTAAAATGGACGGATTGTCTGAGAAAGATGCTCCCTCCCTCATCTCATCAGCACTGCCTCTAAAAAGAAAATGACGGCTAAATACTCCTCTGTGGTTCCATTCCTGAAACTCACCTTGAAACTTCTCTGTCAAAGGAAGGAGAGGGGAAGTCCTGAGAGGAAGGGAGGAGAAAAAGATTCTTGCTCCCTTCAAACTCTGCTGCTGCAGCGCCCCTCTCCATTGGCTAGGGAAGCTGGACAGCAAAGATGCTAAAGCTGGGAAAAGGCAAGTATGTTTCCATAACAATACCTATGCTGGACACAGCTTGAGACTCAGGAGGACACCCTTCCTCCCCATTTTTGAAGGCAGAAGGCCAGAAGGCTTAATGCAGATTGTAGAGTCTACAGTGCAGCAGCTGCTCCCCAAAACCCATACTGCAGTCCAGCAGCAGCTGGGAGGGCAGCCAAGGGAGAATGGCCTGACAGCAGCCATCAACAGGAGTGGGCAGAACTGCATTACCAACAGGTCCAAAGAGACAGAATGGGAAGGTGTGCCCTCACCAGCTTTCCAAGAGTTTGTAAACCAGGAGCACTGGAAAGTCAGCACATGGGAATGAGGAAGGGGACGAACAGCTTCAGTTCTGAGATGGCTGGGAATGGGACTAAAACACACTGAGAGCAGACGGCAAAGCCAACATATCTCTAAATGCCAGCTCTGCATATGTACCCTAGTATCAGTGTATGGGACAAAACCTGGATGATGACACCAGTTCAGTCCTATCACCTTCAGAGACAAGTGGTGAGAATCTGGCTTACGTGTGCTTATTACAAAGTCCTTTGAGGCATGCAATCTTGCATCCACCTCCTATAAACCAGAACAGCTATAAGCTCTTGGGGAAAAGATTTAAAAAAAAAAAAAAAAAAATTAAAAATCCATGTTCCCATTTGTGTCTCCCACCCCTCCCCCAGAATCAGCTTCTCTTCCTCTAGGCCAATGACATCTAAAGAGCCACCATTCTCCATTCCCAGGGCCATTCTCACCAGCAACACCCAGCAGATCTGGCTAGGCAGGAATGGCAAGCCCTGCTCCTTCAGCCTCATCACAGAGGCAGACCACAAAGGTTTCTTCCTCCCCTATGACTGCTTCAGTGAGAATTCTCTCACTGAGAATTCTGAGAATTCAGTGAGAATTCTCTCACTGAGAATTCTCAAATTCTGAATTGAGAGAATTTGGTGAGAAGCTCGATAGTGGAGGTTGTGCTGCAGCAGACTAGACAAGCCTCAACCCTTACTCCTGAACCCAGCTTGCAAAGGATGAGAAGGCTCTGTAGGAGCAGGAACCATGGACATGGCCACTCTCCTATGCCAAGCTCTACAGCCCTAATACTGCCAGTGTAATCAATTATTCGCTCAAAAATACAAAAAATAACCCTATCCAAAACATCTCAGTCTACCCTGCATGACTGGGTCAAAGGGACCAGGGAAAAAAAAAAAAATTAAAAAAGACACAGTGTAGTACAGCAGAGAAAAAGAAACATAGGGCAAAGTCAGACCGGAGGAAATTAAGGACCTCAATGCAAGTCTGCTAAAATCACTGGATTCACAAGCCCAGTTCCATCTTCTTCAGACCAAACCAGACTCACTGCAGTAAGTGTACTACAGGAGAAAGAAGTGCATAGTTTGGTTTTATTTTTGGTAGACACTTAAACATCCACAGAATTTATGGGAAGATCTTAGGGCTGCAATTTTAGGCTCTTTTTCCTAGCCAATTGGTACTTGCTGGGAGAGATGATGGAAATGGACCTGTAGCACCAAAAAATTCAGTGGGAGCACCAACTCCACAGCAGAAAATAATAATGAACCAAAAGGAGACAGAGAGAGAGAAAGAAGTGGAGGAGACATATTTCGCAGTAATCCAAGTCCACCTCGGCTAAACCCTCTCAGTATTTCCCTAGGTAAGGCCTCATTACGTCTGCAGCAAGACCTCTGGCTCTGACAGAGAGCTGTAGAGAGTATAGCCCAACTCATCCACTTCTTCAGGGGTGAGCTCTGAAAACAAGTTCACCTTGGGGTTCAGAGCACTAGGGAGGACACCTGCCTCCAAATAGCGGATCAA
The DNA here is from genome assembly GCF_003259725.1 of Athene cunicularia. Taxonomy (NCBI): domain Eukaryota; kingdom Metazoa; phylum Chordata; class Aves; order Strigiformes; family Strigidae; genus Athene; species Athene cunicularia. Next base: position 2,060,159 of record NW_020799092.1, on the reverse strand, counting down.
CCCCTTCAGCGCCTGCAAGAAGCGATCAGCCAGCATGTCCTGGGACCAGTCGGACTCTTCTTGGGATAGGTGTAGGATGACATTGGTGAGCTGACTGGCAGTGAGGTGACCCAGGGCTGGGTTTGACTTGCATACTGCTTTAAAGATCTTCAGGCACAAGCAGCGGCAGCCAGAATCACACTGGTCCAGGGCCCGGAGGCGAGCTGTTTCTGCTGGCCGCAGGCTCAGTCGCCACAAATTGTCATTCTGGGCCAATCGATGTGGTTTGGCCACAAGGATGATGTCACCCAGTGTCAGGGATGGTAGGAAGTCAATAAAAAGATGCCGTTCTGGATCATACTGGACTTCCAGCGTCAAATCTGATGGGGGAGCTGCTGGACGGATCACATAATCCAAAAGGGTCCCAATTGCTGGCCAGTTGATGGAACCAGCTACAACTTTCTCAAAGGTGTCTGCTACAGCTTTGGGGGAAAGGTAACCTCCCACCACACAGCGGTCCCAGTAGCTGCTCCCACGGGGAAAGTATTCTGGGTTTTCCCGACGCACCAAGTAGAAGCCAGGAATGTTCATGATTGTGTCCTCCCCAGGGATGCATGACCACAGGTTCTGCTCCAGCATCAGAGGCACAATGAGCTGGATGTGGTCAGCTGTCACTACCTTTCACAAGAGAGAAAAGTTGTTAAGAACAGGCTTTCTCTCTCCACACTCAGTTTTATTCATCACCTTTAGAGAGCCTTCTATTCAAAGGAACTTGGAATAAGGATTCAGCTGTCTCACTCTGCATGGGATTCACAGCCTCCCTTTGTCAAAAAACATGCTGAAGAACTATTTCCCATCATCAGTGGGATAACTCCAAGGTATAACCCAAGCTAGAGCTTATGTGTTATGTACTGTTTAGAGACTTTTAATTACTTCAGGACCTGACATGGACTGCATATAGATGAATCATATGCCTCCTATTGTTTGAAGTCCACTCCTTGGATGTGAGATGCAGCTGACCCGGGGCACAACACCACCACATGGTAATTTAAAACAGGAGGCAGAGTATTAAGTTTCTTGACAAGCTTAAATTGCCATGGTTTAATTATCCCATGTTATAACTAGGTACTGCCCTCAGCCACATTGTTTGGAAAAAGGTCATTAAAGATCCCTTTTCACCAATGTGATTAAGACCCCAGATCTATGTTTCACTGGATACTTGACACTCCATTCCAGAGCTCTGACTCAAACAAAAAGCGTGCCTCTGAATCACTCACTATAGCCATGGGCATCTTGCCACCATCAGGGAGATATGCAGCAGGGACTGCTGTCCAATCCAGGTCTGTAAAAAAAAAAAAAAAAAAAAAAAAAAAAAGAGTAGGGAAGACCTACGTGAATACACAGGAGTTCTAAGGGAATATCGTGTATTTGGAAGGATTTAGGAGGAGATAGAAGGGATATAGAGAAAACGGACGCCTATGGGAGAAACAGCAATAAAAAACACAGCTAAAGGGAGAGATGGAGGGGAAGGAAAGAAGGGCTGAGATAATCCAGAGAAATAAAACAGCAAAAAGTAAATGCTTTGCAGACAATACCAGAGCAGCCTGGTCATGCCTGTTCCAACAGTACTGCAAAAATCAACACCTGGCTCCACAGTGGGAAAGGCAACACCAGGAGCCTTATTACAGAGAAATGTTGTGCTGAGCCAGCACTGCCACAGGAAAGCCTGAAATGGCCCTGCCTAGTCAGCCTTCTGAAAAATGACCCATCACGCAGCCCCAGGAATTACCTGCAGATCATCATACAGGCTGCCGCTGAGGTACATGTCACGCAGGGGCATGTCCGGCAGCTTGGCACGTAGGAAGCTGCGCAGCTCAGCACAGATATCCACAGCTGCTTGCTTGGCCCGGGCCTGCTCATCTGCTGGGATAGCTACCTTCCTCCGATAATAAGCAAAGAGCTTTTCTTGCAGAGACAGACGAAGGCGGGATTTTTTCAGCTCCACTTGACTCCTCTTGGCAGATGGCCTGGGTTTTGTGGGTCGGAAAAAGTCTGCAAGACAGAAGGGCAACTGTTGATCATCTGCAGTGTTTCACTGTGAAGTGATCCACAGAATCTGCATCGCAGAAGTGCAGCCTCCTAAGTCTCAAAAGCTTTCAGCAGACATTTTGCATGCTCTACACAGACACCAGTCAAAAAGGAGGTGCTGAGAAACTTCAAAAGATACTACTATGAGCATCAGAGCAGCTGAAAACAAGTTATTAGATTTGAAATTTAAGCAAGACTAATCCCATGTACCAGGAAGTAATTTTAATGGCTACATGGACAGTACCTCAGTTCAATGTAATCAAAGATTCAACACTGTTACCAGTTCAGCAGCTTTCAATATGATACCAGACCAGTGGATAAAACACTCTTGAACAACCATCACGACCTCATTAAGTTTTTAACATTATAATGGATTTTTACAAATTATCAGCAAACCCCAGTCCTGACTAGGTTATGAGAGCAGAGATCATGCTACCTGGAAATGAAACAGTTGTTAGGAATCTGATCAACACTTACCAGGATGGCAATATCTTGGGGCCAGCAGAGCTCAGGCAATCATAGCCCCACTGAAAATTCCCCTCAGTTTCACTGGCCGAAGAACAGAAAGCACACTCTTAGGCACAAAACAGCAATACAGTGCTTTATGCTGCCAACTGCGTTATTAAGCAATGTCTAACCTGCACAGATTCTTGAAGCCCCTTTTTTTCTGACTGGTTTCCTAAAGAAATAAGCCAATGCTTCCCATCTATATTTCAGACCTCTCTTAATATGGACCAAGAGTTTCAGAAGTTATCAATGAGAAATAAGGAAGAATAACAGATCTAAGAGATCTGTGGAAGGGCTGTGGTATGTAATGGGTGCAGGAGAAAGCCCCAAGTCAGTGGCCCCATTAAGGCAATCAGCTGTTGCACATTTGTGTGACAAGAGGCATTTGGCCACGCAGCACATGCAGAATGGCTGATGAAGCTGCGCACAGACCCATCTCGCCTAACCTCAGCAGCTGCAGTCTTGTGTCCCACTGGGGTCTTCTGGAAAGATTTCAGGTTTTGTGTTAAACGGAAATAGCCAGCAAAACCATAGGGAACCAGACTTCATTGCCTGTTCATGAAAAAAATGTAGTTTTCCATCTTACATTTTAATTTATTTTTAAGTCAAGACTGCAATATGCCATCATCAATGGTTTTATTTCTCAGTTTTCATCTTTGGGGACTCCAGTCAAATGATCCAGACCCCATTTAACACAGCTGTCTAGTTATTTAATGTTTCCGAAGCAGAAAATCCACTGCCATCCTGAAGCTGACTTTCTTGCAGAGAATCTGGAAATTAAATTAAAAGCTTGATCCTGATTTTTATTTTAAATCTCCAAGTGTAAATCTCCTGAAGTGGCCAGGGATAGAAAGTAATAATCAGTGAGAAAAAAACCCCAAACAAATATAACAAACACTGAGGGACTCTAAATCTAACTCAGTGATAAGCAGCCCTAAGAAGCAAACAGCATTACAGAAATTATTAGGAAAATGGTAGAAATAATACAGAAAATACTTTTATAAATTACTATTCACAATTTGAATATTCTCCTCTCAAAAAGACAAAACCAAACTGGAACGGTCAAAAAAAGGCAAAGAGCTTGAAAAGAATGGAATGGCTTTTTATGGGGCAAGATTGCACAGGTAAGTATCCAGCTTGAAAGAGAAAAGACTGAGGGAGAAAAAAGCTTAAGACCATGAAGTCATGAGAGGAATGAAGAATGCAAATAGATGACTATTATTCACTAGTTCCTGATCCAACCTCTAATTCTTGGTTACCAGTAGACCTGCTTAAAAAAAAACCCTATCAAAATCCTGGGCTAGACAGAGTATTCTCTTTCCTGTATTCCTTTAACTGAATACAAAGTTTATGGGCCTGGATGATTCTGTAACGCAGGAGTATAACCCTGCTCCTTACCTGTGTCTGTGGCCGAAGGATCAGTAGGAAGGGTCTGCAGAGAGCGGCTGACGTTAGTCTTCATGTCCTGGGTCAGTAAACGTGAGGAGCCACCCAACCAATTTGGCTCTTCCCAGCTTCTCTTTCCCGACTGGCTCAAGCGAGTGGGGCTGCTGGGAGCACTGATTGCCCGGTCGTACATCTAAAGCAACATCACCAGGCACAGTTTGAGTTGTTAAGGGACCAACATTTGCATTTTACCCAGCCTACTGCCAGCATCCTGGGTCTTTGTTTCCCACTCCTTTCCAGGGCCCCCATGCTCAGGTTCCACCCCACCGTCCTGCACGCTCACTCACCCGTTTGACGGCCAGTGTGGCAATGCCCAGCATAGCTGCTCCACCCACGCCCAGCACAAGCCGGGCATTGGACAGCACAAAGTCAATGGCTGTGCCAATGCCGTTGTCATCTTTTTTCCCTTTGCGCTGCCCAGCGCCTGCCATCTCACCTGGAAGGAGCAGGAGCATTACACAAATGGGTCAAAGCTTGCAACTCTAACGGTTCACTCCCTTCTCCTCCACCCCATCCTCAGGGCTCTTGGGGTCTTAGCACACAGCTATAAGAAGGGACCACCTAACCCTGCAGCCTCTTTAATCATATTCCTTTGAGGAGCTGCTTATTCCCAGACACGCCAGAACAATACTGACCAAGATCTGCAATGACAACATTTCTTTGCTTCCAGCTCCATTTATGACCTGAAGAAAACCCCAGATTTAATGTGGGGCTTCTAATCATTCATGCAGGTTTAACTGTGCAATCATCTAATGCTTTTTAAAAAATAAAGTAAGATTTACTTCAGCAATATTCTGCAATAAAATCCTGTATATTATTATGATAAAACTCTACGACCATTCAGCTCTTCTTTTAATTTGTGTTTCTCAACCAAAGCATGGCTTTTTTAATGCCAATTTATTTTCCCATTCTCAATCTAATGCATGCAATTTTGCTCACAGGGGTGGCAATGCAGATACTTGTCTGTTAACAAATCACAATCTTCCTAAGAGTTGACAGGCAGTCTCGGCATCCACTCAGACTCATTTCTGAGATTCATGGCTGGTCCCAGATACTTCAAAAGACACCCAAGAACCAACAATAGAGACCACAATGTACCACAAAGAGAACAGCTCCCTTGCTTTCACTGGACATTTATGCCTGCCCTCAAGGCTGGTGGGTTTCACTCTCATACAAGTCATGTATAGCATGAATATTAGTATTTTCTTGCACGTGTACTTTAGTTTTCCTCAATTCCCATTTAATCTGATCTTGATATTTAAATGTAAAGAGTCTCCCTGGCCACCTACATGTGTAAAACACACTTTGCCACTGCTGTACCCATAGATGGATCCTCAGTGAACCTACATGAAAACACCAGAAAACTCTTCCAACCTGACTCAAAATCTGTTTCCTAAGTCAGTTTCAAAGGTTCAGCGCCTACTTGACTTGGGTGGTTTAAAACTATCCTTTGGTTTTCTGCGACCAAGCTGAAACCTCAGGAGTAATGTTCCTGCCTTGATGAACCAAGAATCCCGTCACTCTTCATTCTCAGAACAAAACCACACTGTCACAAAGTTAACTGTAATAGTAGCATTAAGAAAATGGTTATATCATTGTAAACGACCTACCTGTGACCTAATGCATTTGTAAAGAGAACAGGAGAGCCCTCCTGGTGTGCTGTGGAAGCACCTTCCAGGCTTCTTCAAGACAGTGGTGGGCAAGGAACATTAAATCACATCCTTTGGTTGGCGAGGAGATTTTGGAAGGAAGAGGGAAGTGGGGCCAAAAGGAGCTACAGGGAATCTTTAAACCAGGCCCCCAAGTTTGCTCTGTAGGAAAGCTTGCCCTTTCTCCAACTGCCTTTCTTTGTCCTCTAGCTGCTGCAGCTCCCGGTTTTTACGGAACTCACGGCGGATGACAGCAAGGTAGAAATCCTGGTCAGTGTAGCGCAGCCCACGGCCCTGGCGCAGCAGGGCCCGATAGAGGGTCAGGACAGCCTCCCGAGACCACGCTGCCATGGGGGACAGGTGCGTGGACGGGCGACCTAGAGAGAGGTGACAAAGTGCGGGATCCGAGTCGGCTTTTCTCTCCCCGAGGGACGCACCGGCCGCCATCTCCCCCTCCATGCAAGGCCCCACATACCGCCGCCCCCCGGGAAAGGACGGGACAGCCTCTCCACGGGCGCACAGGGAATAACGAGCTCTCTAAGGGCACCAGACCGCACGTCCCGGTGCAAGGGAATCGGCAGGCCCCGTGACTTGGCCCTTCCCGTGGGGGGCCGCCCCAGGGCCGCTCGCACCACCCGCTCCCCGCCGGGGTCCCGAGCTGGGGTTGAGCCCACGGAGGCTCACGGGGA
>NW_020799092.1:2022824-2053751 GCF_003259725.1 Athene cunicularia | reverse complement strand
CCCTGCCGGCGGGGAGGGGCACTGTCGCCCCCCGTTGCGCCCAGCTGGGGCTGGGACGGGGCGGGCTGGGCCAGGTGCTGCTCTGGTTTGAGGAGGCCGGGCCCTTCACGGGCTGACAGCTTCCTCAGCGGGGATGTCTGCGGGGAAGAGGCTGGGGAGGGTGGGGGCCGGGGACACCCTGAAAGGCCATGGAAAAGGGCTGAGGGGAGCAGGGGACAAGTGGGACCCCCATGGTGTGGCCTGAAGGGACCCGGGCTGGGTCTGGACAGCCCAGAGTGGAGCAGCTGCTTCCCACCTTGGCTTGAGCTGTCACTGTGGCAGAGACAGGAGCCTCCTCTTCCCCCTTAGACCTGCAGCTGCCCTCGAGGCCAGGGTGGGCACCCATGCTGAATCCGCCTAGGAACACCAGGCTTGTTCCACCATTGACAGCCTCATTAGCAGCCTGGGCTTCATGTGCTGTGGTGAAACAGGCAGGGTTGTAGGCCTCAGCAGCTTCATGTGCCTGTAGGCATGCTTCCTGCAGCCCAGAACAGCTGGAGCACTTATAGGTATATCCTTTAGTCATTCTGGCTTTGACAGGCCTAAATGCCATTAAATGTCTTTGTATGAGAAAGGGAGAGTTCAGCACACTGCATCGAGTCAACATCCACAGCACAGGCTGTCACACTTGTCTCTGGCTGTATGTGCTGGCTGCCTAGGGTAATATGGGGGTAGAGAAGGTTTTCTCAGAGTATACTGAGAGCAGTGGCTTAATGCTGTGTGTCTGAAGGTAACTCTGACTACCCTGATGCTTTTTACGGAATAACTTGTCAAATTCAAGTGCCTTATCTTTATTTCCAAGAAATCCTAGAGCCTGGTCTGGAAGTCCCAAGTGCTCTGGGAGAAGGGCAGTAGCTGCCAGCCTCTCTGGAGTCTGCCTGAGGAGATGGAAGGAGCCTCGCAAAATCAGGACCTTCCACCCCTCTGTCCAGGTGCAAATCCCCCTTTCCCATTCTCACCTTCTCTACTATATGCCTACTTTGGGGAGTAATTATTCCTCCTTAGCCATCTCCTCCTCCCCAGATCCTACCAAAATGTAAAACATAACTGCATATGCTGTGCCTCCCCTGGGGGAGAGAGTGAGAAAAAGAGCAAACTGTGTGTGACAGAGGAGAGCCACATCACTTCATGCACTTCTCAGTGACACCAGATATGAGAGCGTTAGAATTCAACAGGAAGAAAACCAGAAGCTCTGGACCAGCTCTCTCCATGCCAATCTCCTCTTGTTCATTTCCCTTCCGAGAAAAAACAACCTCAATCATTTCAATCTTTCTTTATGAGCGAGTTTGACATGCCCCTAATCAGCCCTTTCTGAGAAAGGCTGACTTGAACCGAAAACAGTATTCCCAGAGAGGCCATGCTAGTGATTTACATAATAGTATTATCATATTTTCCATATTATTCTACCCTTCTTCCTTCTGCATACTGGTATTTTGTGTGTGCTTTTTTTTTTAACCTGCAGCTACTCACAGAGCCAGAGTTTGTGTGACATCCAGATCCTTTCTTGAGTTGCTAGAGACCGTCTGGAGCTTTGCAATTCTTACATGCAATTTGTTTTATTCTTTTCTATCTTTGCACATGCTCAGTTAAACCTTGGCAAATAAATGGCGTTGCCCATTTGCCACATTTGCATTTTACTTACAGTCCTTTCTGATCTCCTCAAGAGTCAATAGCTTTGAGTCATCTCTTAAAAATGTTTGGTATAGTGCTCATCTTTGTTTCCAGAGGCAGCATTTGTATTCCCTACCCTTAACCTTCTGCCAGAATGAAAATCGATCTTTGAACCTTCCTCACGGCTTCTTGCCTTCTCCTTGCATTCTGATCCACAGAAATACTTCACTTCTCACAACAGGGCTCTGTTGCCACTGGACAGGTGCGCTGATGAGCCCAGTCCCTGAAACGCTCAAGTCTGGATCAAAACATGTGCAGCTACATGCAGCAAACCCCTGATGTGCTATGAATGGGATCTGCCTGATCGGGCTGCACAACGACCCTGCTGCCCTCCCGCCATGGCACCCAAGGACTGCAGGACTCCATAAAGACCCCCTCCCCAGCCTGGCCCCCTTGGGTTGTGCCTGTTTTAGTGTTTCTTTCTGTTTTTTTCCCTCTCGGGCTGGACGCCAGCTCACGGGCCCCTCACCAGCAGCTGCATGTGCGTGTTGTGAACTCCTCTGGCCAGCGTGCCTCCTAACTGCGCCAGCCCCTCCAGTGAGAACACTTGCTGTGTCCACTGCCTGCTCCCCACGCCCACACCATGCAGGCAGGGGTATTCATTCATTCAGCCTGCCTCTTCTGTCTTGCAAAGACACTGCAAGCGCAGTGGCAGAGCAACACGTGACCCACGCCATCCCAGCTGCTGTGTGAGTCCCGGACCTCTGGTAACCTGCCGGGGTCTGTAAACTTGAACTCTGCCTTGAGACAGTGACACAACATCCTCTCTCCAGTGTTTCCCAACCTGGCTGGGTCCTCTAATGACCCACTGCATGCGGCCACACCAGTGGGGACCCACCCCGCACCCCGAAAGACTTGTGCTGCTCTGATGGGACTGCCTGCAGAGCCCTGTTGCCTTGTGGCTTCTTTGCCCATGGACCCGCTGTGAATGGGGTGGCCTCCGTGACTCCAGACTTACATCCCTGCAAGAAAGGGAATTTACTTGCTCCAATGGGGTGAGGTGCAGGCAGAGAGGAGAGAAAACCTTAGCTGTGTGCCTGGAGAACAATAACAGCCTTTGTTTTCCCAAATGACTAAGTGAGCTTGTGAAATATCAAAGGCAACATGGGTGATGGGGCACAATAACCCATGTTGTTATCCAGGATAAGGCACAGACATCCCCCGTCCCCCACCGCCCTGGGAGTCTTTGGAGCTGCCACTCCTCTGCCAGTCTTCTCATGCTTGCAGCCCGTCCTCCTGCTCAGGCGGCCACTGCTGCAGCCTCTGATGTCCACTAAAAGCAGCAAACTGCTGCCTCTGAGCCTGGCCTGCAGACACTGCTCCTGGGAGTCAAGCACCGACCCCAGGGCTTCCCATTACCCATTTTGAAAGGGCAGGACCATTCCCAGCCAGGCAAACATCCCTGTACTGCCCACCACCAGCCAACAAAACTTCCCTGGGCAGCAAGGAGTGACACACAGAGTTGCAAGTGGCACCTTGGAGGGGCTCTGCAGGAAAAAACCCTGCACTTGGTAACAGAAGGCTGGCCTCTCACAGGAGCCAGAAAACAATACCAGAACACAAGAGGGAAGATGGGTAGTGAGCCAACAATGCCATCTGAGCTTGGGCTTAATATCCTTAATGTCTTCTAGTAAATGGATCTTGCAAGAGGTGTTTTGGCAGTCTAACTCCATTCAACAGCTTTCTCTTTCATTGCAGCCCTGTTTCTTTATTTTTCTTGAGCAATCACAAGGAATAATGCCATTTGGGCTCCTGCTCTCTGACTGCAATAAGCCAGGAGGGGCAGAGGGCCAAGGGTGGCGCAGGTGGCTTCTTTCCCTGAACCCTCAGTAGCTTTGATGTTAAGCACACATGGGAAGGAACACAGGTGCTGAGGGAGGAGAGACCGCAGGTACTCAGCTGCCTTTCAAAGGGCACTGCTGATTCCAGATTTTAGTAAGAGAGTAACTACCCACTCCAGGGAGCCACACTCAGGGTATGTTTTTGCCAGGGGGCAAGACAGGAAAGGTTCCCAGCCCTGCCGCTGCTGAAGTGGGACTTTTCAGCTCCCCATCCCTGCAGCCCAGGGAGCTGCAAACACTGGTAGTGGCAAGCGGTCTCTTGTGAGATGCAGAGCTGCTGCCGCTGTGAGGGTCTGCACCAACGGTCACTGAGGAAGCTCAGTTTTATTACCTAACAAATTGAAAATGCTGCTGTGGTATTTTTGCAATTGGTCTGTGCACATCTTCATTCTGTGTTTCTTCAGCCAAATTTCCCTGTGGTTGAATTTGTTGGGGACATTTTTTTTAATTCCCTGGCTAGTAAGATTTCCCCCCCCCCATTTTTCACTTTGCACCAACTGCATACTACAGAAGGTTTCCAGAGCCATTCAGAGACCCTGCTTTTGTGAGGGCTGCTATCCTTGCAATTTTGCATCACTCTAACAGCCCCGTGGGCTTTCTGCAGTAGAAGAGTCTGCAGAGAGCTGAGAGCTTGCAGCTGGTGACACCAGCCCCCTCTGAGCAGGGTTGCACTCATTGGCCCCAGGCTTTTTGTACTCCTCTACCTACTGCATGTTGCAGTGAGGTCCTCCCAGCATGAACATGGGATTTTGGTCTGTGTAAAGGACATCTGGACTCACAACATCATGTGGGGTTTGGCCCCATGTATATGTACACACAACCTGAGAAGGGCAGAGCTGCTATATCCTGCTGCTTCTCTTCTTCTTCTAGGTGAAGGCACTCATTGCACATCTTGTAACATTAAGTCACAGGTCCTTAGATTTATTTCTGTCCCATTTGGGGAAATATGTCTGGTTTTGGTTTTGCAGTAGTTTGACATTCACTTCTGGGTAACAGTTTGAGTCAAATGCTTTAAAAACACTGGGAACCAAACAGAAGTGGGTAGATGTTTTCTACATTCTTTTATTTTTGCATGTGTGCCTGGTTCTTAGTAAGTGTCTGAGAAGAAAAAAAAAGATATGACTGATGATTTGTTCTCTCCCTTTGGAAAAGGTCCAGATAGGGCTAAAATGCCAGGAAAGAGTTTGCTGCATAGAGGCAAGCTTATAATATTTAATTTTATACATTCTCTGGGTAACATTTTCTTTAATTTGAGATCCTGGAGAAGTCATTTTAGATCTTTATTCAACACAGGTTAGTTGCTCTTCTCAGTTTTCCTTATTTTTAGAAGGGTGAAGTGTTCCCAAATTAAATTGTTACTGGGATGGACTTCAGCCAAGAGAATCCATGGCTCAGGCCATAAGGCACAGGAAACATAAGAGGAAAACAATGGAGTTTTATTTTGTATTTCATTTGGCTGGGTAAGAAGAGATATGGCCTTGAAAGATTTGTATTCTTACATAGCAATATTTCAAAAGATGGTAAGGAATATTTTCTCACTTTGCTTAAAAAAAAAAAAAAAAAAAAGCATACCCAGAAATGCTGGAAATAACAGGACTGACAAATTTTCCTTAGTTCCAAGTCAGGGTTTGTGTTTGGGGTTCTCAGAGATGCTTACAGTAACGTCCTAAACATTAGCTGAAGTGAGCTTGTCCTTTACCCTTTTGCTGAAGCGCGGACAAAGGCAAAGCTTGCAGCAGCCTGGCTAAAAGCCAGGCTCCTCTCCCAAGCATCCATGGGTTATATCCCTTATGTCAGCCTCTCACTTCAGTGACCTTTCTCCGGATGGGACAGTTTTGCACGGCTTCTCTGAGGCTGTTTTGCAGCAACAGAGCAAAGCCCTGCAAAGCTTGATCCCAGGTGAAGGTTTGACATAGCTGGTGTATAAGCGTGCCTGTGAACCACAGAAACACATGCCACTGTCAGGAGCAGGAATATGCCTCCTTTCTGTCATGGCTGTGGCCAAATTCTCTCTGTGGCAGTGCTCTCTGGAAAGCAGGGCAGCCGGCACCTGTAGCTGGGGGCATGTGAGCATGAAGCCAACGTTCTCCAGGGCTGGAGCAACTCTCTCCTTGGCTGCTCCGTGGGCTGCCTGCCGGCCCGCTGAAATCTCACTGCTTCCCCAGCTGAGCCACTAAAACATTGAGATTTAGAAAAAAAAAAAATCAAATTGGACTAATTAAAAATTAACTGTCCCTGATAAACAGCATATTAAGCTGTGCACTTACACAGGGAACAAACATACCTGAGCAACAAAAACAAACAGCCAGCAAGACAGGCTCTTGGTACATCCACTGCAGCTTTCTGAAGTTTATATTGAAGTTACTTTGTTTCAAAGCACCCTGGTATTTGGAAACATCATGTCCATCAGCAAACCTGCTGCAGGCATCAATCAGTTTATCCGGAGCCAGCCCCCACCGCAATCCAGAGGCTGAGCATCTGCCACAAGCCTCAGTTCCCACCAAACAGTGTTGCATGGCGCCCATGATCAGTACTGGACATCCCTGACATACAGTGAGAACTTGGAAGAAACAGTTTATTTCCAGGCAGGTTATGCCAGAGCCCCTCCATGGTGCATCTTCCCATATAACACCTGTTGGGGTACTAAAATGCTGCAGAACACACAGAATTTACTTGGTGTTAGGTGGCTTGCGTGCTCCTTGTTCAATGTGGCACTGAAGGCTCCATACCCATATCCAGGATGCATACTGCATGTACCAAGATCCCTTGTGATGTCTTGAGGGACCCTCTGAGAGATGGTGTACAAGGCTCACGGTAGAGCCACATGCCCCTTGTGCTGGGCTGACTGTCAGCACTGCTCCTGCAAATGAGGATCTCCACTGCAGACTGGCTTGTGGAAGAGTCAACCCCTCGCTCACAGAGGCACTTTGAGATCCTGCAGCAGAAGCCTGTGCTTTCCTGGGAAAAAGGCCCTGGGTTCTGTCAGTGCTTTCTTTTAAAACCTCACAAGAAACTGCAGAAATGCCATTTACATTACTTCTTAAAGCAATATAAATGTCAGTAAAAGATTTCATGTTGGAGGCAAGAAAAATAACATGGAAGAACCTCTGACCTAGTCAACTCTCATTTCTTAAGGTGTCTTGCGAAACTGCCATTGGCCTAAGCTTATATACTTACCTTCCCCTCTTGAAAAATTGAAAGTTCAGGCATTCAGGTGATCATCTATGTTTTAGGTTGTCTCCTATTCAGGCACAAAAATACAGCTATCACTAAGAATGCTAAAAATTGTTAATAAAAAATGCTAATAGTTAATTTTCAGTGGTATATTTATTCCGGGCCCTCTGTTCCAGAGACAGAAGCAGCAGAAAGGCATTAAGCAATGCACAATGCAATGGAGACCCTTCCACAAGAGAACTGAAAAGTCTGATGTGAAAGACAAAGAGGGAATGTGCTGATCTAATGATTATAATGAAACAAACCTATGATGCTTACATTCACTACTCCAAATGGGACCAAAAATGAACCTGAAGTGCAAGACACTTAAAAGGGTAAAAAAGTTAAATAGCTGTAGATGGCACATGAGCTTGCAAAAGACCCTTGCCAAAGACACTGCTGAGGCCAGATGCTTAGGAGGATTCAGAGCAGGACCAGGCTTTGATACCAAGCAATGGGAACAGCCAAAATTATATTAGACAGGTTTAAAAATAAGCCAGAACAAGGAGGTCATGTTCTCTCATGCACCATGCCAAAAGTCAGCCACCAGAGACACAATTCTGCAGTGGGAAGATTTAATTTGGGGCTCCAGGTTTTCTACAGCTTGACTTGAAAAAGTGGATGTATCTAAGGAGGGAAAGATGGCAACAAGGGACCATTTCATGAGTGGTGATGGTGGTTCCCACATCCACCAGCTTTTCCCAGAGCCGCCTGGTAGCCATCATTGCCCGCTCATGTGCCTTTACATGCTCATACTCACCTAACATGCAGAAGATTAGGTCTGACCCAGGCCTACAAAAATCAGGAATCATTCCCCAATCCAGTCAGGCTCCCCCTCAATCTCCCTTCTTGGGAACATGGTCCTGTCAAGGTGGGAAGCAACCTCCCTCACTCCGTTGTCCAGCGGCCCCTCTGCCAAGCGATCAGAAATAAAAGCTGCCACACACGCCCCTTGGTTTCCTTTCATACTTTGTAAATTTTTAAATTTTTATTATTATCTCCTCCTTTTAAGCATCCCTTTAAGGGTGAAATGAAATCCAACCATTTACAGAGAAAATGATTTCAGAATGTACACTCGATTTATCCTTACAAAAAGTTCATTATTACTTGCTGTTTATAAATTACAGAGTTGAAAGGAGCTTTGCAGACGCTCTTATTTTCTCCTTTTTTATTTTAGGCAAGTCCACACATTCTTTTGCCAAAGCAGGGTGTTCTGGGGCCACCTCAGTGGCAACACCACCAGTAGGTCAAGGTGGACCCCAGACTCGGTAGTGCTGCTGGACTACCTCCAGGATGATACTGCATCATCATCCACACAGGAAGGAAAAAAAAAAAGTGGTTTGAATTCTTAGTCTCAGAGTATTCCAGATCCCTTCTTAATCCATTATATATAGTCCCCAAACCTTTAAGTGTCAGTGTATTGCATTAGAAACACCTCTCCTTTCTTGGTGCTGGATCCGAGCCCCTCCTGCCACCCCCCTACCTCCAGCTCCCTCACTCTTTCCATAATAAGAGCAAGTTGTCCAGAAATGTCTCAGAAATCAGAAGGGAGTTTTCTTAGGGGGGGTGGGGAGAACACAATGATGGAAGTATTCAGGATCCGTTCTTCCACTCACTTCCCTCCTTTCTCACCAAGGTCTGAGGTCAGTGAAGCCAGGATGAGCCATCCCTTCCCCCTTCACCACCAGTGTTCACTAATGGGACCAGGAGTGACCCCGAACGCATTTCTTCACAGTGCAGAGGCATAGCAGCCACAGAGATTGCTGGCAGGAGCTGGGAGACAGGAACAGAGCCATGGGGATGAAAAAGACACTACCATCCCACAAGGATACACCAAGGAGGGCAGAAGGGAACCAAATACTCATTCTGCTCTGAGACTCTCCCTCCATCCTGACTCATATGTTACCTGGAGGTCACAAGTTCCCCTCATTTACCTGCCACAGAGACATGAAGAGCAGGCTGGCCTGAGCTGCATGACAGCAAACACTTCAGCAGGACACAGGAGTCAGAGAAAGCAACAGTGAGAGTGGACTTGAGCATGTCGTCCTTCATACCAACCACACAGGCACAAAACCACCCCATCTTTTCTGTCCATCACTTGGGTACAGCATTACCTGAAGTCATCCCGAAGGGCAAAGACGGCTGACCTGCCCTGTTCCCTCTGCTTTAGCAAGTTCACTGGCTGCAGGTCCACCAAAGCCCATGTCCTTCCTTTCACTTATTGCAAAGGAGGAAGATTAGTTCCCCAGTCCAAAGCCATGCATGGGCACACAATCCCTTTTTTAGGTGGGAAGCACAAGGAAAGGCAAGAACAGAGATGGGCAGACAGAAAGAGAAGAGCAAGGCTTGGGATGCCACACATTGCTTCACCTACTATCTGGCCCTCCTTTGCACCAATTAATCTGAAGGTGGAAAGGTTCTGGAGAAGAAAAAGGACAGAGCTGAAAGAGGGTTGAGGGAAAGGCTGGCAATCCTTTCCCTCCCTTCACCAGAGCGCTTCACTCCCAGAGAGGCAGCGGGCATATGTCTTCACTACTCATGGCTGCAACAACAAACAGACATCAAGCTCTGGTAGTCTGATCCCAGTTCCAGCCCAGGGGCAGGGTGGTGTTTTTTAGTCCTTCTCTTCTCACACCTCACGACCTGGTTCAGAAACGATCAAGGAGCCTGAACACTCACCTCAGAGTTCAGCACTGGGAAATGAGAATCTGATAAAAACTGCCTCCTCCTTTGCCTCTCTCACCACCCCACACACCCACATGCTTTTGGGTTCCCTCTTGTGGAAGATGTCTGGAAGGGTGCCCCCCGTGTGCTGGCCACGGAGGTCCGGGCATAGCAGTACAGGCAAGGCTGGAACGAGGGCACGCCACCTCCTTGGGAAATCACTGTGCAAAACTCATCTTGCTAGTCCCCACCCCCTCCAGGGACGAGAAGGAAGATTTTTAATGACAAGCTCTCTAAGGATAATAAACACAGGGTTAGCCAGACAAATTAGACAGAAACACTGACTGGTTTGGCCTTAAATCAAAAAATGTCTAAACGATTCTTAAAAAAGAGAAACAAAACAGAATGCATTGTATCTGTAAAGCCCCTTCCTCCCACCACAACAGAAGTCTGAGTCTGTTATAAATTTAATTTCCTAAGAATAAGGAAGTCAATAAGTCCAGGATGAAGACAGGGCCAGAGTCCTCCAGAAGAGCTCCAGTGCCCCTATTCCAGCAGGACCTTCTCCTCCTGCCCAAGAGGGTAGAAGGGAGAGGAAATTCAGAGGGAGAGGTGCAGAATGATGGAACAAATAATGGAGGAGAGTGAAGAAAAGGCAACAGGCTGTATTTCACGAATAGGAGAACCAGGTATTGCAGCTGTGGGCTCATCTGAAACTCCCAAGAGACAAGGGCCAGACCTCAGGCAAGGCAAGTGTGACTTGCGGTACACTAAAAATCCCCAAGTACACCCGTGCATGGGAAGGGCTGGTATCACAGGAGAGGCTGCTCCCACTTAGATGATAATGAGGTGCAGCCCCAGCATGCATGCACTTTAGCCCCAGCTTCGTGGGGCTCTGGTGCTGCCAAAGCACCCATGAAAAGACTGATTTCTTTTTCTCTCCTGTCTTCAGCAAGGTCTGGCACTGGGCTTGTGTTGTCACTGAGATAAGGTAAAGTCAAAGGTCTGAGAGCAAATATCAGGCTCCCTTCTGAGGGTAAAAATGAGAAATAGCTTCTTCCTTCCATACTTTTCTGCTACTGAATCACATGAGGTAACACACCCACTCTCCTCCAGCTGCCCCTGGGGAAACCATTGTTCCCTTGTGGTGCAGCCTCAGTGTTACTTCTCTCATCTTGCTCAACACAGGCTCCTCCTTTCTCAGCTGGGTCCCCATTTCTCTATAATCTCTCTATACTCAAGACCTTTGTGCAGTTGCTTGGCACAAGGACTCCATTACTGTGACAAGCGTTCCTTCTGTTGCATCAAGAAGTCTGGACTTAGCGCCACAGCTTCCCTTTGTGGGAAGAACATTCTGCCTACCAAAGCTTCTCCCTCTAATTATTTCCCAAAGGGGCTTTTCTATCCATGGGGAAGACACAGAAATGAGAACAGTGATTTAAAAAGCAAACAATAACAAAAAAAAAGGGTCCTTCAGTTCTTCTAAGCAGGCATTATGGCATATGAGATGTGGAAGGAGCTAAAATAAACTCTATCTCAGTTTGATCAGAAAAATAAATTAATCTTCATTCTGTTCCAGTCTCAGTCTTATTAGGCAATCAAGTTATTTTTGTTGATGTTTTTCACTTCTCTAGAGAGGGGAATAGGAGGGAAAAAAGAGAAAGATACAGAGATAGGAATGAGGCACAAGGGTGGGAGTGGGCTGGGCAACAGAGGAGTCTGGAGCCCCGATGGGGTGAGTTAATGGCAGTGGAAACCCTCCTGCTTCACACAGCTGGCCTGATGTCAGGGTCATTCTTCCTTATGACATTTTTCTCCTCTTCCTCTATATGATGCTCACTTGGAACATGATCCAGTCTTTCCACTGCAGGGCTAACAGAGCAAGTTCCTCATGTTTTTCACTCTTTGCCTGCTACAGCCCAGTCTCCAGGCACCCTGTTAAGCCATATGCTAAGGAAGGGTGGTAAGGGTGGAGACATGGAGCTGCCTCAGTGGGCCAAACCAATTCAGTACAACAGCAGGCTAGATCCTGACTACCCATCACTGGCAAACTCTGAGCGGACACTGGCCCAATCAGCTGCAACTAGAGTCCTCCTAGATCCCTTCTCCTCTTCATGGTCTTATCTGCATGGCCCAGGCTGCATGTGTGGGCTGCACATGCTCTCTGGATTGCATGATTGTCCCAAAATAGTCTCTTGACCCCAGGGGGAATCTGCCCATGGCCCATTTCTCCACAAGCTCCCTCACACTCTAAGAGCAATCAGATGGATCCTGTGCCTTGACAGGCTTTGTGTTTCCCCACAACACCCACTGCTGACTCAGAGCTTTGCCCTTCTCTCCTTTTACCCTGTGGCAAGAAGGAATAGCCAACACATGTAAGCAGCAACCCTGCAACAGACACAGCCTGCAGGGTTACAGATGCAGCCAGAGAGGCACCCAACAATCCCACAGTGTGGCACTACTATGCAGAACCAGTGCTCTCCCTGGCCTTCTCCTATGAATTCCCCAAAAAGTCATCCATGTCAAGACAGAGATCACAGCTTCTGGATCCCACCATTTCCTGAAAGCACACACCCAAACCCAACTATTCCCCTTCCCCCCCCAATTCTGGTAACAAACGCCCACGTGCATACCAAAACCATGCATGTTAGCACTCATGCACATAGGAAACCATGCACTTGTAAACATACACTCCCACTTTCTGATTAAGTCCCCTGCAGCTTATCCCAGCCCCAGTAGAAGCACATACTGCGGGGAAGATGCTTCAGCTTCTGTGGGCCAAGCCAGTGCAGTGTTGTGGGGGTAGGGGTGACAAAGGAGTTTAAAAAAAATTATTTTTTTTAAATCAGCTTTCTCCTCTGCTTCCCATCTGCCTGCTCCAGGACTATATCCTGGAGAGTATCAAGAAAAGAACAGATGCATTAAGCCTGCAGGAGAAAGCAGCATTTTGGGGAGAACACCTTGGAAGCAAAGGATTTTCCTTCCCCAAAATACTCTTTGAATATAGAGGTATGCAAAAAAATAAACGCATACTTAGCTGCTTTTGCACATTCACTCATCTCAAAAATGCTTATGACACACATGACCACTCGCACCGGTTTGTGCCTGCCGACTCACATGCTCACTGAATAGCCCAGGCTCGCATCTGTGCTTGCTCCAATCCACAAAGGACAAGGGTATACAAGAACAGCTGCCCCCTCTCCCCATGGGACCCTCCCAACCTCTCCCAGAGGAAAATCCGCCAGCTAGCTGCAGACATTCTGTCCAGCCAGCAGGAGATGTCCGGGAGATGCAGGAAAGTCTTTATGCTACTGCCAGAGTAGGTCCCAAATATCTCTCCTCCTCCTGCCCATCACACGACTGAGGAATTCATGTCCCCAGGGTCATCCTGGGATGAAGGGAAGAAGAGAAGGAAGGGAGACAGAACAGAGATCCCAGAGAAATGGCACGCTCCACCCAGAACCAACAAAACCAAAAAAAGGAACAGAAGAAAACACCCAACTCTTTCCCTTGTTGTGAAGTTCTGATTTCCCATGCAAACCCTGGTGGCCTCACCCAGCACCCTCCGCTTTTCGGTAGGGGTTCTCCAACAAGTAGCGGAACCTCTGGTAGTTCTTGAGCAAGTACTTGGGAGCATACATCTGCTCCTTGGGGTCAGCAGGGGGATACTCCTGTGTAGTACCATCGAACCAGCCACCAGTCCGGATCAGCTCACGGATATAATTGAGGTCTCGTTTATCCTCATAGTCACCCCAGCGTGGGAAGTCCCCGTTCTGGGCTGACACCAGTTTGAAGTAGATCCCCTCTGGGGTGAAACACCAGGAGCAGTGCCAGCCAGCAAAGTGAAGGGGGCTGCCCAGCGACCACTGCACCAGGATGTGTCCTGTGCTGTTCTCGTACTGCCGAAACCCAGGCATGGTGTAGTACTCACGGCGCCGCAGACGGATCCCGTCAGTAGCATAGACAGCCTGGAGCATCCCCATGGTGCAGCCTGAGACCACCTCCAAGGTGCCTGGTTGCTTCCAGAAGAAGCCGTAGAGCGACTTGCGCATGTGAAAGGCGAAGGGTTCTGTCCAGCCATTGTAGAGCTTGAGGAAGAGCACGCCATCACGGGCTGGGATCTCATCAGCATCATCGATGATGAAGACATCGTCTGGGCGAAGGTTGCGGAGGCGAGAGATGCCATCCCGGGTGAGAAAGGTGCGCAGGTAATCATCAGCAATCCAACCATCCTGGCGGCCACCAGGGGGGAAGTGGTCCAGAAAGACGTAGAGCACCTTGTGACGGATGTAGTCGAAGGAGCCATTGAGGAGCATCTCGCGGAACTTGAGGGGCCGCGGCTCTCCATAGGCTGTGAAGTTCGACTCACACACCACGAACGCATCCACCACGTCTCCCAGCTCGTGGAAGCGGACATCCAGCAGGTCAAACTCATGGTTGACATTGATAGCGTTGATGACCCGCCGGGGAATCTCCCGTGGCACAAGGCGGTCCTTAGTGGGCAGGTTGGAGTACTGGACCACAGTGGGGACCCCACAGCTGGGGCCGTGCCAGCCTGGCAAGCACACGCACTCCACCCACTTGCGCCGCTTAGTCCCACTGGCACTCAGCGGCTTGCGAGCTGGCCGTCCCGAAGCTGCACCATCTGTTCGCTCCTCTGCCCGCCCTCCCACGGGTGGTTTCTCCAACACCTTGGTGCCTGGTTTAAAGCAAACACCGCCGGCTCTGGTACGGACAAAATATTCTGTTGTGTCTTCCGGCAGCACGAACTCAACTTTGTGCAGCTCTTCGCTGGCTCTGCTGGGAGGCAGGGGCTGGAGCAAGGGGGAGTGGGAGTACAGGGGTGTGCGGAGAAACTCTGCACCCCCTGGCTCAGGGCTGACCTGAGGTGTGACGGGGGCATTGTTCCAGAAGAAGCTGGAGACAAGGTTGGGACTAAGTGAAGCCAGCTCCCGGGGGAAGGTGACATAGGAAAGGGCCTTGAGGAAGTGCAAGAAGGAGATGAGGCAGAGACCAGCCATGCAGAGAGTCAGAAAGAGCTTATGGCGTCTCATCTTCATCCTGTGGAAAAGCCATGAAAAGGAAAGTCACATTCAATAGTTACTGAAGTGCAAAAAGTTTACCACTGGTAGAAAGACAGGTTGGGGGTGGCAGAAAGCTGGCTCAAATTCAGCATGCATCTTTTGAGACCTGAATCAAAGAACTACTCCCCCCATCCCCTGCCATCTTCAGTGGGTCTTTTGCCTCGGCTGGGCTACACTAAGCTGAACCTCTTCTAGATCAGTCACAGTCTTACAAACTCACAGACAAGAAAGGTACAGACAACAGGGTAGAAAGATGGTAAATCCACAGTACCAGGAACTCACCGCATTTGGCAGATTTCTCCCTATTCACTGATGGAAACAAAATGAACATAAGCTTCCACAGCCCCTGCATCACCAGAGGGTTGGGCGAAAATGAAGAGAGAGCAAGAGGGACAAGACGGAGTAGGGGTACATGGTTGAAACGTGACCAGCGTAAAAGAGGCAGTTTTAAAGGACTGAGATCATTAGCCAGGCTGGCAGAGCCAGGAACACACCTACGCTCCCCAGATCTTTTCAGTGTTTGCTCAACACACGCCCTAAAAACCACTCTTGTTCCTAGGAAATGTTACCCAAGTTCACGTGGGGGAGCAGGGGGAAAAAAAAAAAAAAAAAAAAAAAAAAAAAAAAAAAAAAGAAAAAAAGATTGTGTCACTTTTACTCTTGTCCTTCTCAAGTTCACTGTATCTCCAAATGTTGCCCCTTGTTTTTCATTTTCTGTGGACCAGATTCTGAGGTTTATCTGGATCAAGGTGACCAAAATAAACATCTAGCTGTCTCCACTGGTAATACTGTGCCACCATGACAGATCCATGTCAGGCCAGCAAGGAGTCAGTGGTGCAGAGCCCTTCTTTCCAAACAACATGAAATATTGCCTTCATCCTCTCCCTACACCACCTCCCCTCCTCCAGCCCAGGCAGGGTGCACAGAGCTGCTGTCAGGCAGAGAAGTGATTGAAGACTGCAATCCGTAAAAAGGACAAAAAAACAAACCAAACCAAACCAAACCCCTAAGCTCACCTAATGCTTCACCAAGGAAAAGGAGAAAAGGCACTCACCTCCTGCTGTTTAGGGAAGGAAAGTTGGGGCAAAGATGGGCAGGGGAACAAGGTCACCCAAGAGCCCTTTGCAAAGCAGAGGCGGTTCTCTTCTCCCTGGATCATGACACCCTTTGTGCAGCGGCAGGCAAAGAGGCAGAGACCCCCTCCAAGCTCCACGCATACAGCACGCACTGCTGTGCCGCCTCCATAACACTCTCCCCCATGGCAGCTCTCTGCCCTGGTGCCATCCCTCTTCCAGGGCCAAAGTTCCCAAGAGGCACCACACACCCCATGCCATTATTTACAAACCCTCCATCCAGTGTGCAATGGTGCTGGCGCCGCCTTTGCAGGAGGCAGTCTTCCCTCCTGGGGGCACTAGAGGAGCTGCCCCACACCACCAGCCCCACACAGGGGCTGTCCCACTCCCCTGCCCCAGGGTTCCTCACAGCCAACGTATGTCCCAGCATGGGAGCAGAAGGAAGAAGCACCCAGCTTGCTCCCACCACTTCAGAGGGTATTAAGTAAAATACAGCAAAGCGCGTTTACTGATTAACTTGGAGAAAATTTAATACTAAAGTGAAAAGCTATAAAGCATTTAGACAGATGGCAACTGCCCAAAGGAAAACATATCTGCCTCTCTACAGGTGGCTCCGATATGGACTTTGGTAGAGGGGTTGTCTGCAGTTATACCTTACAGCACAGGATTGTCTGCAGTTATACATTACAGCTCAGCAACAAGTTTTTCTGGACATTTCATGGTCACATTTTTAGTGAGAAGCACCGTCCACTGATGCCATCCCCCATGCTTGCATGGCAGAGTGAGGAGCCCCATGTCAAGCTCTGAACGGGGAGACTGCTGAAGCTGGCAGAAAGGTTTCAGCACTGCCATGGGAGGGGAAAAAATTTTTTAAAAAAAGCGCAAGAAAGAGAGATAGCTTGATCCTATTTGTTAATGTTTATTACAGTTTTTGACATACTTGGACATGACACAGAGCAACAAAGGGTCAGGGTTCTGGCTTTGTGCACCCCCAGGAGGTCATCTTGTCAGGCAGGCTGGGAAGGAAAAAACGGCAGCTCTCCTCAGGGGGCCATGCCAGGGCAGGCCCTCACCTCCTGCACCTACCTGCCATGGCTCCACGGCCTGACCTCATGGCCCAGCCTGTGGAAGGCCATCTTTGTGGTGACCCAGCCATGAAGGGGCTGGATGTTCTCTTGTTCAGAGCCATGAAGGACAATGTTGGGGCTTGCCGTCAAGCTTTCTTCATGGGGGCAAAACAAGGGTCTGCAGAAACCCCCAACAAGTATCTCATTGTGTCCAGGGTATTTATTTTTCTTTTTTTCTTAAGGCCCCATTAATACCTTGCTGGAACAGTGATATCACTTGCAAGGTAGAGGAGTATCCAGTGCCTCTTCCTTGCATGTCACCAGTTTTTGCTTTGTCTTGAAGTGTGGGGAAGAGAAGGGCACAAGGAAGCTGAAACCACTAAATTAGCAGTGAGTGGCTGTCAGGAGAAAGTGTCCCTCACTGGTAAATTAGTACAGCTTTCTTCAATCAGGTGTCCTGCATTTTCTCCGAGGCATTACCTCCAGACATCAGGTTGCTCTCTCCAATGCTGAAACCTGGGTGAGATGAACAGCTGACCCGCTCCAATAAGGCAATCCCAATAGCTGCTAGGTAGTGCTGGTTTTCACTCCAGTTCCTACAGGACACAGAAATGTAGGGCAGCCAGCTTCCTCTGGGCCAGTTCAGGACAGAGGGCAGGTGCTGAAGGAGCCACACAAGGCATACGTCCATCGTCTTCCCAGATGGCTGTGATGATCCTTGTGCCACGGTAAACTCCCAGACAAAAGGCTGTAACTGTTGACATTCAACAAACTGCTTCACTTTCTGGGATGTGGTGTGCCATGTCAACATAGCAGGACACAGTTTTAGGAAGTAAAGCATATTCTTCTCACTTGATATTTGCATACATCAGTATCTGTCAGGCTCAGCAGCTCTTTACCCACTGGCAAAACTCAGTCTGTGCACGGCTGCGTTGCGTCCCTGTTATTGCAGTCTGCGCCTGGAAGAGCTGGGCTGGCGTGCACAGCCCTCCTCCAGCTCTGCCAAAGCAAGCTGGCCCTGCAGTACCCTCTGCTGTTTTGCTGCTGACATGTCCCAGGAGGCAATTTTCACTGCTCAGTTGCCTTTGTTAGGGAGTGGGAACATGAACCCATTTCCTATTTCCTCCTAAAAGGAGGGAAGCAAAGCAGCAAGCTGTGACCTCTTCAAAACCTCTTCCCCAGGAGCCCACCTCCATTCTTACATGCCAGGGATTCCTCTACTGGGGAGCAGCAAGAGCTCATGCACCCTTGGATGGGCTGAGATACTAAAACCATCAGTCACATATCCCTTCCCATATCCTCTGATCAGCACTGTAGTGAAAGATTTGTCTTTGAGTGGTAGCTAATTGGAGACAAAGGCCAGTAGGGGAGGAAGATATTATTACCCACCTTCCCCATGCAGAACGTTTACAAGTGGTGAAAATGAGAAAGGAGGTACCAGTCAGGTAGACATCTCAGTTTGTCACATAAGAGTCCAGCTGCTTTGTCACAAAGCAGCCATCACTTACCAGAAATACACAAAACAGCAAGAAAGAGATATTTCCCTTCTGACAATTTTGAGTGAGGAGGGGAAAAAAAAAAGTCAACTTAATCTCCGGGAGAATGACCAAGTTGCTCTCAGGTTAAAAACAACAGCAAGAAAAGCTTTAATGTTCAAGTAGAAGAAAAAGCCAGGAGGAGTATGGACAGTCAGCTCCATTAAGACAAAGCTCTTTAGGGAACACGCAGTTATAAACCGCTTCAGCAACATTCAGTCTTGGCAAGACAAGCTGAAAGCTTCTTTTTGTAAGGGATCCCTTTGATATTTCCTTGCTTGAAGTTATGTCTCTACCATGCAGGGGAAGGGCTTTCAGAGAAGGAGGAAAGCTAGAAGCAGTATGCATGAGTTATCCCCAGGCACCTGTTACCGATTTACTTTGCCATTATATCAAGTGACCAGTTGATTTATACCATCCTGAAATCATATCCTGAATTTTCAAGGAGCCAGAGAGAAAGATACGCACCACTAAGAGCTGGCAGTTCACCAGTCCTAATGTTCTTTTCTGGAAGACACTGGCAAGAGGCCATGCAACAGGTCACTGAATGCATGATACCCCACACTCCACCTTGTTAGGGCATGGGACTCAAGGCTTCCTAGACCTCTCCTGTGGTTACAGGAGAAAAGCTGCTGTGAAGGACAAGTCAGAGTAGAAGCTTCTGTTTTTCCCCGATACAGTGATGCTCATCTCCTCTGCCTAAAGTTATCCCATAACACCCGTGCAGTGATATTTGCCCATCACTCAGACACTTCAACACAAAACAACAATTCAAATTAGAATTGCTTTCACACAGCAGATTAAAATCCAGCATGACTTCCATCCCCCACTCCACACTGACAGCTAAACCCTCTCTCTGCTCCAGCTAAAGACAAATGAACAGGCTCCACACTTCTAAAGTACCAGATCTACCTGCCATCCACAGGGCACAGGAATCACAACTTGCACTGGGGTTACAGTACCTCAAAACACTCTAAAACCTCTGCAACTGAAGTGTGACTAGCTTGGGGACAGCAGGACTGCACTTTGCGTAAAGACAGGAAGAGAAGTTTATCCTACAAAGATGGACAGCAGGGAAAGTGGAGAGAAGCAGGATGTATCAGAAGGTATTTAGGGCTCAGCACTTCTCTCACATGAAGTATGCCATAGTGTTTTCAAGGACTGCAAGCTAGGATGATGTCACAGCAGGAAGTTCTGGCAGTCACAGTACAAGATGGTTTGAATGCAAGCAGGTCCATATCTGTTTCCATTCAAGTTTCAAGGTCGGAATACGATATTCTCCCATAACCTTCATCAAGAGCTGCTGCCCACAGCGCTAATGCAAAACAGCAATACCTCATGCTATGCGCTTCCTTCGCAGCTTTGAAGCAACTGACCACAAAGTACCAATGACTTGCTGCCAGGACAAGCAGCTGGAGCAAGCCATCCAGCACAGTTATTCTTCAAGTAAGGTCAGGCTACGGGAGACCGAGGCTCTGTCCTAAGCATCGTCCCTCCCTTCCAACAGGGAAGCGAGCAGATAAGGTGACCACTCTCAACAGGGTGCCACCATAGCATCCATTTGACTTCCAGAGCTGTCATCCACACACCATTAATGGGTCTCATCAAGCCAGTAAGAAAACTGGATGCAGGAAAAAATCCAGACAGCTAAAGGGTGAATCTATGCAAAGCTAAGGCTGGCCAGGGAAGGATGTGAGCACAGCTGAGAAACAAAGGCATTGCCTTCCCCTTCCCAGTGAAGGCAGACACATGATGTACATTATATCAACCATAAGCCTCCAGATTGTGTGCAAGGCCTCCACTGACCAGTAGCATCTGTAGTCAAGAAAGAAAACAGGTGTCTTCTCCTATATGCTCTTGTAGGAAATCAAAGTGCTCCATGCCAGTAGCTACAATCTGCTGCATATAAAAATTAAGATGGACACAATACAAAGCCTCCAGCTTTTTAAGTATTGTGGCTACTCACCTCCTCCTTCAGCTCCTGGAAGCACAGTACCTTTTGGACTTTGCACTTTCCATAGATTTTCACTGTTTCAACTGTTTTCAAGTGTCTTGTCCTGTTCTTTGGTGGACTAAACTTTGGTTATTTTAAATGCCACATCAAGATACTCGTACACTCTGGGACAAAGCAGCTCTTAACCCTCTGTACACAACACACAGGACCTGGAGGTAAAGTGGTCTTTGTTGACAGAAGTCAGCAGAATAGACCATCATTTGAACAACTTCAAAGTCCATTATAAAACCCTCTTCTTGAACAGATTGTTCTTACTGTAACTACCATAATACTAATAGCAACATAATTATATAATTCTCCAACGCCCAGTTTAAAAGAAGATCTGCTCAGAGAAGACTAAAAAACTCTACTGAAATCCAATAAGGACCTATGAGACGCCAATTTAATTTTATCCAAGGACTTGGACAACACAAGGGTACAGTACTGCATGCTAAAGAAAACTTCAAACTGGATTTCCAACTCCACTGGAAGCTATCAAATATTCTTCTCAGTATCCTTCAGCTGTACTGGGATCCCTTGTAACGAATCTCCTCTCTCCAGCTAAAGCCAGTCACACCACAGGTATTTCGATGGCTCCAGAGATGCCTCGGCACACTCTCATTCTTCAGACACTCTCAGAAGTCACAATTTTTATTTCTTAGCACCACTAGTCTAAGCGCTCTTTCTGCTAAAGGAGAAGCAGCAATTCTATCCTCTTCTTCACTTATGTCTGATATCCTGGAAGGAGTCTTCCTCAATCCAGCTTACTGCCTCCTCAAAACATCTGGCTCCACAAAGACTGCTGTAATGGCCCAGGAGATTGCATCACCACTTGGCTCCAAGACTGCATCTCTCAGGACATCAGAGGGTGAGCTGAGGCACTGCTCATTGCACTCTGTCACACACACACACACACACACACACACACACACACACCAAGGATGCAAGACCATTTTCCCAGCCAAATACAGTACTGCTGATGCTCACTGCTTCAAGCGCAGCAGTTACAGCAGTGCAAAATGAAGTTAGCTAGTTCTTTTGCTTCTGGACATTGGTATCTTACAGGGAAGGAATGGTCCATCATGAGATGAAGAATAGGAAAGGAAAAAGGGATAAAACTACACAAAAAAAGCAATTTATGTCTTCAGACAGGCCATGGGGTAATCAAAGAAGTATGCAAGAACTCCCAGCTAGTCTTAGTGTCTTGCAGAGAGGGACAGGACAAAACCATTTTGTCTGAGGATAAAAGAAAACCATGCTTTCAGAGACCTCAAGTGAGGCATGTGGTAACACAGGCTGTTGTTTCATAGGTTCTCTCCCCACCTTCATAGCTCACTACCCCTCAGTTGTCAGTTGTACTAATTCAAGTTGTTAATTGTATAAAAGACTGCTTTGTAAAGCCAAATAAGCAGCAGATCTAACTGGGTTAAAAATAAACTTCAAGAGCAGTGCCTAGGCATAGGAACAAGCAGCTGACCAGAAGAAACTTTCTAAGTTGTT
This sequence comes from Athene cunicularia, assembly GCF_003259725.1. NCBI lineage: Eukaryota > Metazoa > Chordata > Aves > Strigiformes > Strigidae > Athene > Athene cunicularia. The sequence continues at coordinate 2,032,071 of NW_020799092.1, read as the reverse complement.
TCACCAGTTCACTTCTCACCAAAACTGTGATATCATGTAGATACATCCTAAGACACTCAAAATTGCAGGACTTTTTAAATCTCCAGTGAGGGCCCCATTCAACTACCATGAGCTTGCTAACTCCTCTCAGCAGCATCAGGGAAGGAGCACATCTCAAGTAGGGATCTGGAAGAAGCAGCAGCAGGTAACTGCTTTCAAAGCAGATCTTGGCAGGCAGTCCATGTATGCCAAGAAAGTAGAGTACGAGTCACAAATCCTGAGAACAGCATCAAGATGAGCAGTCAAGATTATGCTCAGAGCTGAGGATCCATGGGTCAGACCATGCACATAGCCTCTGTGCAAAGGAAAGCAGAGTTCCTGGGGACTGTTTAACAGTCCAAGTAACAGGCAGATGCAGGTTGAACAGCCTAGAGGAAGGTGAGGAGGGTGCCCTGTGGGCCCAGAGCAAGGCAGCTAAAGAATTAAGGAGGCAAGAAGCACATGATGCCATGGAGATGGGTAGAGTGCACAGACCCACAAGAGGCAGGCAGAAACCATTTTGCCTCCAGCTATTTTTGAAGTGGGTGGCACAGTTGTTTGTGCATCCCCAGGATAAAAGCTCTCCAAGAGGGATCAAGGAGGGGAATAATTAAACCCCAGGAAGACAATAAATAAAGAGAGGCTATGGAACAGCAGCAAGATTCTAGCAGCCACGGAGAAGAGCTGGCCCTCCATCCCCACCCTCCTTCCTCCCCCATCCATCACCAACCACTTGGGGTTTGGCAGTGTGCTCACTTTCCCACAGTAGCCGATCTATTACTGTTTGGAAGAACATTCCCAGCCTCTTCCTTCCCCTCCTCCCCTCCTTTCAGGCCACAGGGGTCCCACTTGGCAGCCCCCAGATCCCCCTCTTCTCTGAATGTCTGGTGACCAGCCAATCCTATGCAAAGAGCATTAACCCCTCTTCACCGGGAACAGCCAGAGAAACCTGACTCCATGCTGAGAGGTTTCTCTAGGGTGTCTCTCCCTCCTTCTCTCCTGCCCATCCCTGACCCCCACTCCTTGTTCTCTCACCTCTTTCCCCTTTCCTTTTATTTCTCAAAAACTAACTCCAGTCCTGGGAGTGTTGTGCCTTCCCGAGAATGTTACACAAACCCATGGGAATTTTTCTTGGACCAAGAACAGACCCTTATTTATTTGTCTCTTCTGCCTTTGTTCTTCATTTCCTCTGTCAAGACTTAAGCAAGACCTCGACACAGTGCTGCTTGGATCCCCCACTGCCACTTCACTTTGTTATTATTTTCAGAAAGAAAGCCCTGATAGGCAGAGAGCTCTTCAATGCCTTGCCCCAAGGCATAAGTGAATCAGCCCGGACTCCTACCTCTGGGGTGGACAAAGGGCACGGGCTCACAGAGCTCTGCAGAGCACTTTGGGCTCTGGCTTGCAGAGACAACCCCCTGTTTATGTAATCCTTCTGATTGCAGCATCACAGCCCTTAGGATTAAATCCACACGAATCAAATCTTCCGTAATGGCTCTATACCGGTAACAGGCATATGGTACCACAAAAAGGGGCAGTTTCCCAGAATGAAATCAAAAGCCTCCTAATGCACTTAACTCAGGGTCACATAAATCTCTCTTCTGCCTCCCACAGACGGCTGGATGTTGTTTACAGGCATTGCAGCAGGCCTGGGTCTCAACAATATGTTTACTTCTTCTGTACAAACATTCCCTTTCACTAAGAAAAGCAGTACCCTGATCTCCAGATTAAACCAAGCAGAAATAACCTGGAGCAAGTCTATGGGGAAAGAGGGAGAGAGCTAGTCTTCATCAGTGAATCAAATGTCATCCTGAACATCATACAGGTTTTGGGACCATTTGTCTTCACATTATTCCCTTGGATGGCCTTATTTCTTGGGAGGGATGAGGAGGAATTTTGCATTTAGCCAGTTGCTAACATCCCTGACAAGAGGTAAAACCATTCAATAAAAGACTGGATTTTGTTTCAGGCTGAAGAACTCAAGAACCAGGCCAGGGCTAGGTGGGACAGCACAGCTTGTCCAAGGGACATCTGGTGATTGTCTGGCCAACTCCTCCCTAAATGCAAAAGCCACAAACTGACACTGGGCAGATAAAAACAGGGAAGCTGAGCATTTCTGCTCAACAGTACAGTAGACAGAGCAGTTTAATGCCACAATCACTTGATTACAGGCCAAGTTCCTTTCCTTCTCCACCCTCAGCACCTTCCCTCCTCTTTCAGGTCTTCAGTAACACAAACATTTATATTGAACTCTGCGAAGTCAGCTGCCACAGCCAAGTCAGAAAGGAAAGAGAGGAGGAAGACAAAACTAATGTATAAGCACACCATGAAAATTGGTGGTGAACAAGAAGTACGTGCAAGGCAGTGGGGGAAGCCATGGTCATGTTGAGGTCACCAGGACAAAGGAGGGCAGGAGTGGGACAACCCATCTGCATGGTACAGCAACCTGTCACTGTGAAGCACAGGGCCAAAGGGCATTCAACTCATACATCGCTGGGGTGGGTGCTCAGGCTGCCCAGCTCACCTTCACAATCCTCCTCTGCTGCTAGAGCCTGTAAAAAACTGCACCAGTCTACCTCTGCCCTCAACTGGTTGTTCTTCTGGGTTTAATTGCTGAGAAATTACAGGAATTTCAGCTGCACAGTTTGCTGCTCAACCACCTGATATTCCAAGTCTTCAGGTCCTGATGATCTCTTGTAAAGTCCAATGGACCGTGTCATGCCAAAGCTAAAACACACTTTGGCAGGACAAGATGGGCCTTCAAAAGAAAAAAAATGCTCTCAAGTATCTGAATATTTTAGAGAGCAGTCCCAATGATCCCTGCCCCAGATCCACAGCACAGCCCTGTAATTGAGTCAGGGACCAAATCTAAGCACCAGTTTCACTGTCTCCAGCTTCACACCATCTCCTTACTGCAAAGACAAGGCTCCAAACTCAGGAACCTCTTGCACAGTCCCCAGTCATGGAGATGCTCCACTGTATCATACACCTGAGTGATACGGAAACCAGAACTGGATTTTCAGGACAGTTCAGCAGCACAGAGGCATATGGGAACAAACATGGGCAGAAAGGAAACCCACAGCACTTCCTCATCGCTAAGTGATAGACTCTGGATGCCTGACAAACTCCCCTTCCCTCCCTCCCAGCGCTCATGGGAAGTGAGAAGACTCTGTTCCAGAGCACAACTACACTATAAATAATTCAAGAGACTGCTAAATTATGCAAAAGCAATCCCATCATCCCCCTGGCTAAGCTGAATGCAGGTGTGGTCAACCCTTGCTCCAGAAGTTGCTGCTAGATAGGGATTTCGAGGCCACAGAGGCTCTGTGCCAATAGCACATATCCGAGAGCACAACAGCCACTTGCTGTCAGGCCTGCACCAAACAGCACATATTTAGGGTATCTGAGGACACAGGGCTGATGGGGAAACATCAATTCCTTTAACCCACCTCTTCTTCAGAGACCTCAGGTGGCCCCAGGAGAAAAAGCAGCAAATCATGTCCACTTCAAGCAAGGCTGCTTGGTACATCTTGCCTCCATCGATTGTGGTTAACTGGCAAGAGCTGCAGCTGGACAGCACTGGCACAGCAAGGCAGGGAGGAGACCACTGCTGGGGCAGGTGGGAATGAGAAAAGGGAACTGAAAACATTCTGGAGGCAGTAACGAAGGAACGGTTTTGCTAGCACAAATAACGTATGGGGAAGGCTGAGCTGAAAGCAGAGAGAAAACTGCTTCCCTGAATATCAGGGCCACTGACGTTTCCCGCAGCAATGGGGTCATTAAGCAACAGCATGCAGCTCACGCTGATCACTTCAGGGCACTGTTCTCCTGATTTACCCTGCCCTTTGCTCTGCCTCGGAGCTGGCCCTCAGACTACAAGCTCCACAAAAACAGGACTTCCTCATACAGAGTGAGTACCATCCACTCTCAGCCCCCACGCAGGCAAACCCTTCTTCTAAAGCCCTACCTTTCCCAGTTCCCGCAAACTCCAAGATCTGTCTGTGCCCAACATGCTCAGTCTGCACAGGCCTCCATCCTCCTGCTTTTCCCTGCTGCCCACCCAGAAGCATTTGTGCCAGAGGAAGGAGGAATGGAAAGCGCTACCATAGCCCTCTCTTCAGCCTCAGCAGAACCAGCTTAAAATCTCAGGGCACTAGCTTACCTTCCCCTTCTTTTTCTTAAAGGGCTCAGCATCTAGGAGAAAGGCTCCCTTTCATGTCTTTTTGCCATGCTTTCTCTCTTGCTTTCTGTCCCAGTATCTGAATGCCGAAACAGGGGATCCTAACGCAGATAAAGTCAGCGTAGCAGATACCTGTGTTTAGATCACAGGTTTCACAGTTGCTGAAGCCGTTATGCAGCGAGTCTAATTTGCATTAGTCTTTCAGTATGCTTCAAATCTGCTTGCTGCAGCTTTGGTATCATGCAATACACATGCAGCAATATTCCGAGATAAAAATCACCCCAAAGCCTTAAAAAGATAACGGTCTGATTCTGCTCGCTAACCCTGGCTCAAACCGTACGATTTACACACCAAGGGGAAAACCTCCAAGGGAAAGGCAGCAGGGAGCTGGGATTATAGATTAAGCAGCCGATCAAGGAGGAGGTGGTACCTGTGGTGAAAAGGGCAGCAGGATCGAGGCAGTGACCAGAAAGTTATCAGTAACCTCTGGCTCAGCACCTGCACCCAGCCATTATCTGGGATTTCCAAGACAGCCAGGGCAAAGCAAGTACGGAAGGTGTTGCACTTCAGTCAGCGCTCTCCTGCTGAGCCCCTGTGTGTGCCACTGGACATGTTGCAGTCTTGCCCCATGCCCCAGTTTCCCTGGGTGGGAAATCAGTGTGACTTTCATGCTCCAGGTAAGGGGCTTGCCTAATTAATGGAAACTTAATGGGTTGCTTTGAGGCCCTTGGAGAGAAGCCTTTCTCATAAAACACAAGACTCAAATGATTCTCAGAGTTGCCCCGACTCTCTCTCTGGACAGGTACATCCACCTCTCCTGCTGCTTGTAGCTTGTGCGTTACAGGCTAACAAAGACTACTGGCAGGGCTCAGTCTGGTCATACCCCACAACCGTGGCTGATTTTTAAAAAAAGCCTATTTAGACACAGGCCTGGGCACTCCCCTAGCTGGGGAAACAAGGAACATTAACTGAGCTCATCAAGCTGTCTATTCAAGTCAGCAGGTTCTCAGTACGAAAGGCCAAGGGCCCCACAGCAAGAAGCTCAGGTAACTTTTGCTATCCTGAAGCAGGGAATAATCACTTCCTAAATCATAGCTCAAGAACAAGCCCTCACATTTTGTAAGGCTTCATCCTTCAGCCTGCTTGATGAAAGCTCAGAGTGCTGTGCTGCACTTTCACCCTTTCACCCATCAGCTCTACCAGGCAAGTTTCTGAGCATAAAAATATGCCTGCCCTGTTCCAGGTGTTCAGAAGTTTGAAGAACAGAAGGTACCTGTTGTGCTTCAGGAAGAGCACTGCAAGGAGTGCAAAGAAGTCAGAAAGGAACGTAAATAAATCATGTTTCTGTCTTCCTGAGACCTGCAGTCAGAGTCCATTTCACAAGGATGCAGGCACAGAGTAGTCTTGTGCACCCTACACCACGGCTCCAGCACATGACATCTCTTCCCAGCTCCTCCAGAAGAAAGAGAAGCTCAGCAGCTCTGTGACTGCAACTCTGCACTGGCCCCTGGGACAAGCAGCTGGTCCTGTGCACCCCACACAGCACTGTTACTACAGCACAGACCTGACTGTACAGTCCACATGTGCACTGCAGATGTGTCACCCCCTTTCCAAGAAAGGGGCATTCCTCAGACGTACCCCCATGTCCCCATGCACTGCACTGCCCCATGTGTCTACCTTCCCCAAATTTCAGATCCTACTGTAATGCTTTGTTGTAGTACCACAAGATGCCATCCTGTTGTCAGGTCAAATGCAATGCAGCCTAACCTTTTGTTGCAGAACTAATGGGTGACAGTAGGGAAAGGCAAGTGGAGATAACTAGCCACACTTTTACTTCTACAGTCAGGGCTGATAACATGAACCAGCCCTTTGAGGCACCTTACACTGACCTAAAGATGTGAAGATGCCTCTTGTGACAGTCAGTACCCCCTCCGCCTTCCTCTCTGCCAGAGTTACTGTCAGCTGTACCAGCCTTCGTTAGCACCACCTCCTCCAGCGACATCCCACTGATTGGGTCACAGATTCCAACAATGTACAAAGGACTCATTTTAGAGCAACTAACCCCACCTAAAACCTAATCAGCCTTTAGGAATGAAGCTGGCCCAGCAGCTTGCCCCATCTATTCATCACCAATTCCCCCACTTCCTCCTCCGCCACTATGATCCAACAGAAGAGCGGGCGGGCAGGGGCAGAGATGTCAATTTGTGATAGCAGGTGCACCTTAAAGATGCTATTCTTAAAATAGGAGGAAGCTCAGACACAGCAAGCTGAAAACTCAGCTACAAACACTGCCGCGAGACAGTTTATCTCTGCTTGCTGATGGGTCAAAGCAAGTGAGGGACAGAGAGAAACTTGTCTGTCCTAAGGTGTCCTTCATGCACTGAACATGCACAATAACATCTACGTGCGCTGTCCTGAACAACTGCTGTAGACATGGCTGCTTATACATGCCACACTTTTTGTGGGCATAAACTCCACAGAAGTGCATGTGTTCCACGATCAGTGCACCCGGCAGGACCTGTGTGCATTGCTGCATGCACCCAGCAAACACCCACCCACATTTGTCACACAAGCATCCCTTAAAGACATGCAATAAGCACATTACACCAATCTGGCAGGCAACAAAGTCACACCATACTTAACCAATTGCGTGTGGGAGAAGGAGGAGAAAGGTAAACACAAGATGTATGGGAAACGCATGAGCACACAAACTTCAGAGGAACGCTTCCCAAGCAAACACACCAAGTGTATCTGTGCTTGCTGCCGTGCATCTGGCCTAGGTTAAGCAGGCTCTGCGATGACCGAGCTGCCCCAGCAACCCTCCAGACCAGCTATCCCTGTCTCATGTTGGGCACAAGTACTCTACATATGCTTTTACAGTTGTGAGCATCCCCTGAAGCTAACATCTGTGCAAATACACACACTATTGTCCACCTCCTCTTCTTTACCTCCTCGCTAAGGCAACCCTTGTGTGACACAAAAGCACCTCTTTTTCCAGCCTTACCAGCATTTGCAGGGAGGGAGGCAGGCAGGAGCTCAGTCCCTGAACCAAGTTTGGAAATGGGCCACTGCGTACTGGGCACCTCTGATGGAGATAAGCCTCAGCAGTACCTGGGACCAAAGGTGTGCCAGCACGAAAGGCAGCAGTTGGCCCACTGCATTAGGAACAGGGAAAGAAAACCCACCTGTAGCTAGGCAGAATCCCTCCCCTCTCCTAAGGGGCATCAATAAACAAGCTATGCATGTATAACTGAGAGCCCTTGCAGGGAGGGAATGCTACACCTTGCAGTGGATTTCTTACCACTACTGCAAAACCACCTGAGGGTGTAGAGGGGCTATAAATCTTTGAGGACTTTTATGACATGCAGTGGCAGAGTTGCAGCTTCACTCCTCTTCTGCAGTTCATAATGGCTTTCATTCAAAGCTTGCTTTATGTTACAGGGAAGCTGGAGGCTCCCCAGGAATAGCTCAAAAGGAGTGCTCTTCTCCCACCCCAGCTTGGAGGACATGTTCCCAGCACTACTGCTGAGGCTGAAAAAACAGCACAGGTGCTACAGCTGTGTTTAGGGGGAGCTTCAGAACCTGGAGGATAGGGAGCCCACTGGTCTTTCCTCCTCCTCCCCCCTCCCCAAGATGGCTTTCAGTAGGTCAAGAAATGGTAGGTCCTAATTTATTTCAGCTCTTCTCAGATGAGCTGGCAGCAACCAAGTTTCAGCAACAGGGACTTGTAAGTGCTTCCTAAAGTATAGGCTCCAGGGGGACTCGAACATCACTTCTGCAGGTGGGATCTACAAAGCGTGAGCTACCTTTTGGGGAGGGGGCCTGTAAAGTTCCTGCTGACTCACACCCTGCTACAGTGGAGGAGACAGGGGCAGGAGTAGACAGGAACTTGAAATTGTTTGCACAGGGCTGGGGGCTCCTGGTGACTCAAGTCATACTCGTTAGTAGTGGTGCAACCGAGTTTTCACAGGCTTGAAGTTCCCACTTAAGGGAAGGGATTTGGAGTTAACTGGAGGGCCATTCTCTGGGAAGGGAGGTGCTCCGCACCCACGACTTGTGCTGGAGACAGGGCAGGCTCCCTCCTGACCCAAGCTCTGCCCCAGGGTGGAAGGGAGAGGTGCAAGACCCCAGCTTCTGCTCTGGGCAACAGGCAGGGCTGCAGAACAACGCAGGCACGGCTCATGGAAACACAACCTGCAGAAATCCCCAGAGAAAAACCACGGGCTGAGGCACCGAGCGGAGCCTTTCCCCATCCCGCTCCGCACTCCCTCCCTTGCTGAGGTGCCTGAGGAAGTCTAGAGCTGCAGCAGATGCCTGTTCCCCATCACCCCTGTCATGCTCACCCGAGGAGCAAAACTCGCAAGGACAGAGCTACACCAGCCTGTGCCACTCCAGCAGGATGCAGCTATTTCCAGCCTCCAAATGACCCGACAACCCTGCACAAGTCAGGGGAGAATTCGGGTGCCCCTGTCCCTTTGCAGGGAGCCCCCAAAAGGGAGACTGTAGCAATCTGACACAGCGACAGAGAGCAGGGGGAGAGGGGACGTTTGATGATGATGATACACATATATTTGTATGTATGTTTTCCCTCCCACGCACACACTCCTGTTACTCCTCGCTTGCTGCAGGCTTGGCACGCATCCCCAGTTCGTGCCCTCCTTGCAAGCCGAGCATGGGCAGCAGATGGGCCTTCACTGCAGTGCCCCGGCCGGAGAGTGCCCCCATCCCCGGCGAGCCCGCATCTGCGGGCCGGGGGCTGGCAGCATCGCCTCCCTCCTCCCCGGCGCCGATGGTCCCTAGCAGGGGATGCCGGGATTATGGGGGGGGCGTGTGTGTGTGGGAGAAGAGAATAAAAAAAATAACACTAATATAAATAAATACGGAGGGGGAAGGTGGGGGCTCGGCAGGGGAAGGCCCGCAGGGGATGACGCCGCAGCCCCGGGCCGAGACACAACTTGCAGGTGGCGGCAGCGGCGGGTGGGGACGGACCGAGAGGGGTTCCCGCCACCGCCCCGGGGCGGCTCCACCGGGGAGTGCGGGTGCGCGCTG
>NW_020799092.1:1991636-2022774 GCF_003259725.1 Athene cunicularia | reverse complement strand
GGCCGGCGGTCCGTGGCAAGGCCGAGGAGGCTTTATTGAGCGGGTTGCGGCAGCCAGCGCCGGGCCAGGCGGTGCCCTCCGAGGATGCTGCGGGGTCGCGGTGCTGCTCCGCAGCCCTACAGCAGAGCCCGGCCCCCTCCGCCGGCGCGGCAGCACCCCCGGCCGTGCCCCAGCGGGCGAGGGGGCGGTAGGAGCAGTCGTTGTTTGGCGAGAGAGAGGCGAAGCGAAGTGGAGATGTGCGAGCCGCCTTGCCCAGCGACATCCAGGAAGTTTTGCTGCGGTGCCAGAAATAGAACCTGCGTCTGCTGACTCTCGATCCTGCGCCCCAACCGCAAAAGCTGCCTTTTCTTAATTCAACTTTTCCCTGCCTTCTTCCACATCAGGCCCATCTCTGGAAAGGAAAACAAAGCCATACCATGCCAAAACAACCCCCCCGGCTGAACGGCACCGCTACAAACATGCTGAAACACAAGCATGAGACTTCACCCCTTGAGGCCAAGAGCTTACGAGAGGTCAAAAGGAAGCAGAACCAGAGTACACCCTTCCTCCTGATTTGATGGGAATTTAGAAAAACAACGCATTAAAAACAAAGCGTCGGTGCCAACACTCCTCCAACCTGCCATTTATCAGATGGGCGAGTGGGGAGGCTTGCTGGGGAGAAACTGCTCTGTTAAACTGCTGCCGCCTGAGCGTTGCTTGCAGCGACCCAGTGGGGATGCGCAAGAATCTGCCCTATGGACTGATCGTCTGCCTGTTCTCATCTTACCTAGCTGGCACCAGAGAGGGTCTTCCTTGGGAAAGGGCCACCCTAATTCTGAGTTTTGAAGCCAAGATGGAGATCATCTCAGAGCTCAGGCAAAGAGATAGTATAAGCAAAGGGGAAGAAGCTAGAAGGATGACTAAAGACAGCCAGAGGTCAGCTGGATTCAGAAGTGCCTTGGGAGTATTGCAGAAGTACTGAGGGAAAGGAATGAGGTTGGAGGAAGAAGACAACAATACAGCAAGTGAAGTTCTCACCATATGAGGGAAGTAATTTTGTGGCAGAGCACAATACCACACCAGCACAAGTCCTTGAGGACGCCAAAAGGCTCCATCTCAAATGACAGCAATAGCGTATCAGTGGGAACATGCTGGCAAGACAACATCCCTGTCTCCGTGGGTTAGGGATGAAGCTGTTCGCCTGCAAGATGATGCTCTCTGGGACAGCTATGGTTCCCTAGCAGAAAACTAGGCTTGAAGGGAGCCCTCAGCTCCTTTTTTTTTTTTTTTTTTTTTTTTGAGAGGGCTGGCAAGTGATGGCATTAGCCTTGCTTGTGTGGGTGATTTCAGCTCTGGAATCCTATTAGGGATGGGCAGCACCAATTCATTTCCCAGTGAACACCCATCACGGAAGGGGTGGTTGGTGCTAATGGGAAGAAAACATTGTTGTTTTGGAACTTCTGTGCTTGCAAAACTTTATCCCTTTGCTTCAAATATTATCCCTGGAGCGGTTTGAACACAGCCAACACTTTTCTGTGTTAATGTGATAAAACTAAAGGCTTACAGGCTCACTCAGAGATTGCAAATGTTCAAGAACATCAGAGCACAAATCTAGAGGCAGAATAACATCCCTGCGCAGAGAGAGGCAGCTGCAATACCACAGCTCCCCTGCCCTGTGACAAACAATGTTTGCCACACTGAGTACTCCTAACTAGAGAGACAGGCTCCCTCAGCCTCCTTGGAGGTGTTTGCCCCTCTGTTACACTCTGCAAAGACTGGAGGGGGATTTTAGCTTTGTCTTTCAATCTTTGTGTGAGGAAAGGCAAGATTTTGCCCTTCTTCCCCAAGCTAACCCCAGAGCAGAATAATGCAGAAGGCTGTTGTTTCAGCATGTGCTAGTATGTTACTAGATACAACAGCATGCTGGTACCTCTTTCACCCCAGCACTGCCGTATCTGTACCTCCTCCCGAGTGAGACCTTCTTTCCAAACCCGTCTGGTTCTGGGTCTGTGGGCCCAGACATCAGAAGTCTTTTTTTTTTTTTTTTTTTTTTTTTTTTTTTTTTTTTTTTTTTAGTGACAATATGTGCTTTGATGGCATTAGAATGAAGCTGTAGGCTTAGATGTAGTATCCAAGCACCTCATGATTTCTAAATTACTTAGCCATCATATCCTCTCCAAAAGGTAAAACCCCAAAACCTTTGGCTCTGTTTTATGTAAAAGGAGCAGAGGATTAGAAAAATTATGTGATTTGCTGGAGGCCAAATAGAGAAGCTGTGGTAGGGGAGAAATTTGACTGCAGATCTCAAATTAGCACCCTAACCATTGCTGTCTGTGTAGTGTTTTGTCTCTGCCTTGCACACTTCAGTCTGAGACATGCTGGACAAGCTCCCTTGGGATAAAGAGTAATTTTTAGCCTGATTTCTTACAGAAATTAAGCTCTCACAATCATGTTGTCTATCTCCCTGTCTATCAGCTGCCCACAATACAATTTGAATCCACTGGCCAATTTCAACCAAAGCCGGCAGCAAGGAGGGGATCTTAAAGCAAAACAATTTGTTTGAGCTCCATGATGAGAAGAAATAGGGGAGGGAAGAGAAGAAGAAAGCAGAACATGCCCCTCTATGCCTGCAGGCTGAGGGGTGGCCAGGCACCGCTCCTGGCATGGTGTGTGATGCTTCCTGCCCCTCTCCTGGGTGAGAGAAAAGGACTGAGCTCAGGGCACAATGTGCGGTGCTGGCGAGGCCAGGAGGGAGCTGAGCACACGGCAGGGATGTCCTGGGCATGCAGCAACCCCAGGCACGCATGTGGGAGACCCTTCATCCCACTGATGGCAGAGCAACTTCTGCTCTCCATGCTCCCTAACCCCCAGCAGCTGGTCCTCTGGGAAAGCAGCCGATTAACATATTGCAATGAGTTAACCTTAAATGGTTTTAAAATCCACACCTCTGCATGCAAATGAATTCTGATGGAAAAAGAGAGATAAAACACCACCTAGCCACAACCGAGCCCACAGCTCAGGTTGTTTGCCGAGACACTTCTGTCTGCAGCTGAAGTCACAGTGAACTCCTTGGTGATGCTCAGACCCGTGACAATTTGCACAGCCCCATGCTACTGTATTGCCATGTGCAAGGCTTTGAAGCAAAACATTGTCCTGTGTTGGTTTTTTAGGTTTTGGTTGTCATGATATGTGACATGGCCCTATTTTCTTCCTCATGGGCAGCACCAAAAGTTGGTGGTGTGGGCAAGAGCCTCCCAGGCAGAGTGTCATATGTGTGCTGGGCTTTACCAACCCCAGCAGAACCTGGTAGCTAGTACCTGCCAGCCAAAGGCAGGGTGTGGAAAGGCGCTTCTCCACTTCTGTGTGAACCCGGTTCCCATCTGAGGGGCTGTGCCTAAGGGTTTGCTGCTACAGAAAGAGGCAACTCTGCCAGTCCCTTTCCTAAGAGGAATTTTAAACACTTCCCACTTGATCATTATTATGTGATCTTTTTTTCACCATGGAGCTATTACTGAGAAGTGATTCTTGGGCTCCCTGTATGCAAGTCATTTGGCATTTGGTTAACTCCTTCACTCTGAGTTACAGACCCAAGTTGATCCTCACAGAGCCTAACTTTCACTGCCGCCCTTTCCCCAGAAGATTACCAAAAGGTCACCTCTTTTCCCCCGCTTTGGGATTACAGTCCTTTTAACACCCTTCTGAGCTAGACTACTCAAACAAAGTCCTCCTTTGAGCCAACCAGTCCTGAAATCTGATGCCCTTGTTCATTTTGCACTGCTAGTGGCAGGGAGGAAAACAACAAAGTGACATTTCTATTGTCGGTCACAAGGCAAACGGCCCAAGACAATGATATTTATCTCCTCCTTGAGTGCTCTGAGGCCTCAGATCTGAAAAAAATTGCAGTCACCGGCAATCACCATTTCCAGCAATCAGGCTTTAGTCGAGCAAGTGGGAAGATGAATAAGTGCTGGTTCAAATACTCAGGGACTAACTCCTAACAACAGGATCCTCTCAGAAAATCCTCCTGCCTTGTGTGTAATAGAAGCAATCAAATGCCTTTAAACTTGCACTGGTGTTAAGTAACGTAAAACTTTTCCAGATAAGGATTGTTTGCTCTCATTTAGGGGTTTCTGGCAGCCCTGCTCCTTGGATTATTTGCTGAAATGCATTTGGCTTTTTTTCAGTTTGCAATCTTAAAGGCAAAGTGATCAAGTTTCATCCTCACCTCCTACTACAGAGCGATTCTGGACAGCATGAAAAAATCCGATCTTTCTGCAGCTGGGAGAGCAAAGGAGGGTGGCAGCTGTGACACTGTGGCCCCAGGCGGTGGACACGGAGGTGAGGGTGTCTGCTGCCACCACCGTCCTGCCTGACCCAGGTCACACCACATGTATGTACTAACGCTGTGCCTCTCCAGCCTGAAAACTCTTCAGCATGGGGATATATTTTGCTGTATGATTTTAGACCACTTGATGTATCAGAGCTTCCACCACTTCCTCTTAAAACAGCTGAAATATAAATAATATCAAGTCCGTGGTGGCTTGTCAGAAGAAGGGTGAAGGAAAAGTTTGTCCTGGCAGCAACAGATTATGTTTCTACACAAATTTTATAAAAAAACCCCACCATGCAGTCAAGAAAAAGCATGTGCAGAGCTGGCTTCAGAGGCATTTCTGCATCAAGGCAGAAGAGGTCTCTAACAGCAATTGCATATAAGCAGTGGAGGGCAGCGAGAGTCTGTGTCACCGGATGCTCTTATTCTGAATCACCTCTTCTGAGTGTGACAAAAAACCCCTTCTTGTGGAAAAAAAATGCTGCCTGGCTGGGACCTTTCTGGTGTCTTCCCCTCAGGAACAACAGCAAGCAGAAAAGGAGAATGTCACCTGCCTTCGTTTCTCTAGCTCTTGTCACTGCGTGAGCTCAGGTTAGCCTGCACCCGCCGTATTGCAGGGAAGTCCGTACCTGCCAGCAATCCCAGTGCTGCATGCACAAGCCAACAAACAAGTCATCACCATTTGGCCTTGGAAACCAAGTAAACCAGAGGTTTGTGGGGTTTTTTCTTCACGATGCAGAATTGGCCCAAACAAAGATAAAGGAAAAGTCAAAAGGAACGCATCTCTACAAGTGATTCAATGACAGGGGGTGGAAGGACTCTGGGAAGAGGCTGGATGCACAGATTTGGGTTCATCAGCCCTCCTTTGAGCATGCACAGAGATGTTGCTGTGGTCAAAGAGAAGCAGGTGTCCTGGAGGGAGATGGTTTGCTCCTTCCTTCTCAGGGCTGAGTTTTGCTCTTCACTCTTAAGAGTGTTAATTTGGTCTTGTAAACATAATTATCACAACATGAGGAGAAAAAAGTAAGCCATGCTTCCCTCTCCTCCGCACACACACAGCACCCCTCAGCTATCACCTGTCACCCCTCTCCAGACCCCAATTCACGGCATTGCAGGCACCTATGCTGTATTTTTCCCTGCTTAACCAGGCTCAGGTCAAACTGACCCACTTCCCTGAGCCTGCTGCATTCCCTTCTCATGTGCCCCTCACATCTCACCTTGCTGTGGTCCTGGCCTGCTGGAAGCTCCTGAGGGAGGCCTGGGAACTTCTGTGGGGAAAGCAGGGCCAGCACAATGAAGTTTCCAAATCCCCTAAAATGGAGCTGTGCCTACACATCAAAGAAGAAAGCCCTGGTCCCACAGGGGTGCTGAGGGGGAAAACAAGATCAGCATGTGCTCTCCCCTGTCTTGCCAGCTTCAATCCTCACCCCAGGGCCTCTTCCAGACCTGAGTTTCAGCTCCTCTATGTCACATTTTTCACCTGGCACAGTGTCTCCAGGCACTTCATACCATCCCAGCAGTGTCCCAGGCAATACCCACAGACAAAATGAGGATATGTTGAAAACTTCTTCTTTCAAAGGTCCATTCAGCGCAGCAGCAGCCATGTGCTTGGATGTACCGAGATGCGGCTTAGAGCCGCTTTACCAACAAGAGAGGGAAGGAAAATGTCATGCTGGTGTGTTTTGTCCGGTGACTGCAGTCTGGAGGGGTTTTATTTTGTTGTTTCCATTCATTCCAGATGAACCTTCACCTTTATCAGCTTCTGGGGTGGCCCCTGGTGCTACTGCTGCTGGCCACGTCCAGCACCCACCAAGGAGGAAAAGCCTCGGTACCGCAGCACTGCAGTGCCATGGGAGTCTGAGCCCTGGGGCCCTGACACGGGGCTAAAGGCCAACCTCAGTGTTTAACACAGATGTTAACTTCTGGGGCTGAAAGAAGAAACCTGGAGAAGTGCAGGTAGGTGCCGTTGGACTGGACATGGCCAAATCCTGGAGCCCACATCTACCCTGTTACATGAAGCCTGAGTTGTAGCAGAACTCTTGCGCATACCTGCAGCTCAGCCGTTTAGCCACAAAGCCCTCAGCCTGCTGTCAGAGGGATACGGCAGGTCACTGGGGCAGCAAGTGGGAGAGAAAACAGTGAAGGGATGGATGGCAGGCGGTGTAAGCAACAACAGGAAGCTCACTGTGGCTATGGCAAAGCAGCATTTAACTCTTTAGTGCATGCTGTAGGGGCTTAAAGTACTCACCAGCAGTGTAGAGAGGAGGGATTTGCCTTGGGGTACCCAGGAAGGGATCCTGAGAGTTTTCTGTTGGAGTTGAGACTGTTAGCTCACCTCAGCTGGTGGCTTTTCTCTGGCTGCCTGTTGCGTGGGGATGGTCCCGACACCTTTGAGTTGTGACTTTTCCTCCCACAGGTCAGCAGTGGGGGAGCCCCATTAAACCACAGCTATTCCCACCCACTTGCAGATTTGCTTCTGGGATGGCATTTTATGGAGTTTGCTTTGAAATATTCCCCATGGCATGGTTCCCACCACAGCCTCCCTGAAACAACATCCTTGCCTCAGTGGTCTCAGCTGAGGCGCCAGCCCAGCTATACCCTTCTGCTTTCCCTTGCCCTCCTCTCCTAGCTCTCAATGCTGATCTGAGGCTCCCTTGATTCAGCATCTTATCTTATCAGGATTACATATATCAAAAAGCCACAGGCTGGACTTTAACCCACTCAGCCATGCAGAGACATGGTGAGTGGATTTGGGGAGGGAATGAGGGTAGGTCCAGGAGCACTGTAGCCCCCCATGAGCACAGCCCCATGCAAGGAGAGGCTGGTTCACATTGCGGCCGACCTCCCCTGGGAACACAGTGGGCTCTGCTACCCCTGCCTTCCCTCATCCAACCTCTGACACAGGCAAAACTGCGGTGGGATTTGCAGCCGAACGAGTTAAAATGCTGCTGAGTGAATGCACTTCGACTGGAGCTGGATTGATTTCCCTGGCCCCCGTGACTGATACAAGCATGTTCAGCTAGGGAATTGTAAAGAAAACAGTCTTGAAACCAATTTCATTGCAACCAGCGCCAGCTGCCTGCATTGATAAGGCCTTTGATAGCATTGCGGAGAGGAGTTATCGATGTTGGACAGGGCCATCTCGAAGGTACGGCTCCCTCACTTCTGGCAGAGGGGAGCTGGAGGCAGGTACCAGCAAGTGCTTACAGCATTCGAAAAACATCCCTTGCAAGTAGTGAGCAGCCAGAGCAACCCTGTGCCCTGTGGCTGGGCTGGGGCAGTGGTCAGGACAAGGAGGGAGACCTCAGCCTGTCCCACACTATGCTGGTGAGCTGCTTGCCTCATTCCTGCTTCCACCTAGGTCATGTTGACTCACTCATGGCTCCTCCACCCTGGGAGAAGAAGGGGCCATGGAGCAGAGGGACATCCTGGAAGGACAACAGCTGCCTGTCCCTTCAAAGGGGATGCCAAGGAGGGGGCTGTCATCTACATGTGGCAACTAGCAAATACAACATTTGCTCTCCTCTGGTCTGCCTGTCCTGTAAGCCCCTCATTTTATTGCCCTTTTCTGAAGTACCCATGGCATACAGCGTCTTACCAAAGCTTCCCAGAGAGAACCATTCAGACCATCTTGGAAGGGGTGATGGGCATAGGTGGGAAGGCCAGCTGGATTGCCATTGGCAGGGTTGCCCTGACCCTGCAGCCTCTTATTTGGCAAAATTTGGCTGCATTGGCTTAACAGTGATGCTCACCCTCACTGCAGTGACTATACCATATGGCTGGGGCATGAACCAGATCGGCTCTCCCAGGCTCGTTAATCTAACTAAAATATTAAATGCTGCTCAGGGTGACAGCTTATTGCAGGGCTAATGTGGTTATGTTGCAGTGAGCTGCTTGCTGTGCCTGGCTTGGCATGCTTTTGCAGAGACCCACAGTCTGTGCCTTCACAGGGGCTCCCCACCCCTCTCTAGTTCACTGGGAAGCTGCAAGTGGGCACAGAGTTCTCAATGGAGATTTACTCATCCTCCAAGCCAGGACAGATTCCTGATAGCCCAGAAATGCAAAATTAGGAAAACACCCTGAAAGCAAAATGAGACCTGGAAGGGAAATGACAGCTAAAGGTCTGATAGCATCTGAGCTGCCTGCAGCTGAGCAGGGTTAAAAGGTAGCTGAGCCCGACTAGCTGTCACTACCAGCCACCTGCCAGCAGACTCAGCCTCCTCCCAGGCACTTTCCAAATTACTGGTTCAGCCTCTGCAAAACCCATTTTTCTCAAGTGACTCAGGTTGACTGTGACTATTTCATCAGCCAGCCTTTGCTTGCCCAGCTTGTGTTGACTGTGCTGGTGCAGGCAGGGCTTCGCGTGGGGTGGGCAGCTAGGAGCAGCACTGTCCTGGCCAGGGTAGAGAAAGCCAGCGGTGACTTTTTATCAGGGCGCAGCTGCCAGCAGATCAAGTCCTGTGGGTCAGTTAGGGTTGCAAAGGAGGCTTCAGTAAGTATGTGTGCTCCGAAGTGCTACACATGGCTCACTCCATCTCACCCCCCTAGATGCAGTGCATCTAGGCATGCTTGAAGGCACCTCCATGGGAGAAACACCTAACTGGGTGCTGCATGTTACCCCTCTGGCTAGTTCCCATGGGAGGGATACCTGGCCGGGAGCTATCGGCTCCCTAGCCAGCTCCCTGGTGAGGATGAGCTGGGGGTCAGGACAGCAGAAAGTGCCCTGTGCAACTGCCGGCCCTCCAGGTGGAACATGCACCAGCACCACAGGGCTGCCACGGGGCCAGGAGTATACCAAGGTGCTTTCCAAGCCCAAGGTACGCCAAAAAACTCCCGAGTTTGTAGAGGGCTGTGTGCTCCCATTCGTGGTGTTCCTGCCCTCCCTGGAGAAGGGCTTTGAGGTTTGAGAGTGAGGTGACAGCACCACAGAGGCATGCTGGTGTCCTGACCGGTGTCAGAACAGAAGAGGGGCTGGTATCATCTCTGGATGCAGCTCCCTGTAATTTTAGCTCCAGGCCATTCCTATTTGTCTTTGCTTCTTGCATGTTGTGAATAGATATTAGCTCAAGCTCAATGGGCTCCACGCAGGTCTTGGAACCAGATGATTCAAGCTGGGATTTGTTCCGTATCTCAGGTTTCACATGTTTTCTTTAGCTGCATTTTAATTGTGGGGTTTTCCTTTTTATTTGGTGATACATTCTACCCAGGTGCTGTTCCTTTGCAGCTGTAAATATCCCAAATAAATCCCATTCCTGGATTATACAAGGGTGAAGAGGAAGTGCCCTAAAACATAACAGGTTAGGTTTTTATCACAGCTCTTCATGTGGAAAGCCATTGGGAATCTGTCCACAGAAAATGTCTGGTGTTAGTCTGGAAAACAGCATAACATTGTTAAACAAAGCCTGGATTGGGTTTAGCTCACCTTTATTTCCACCTTGAACCAACAAACCTCTCCTCTGAATGCAGCTGATCTTAGGGCCTGCTGGGGATGGGAAACAAAATTTTCCTTGCTTTCCTAGCTGCCAGATTTTTTGTGGGTCAGTCCTAACAGGCTACAGTAACCCATGGACAGTTTTATACATCCTGAACTGCAAGAGGCCAGGAAGAGGCTGGTGGTGAAAAATTAGGTGGTCTGGTCCTATGTGGACCTGTCAAACCTCATGCAATTAATTCCCATTTCCTACTGCTTCCTGCCCTGACAGCCATTTGTCCCCACCAGCTGCAGCAGTTGCATTTGGGTCATGGAGCAGGAGAAGGGCTGGCGGGAACCTCCAAGTGGGGTCCTGTATTTGAGGACCCACCCCTCCAAACCAGTACCTTTTCCATCTGCAGGTTGGTGTTGGGAGCCCTCCTGCCCGATGAAGGGTCTTGTGCCTGGTTGACGAGGATGCTTGGGAGAGTTATTGACTTCTTCCCTTGGCTGTTGTCCTGTGCCAGGACCAAAACTGCTCTGTCCCTGCTTGCCACAGGGTGGAAAAAGCAGTTATGTCTGTATGGAGACAGCAGTGTGTTTGGGCTGCTAGCCCCAGCTCCACATCACTGCATGAGGTCTACATTGCATCCAGAGCCTGACGATGATTTGTCCAGACATGTACAGGTGTTACTGGCATTGTAAAACCTTTAGGAGGGACTGGTTTGACGGGCCACTCCTGCCTTTTGCTAACTCCCCCTCCCAAATTAATCTGGGGCAATTTGCCACAGGCTGCCCTATCTCACAGGCATCCCAGAGCTGGGTTTCCCTGGTGTGCTTTACACACTGTCGGCTGAGGGCCAAACCACTTGGTGCATTATTGCTCTCCTTGTTGCTGGGCTGTTTTACCACATTCTGACGTGATACCAGAAATGTCACAGCCCGGGAAGTGAAGGATGGTCCCATCACCACAGGTCACCCCAGCACCGCCCATGTGATGGCATCTGCCTTGGGAAATTGTGTCTGGAGTAGAGGGCAATGCATTTCTGGGATGCTGGGGGATGATGCACTCCCCTACGTCACCCACCCTCGCTGCTGTGCCCACTGTGTGGAAGAAAACCCTCCTAAGGAAAGCGCTGAGTGAGGAGGGCTCTGCATCCTGCAGTGCCTGCGGTGTCCTTGTCAGCCCGCTGGATCCCAGCTGATGGATAGCTGCAGGCAGCAAATTTGAGCAGCATCTTGATGCCAATTTAAATAAATAAATGAGTCTGAATGCTTTGCCTTGCAGAATGGCATCTCATTCAGCTGTTCAAGCATCAAATAACTCCAGGATACTTTGGGTCTCAATTTGCAGAACCATTTCCCTTTTGAGTGCTCTTTTATTTTTCTTTTTGCTTATTTAAACCTGTTTTTCCTGTAGTGAACAATCCTTGCAGGTGAAAGGAGGCAGGTTTTAGATGTTGGCAGAGCTTTCCTCCAGATTTAAGAGGGATCAGTGGACTCTGTTTAACAAGGTCTTCCCAAGCCCCTACTTCCCTAGTTGTGGCTGGTGGGGATGCAGACAGACATTCCCATGGTTCAGATTTAGTTTGAGTCCCCTCAGGCTGCCAGATCACTAGCACAAAGCCCATTGCTCACAGCCAAGGCCAAGGAGATGCTCTGGTGCTGAGGGGAAGTGCTCACCCACCTGGGGCCAAGCAGCAGCCGTGGGAGCTGCTGCCCACTGGGGCTGCAGCCCCCTCCCCAGCCCCTTAGATGTGTCATGGGAAATAGAGGGTGGGAGGAACATGCATGTGTCCAAAATACTACAGATGCCTTAAGGACAGAACAAGCTCAGGCCTGGTGGATTTGCATTTAGTGTCAGTGGGATGGGGGAAAGCGCTGAGCTGGGGAGAAGGGTGAGGAGGTGACATCCCCTGGCTGCATCTCACCCTGTCCTGTCCCTTTTACTTTTCTGGGAGCTTCGGGCCAAGGGGTTTGCAAAAAATCACCTGGAAAAGCTACCTGAGGCACCTCAGAGGCTGGAAGAGCAGAACATAAACGGAAAGGAGTTGGTATTATTTTCTTTTTATTTTAAGCCAAACATAAGAATATTAAGGGATCTGATTCATGTTGTTTGAACACCTGGGAGTGATACACAGCAGAGCCTTCTCAGAAGCATGAGATTTTTCCTGCGTATAATCTAAAACAAATGTCTTCCTAGCCAATCTAATCAAGGCCTTATGGATCAGTGAATAAATATAGAGGCTTAGTTAAATTAGCAAGATTCATGTTGTTGTTGTCGGTTTTATGGCTATCTCATTCCACCCACATACCCCCTTGCATAGACCATCCTCTCCTGCCTTCTGGTATCTGCATAATGCACTAGCCAGGTATGGTGTTTTGCAGGTATTTGGGAATATGCAGTGATGTTTCGGGGCAAGACACACACATGGGCTCAGGCTCCTGCAAAACATCTGAGAGAAGTTCTCTGAGTGCAGTTTCCCTTTGCTGGTACTTGCATCCTTGTGCTTTTGCACCATGCTTTTGCATGCAGCAGTGCTGCTCTTGTAAGTCTATAGTGGCCTCTTGCACTGGTGTAGGAGGAACATGGCAAGCAGAGGGGTTTGTGCTGGCAGCCTTTCTAAGGGCATCTGGTCTTTCTCTAGCAGCAATCATTGTGGTCAAAATTTTGCACATCAGCCAGACCATAAATAAATGGCTTGGCCTCATGTTTTAGACACATTTAGTAAACGTAGCGCAAACTCTGCTGTATCCCTTCAGCTCCTCCATCTTCCTGCCAGCTCCCTGCAATCTCCCTGCCTTCCCTGTGCTGCAGATGATGGAGACTTGACTCTCTCCCCATTACCGATTCTCCCCAGGAGCAGCAGATCAATGCCATAGGGAGGATATGCTTCCCACGGGGCTGATCTCCCCTGGTATCTCTCATTTCCAGTCAGCACACACACTCAGCGTAGCTGGAGCAAGAGGGAACAAAAGTGTCTCTCTGACATGCCTTGGTTAGCGAACGATGGCGCTTGCTCCCTCATGGGAATGCCACTGCTGCTGGAGTGATAAACTAGAGGTATTTGGGGATTCGGGAGGAGAGTGAGGAAGCTGGGGATGAGCAAGACATTGCTGTACAACTCTGTGAACAGACACAGCCAGCGCATGGGAGCTGAGTTAAGGAGACTGGGGAACCCTGTCCTTGGCTGTGCAGAAACAGGGATACCACTGATGGGGTGGTTTGCACATCTTTCCTCAGATCTCAGCTGTCAGAAGGGAACTGAATACATCTTACAGTCGTCAACCTGCCAAGCCCATGCTAGTGCACCGCAGCCCTCCCCAGCTGCCAGCTGCCGGGCAAGCACCAGCTCTCAGAGCTGTTTGATGGCAGGAAGATCTGGGCACCTTGGCCACCGCCACAAGTGGCCAGGACCAGGGCAAGCAGTGCAGGCTGTCACTCGGGCCCTCCTCTGCTTTCTGTGCCTGCACTATCCTTCTCTACCCTCCTGTCTCCAGCCTGTCCCTCCCCTCAGGGTAGGAAAATCCAGTTTTGCCCACATCACCACCCTGCCATCATCCACGCTGGCTCCTCTCCAGTTTCCCCAGCCCTTGGAGATGTGTATCTCACTCTGCCTCCTCCCATGAGTAGTCCCTGCGAGGTACCAGTTCGGCAAGGCTGCATCTTGCTCATATGTCTCAGGCCCCCTTGCAACTCTCCAGCCTGCTGTCCACAGTCCAACCCCCGCCGTGGGAATGGCTCCAAAACTGAGCGCTGCAAGCAGCTTGGCTGCACGTGAGTCCATTCGCTGAGCCCAGATGGGGAACTGATCAGGCTGTAAAAATCCTTTTCCTTTTTTTTTTTTTTTTTTTTTTAATTCATTTTTTCCCCTGGGTTATTTTTTAATCCAGCTCAACTCCTTGACCTGGTTTCCTCTGGTTTCTCCAAAAGAGCCAAAGGGCATCCTGAAGGCAGGTGGACAGGGACACCATAGAGTTCAGCCCACTGGCAATAAAGCTGCAACATCAGCCATCCAAAGTGAGTTGAAACACCAAACTCCAGAGCCTCTTCTCTGCAGACCAGAGCTGGCTTGGAGCAGAGGTTCCTTCCTGTCCACTGCTGCAGCCCTTTGAAATGTGTTTACATACCAGATAGGAATAAAAATCCAGAATTTCATTGGTGTTTGGCCAGGGAATTGTTCTGATTTGAAAACACTTCTGTGACTTAGTTTTTTCATCATGCTAGCAGAAGTAAATGGAGCAATCAGCATATCAGGTTGCTTGGACAGCCCAGCTCCGTAGGGCTTTCTCTCCAGAGGCTGTCCAACATGATGCACCCCACCAAACCCTTTTGGTTTTGATGACCATCATATTTTCCTAATGTTTCAGTGGGTTGTCCCCACTAAGTGTACATGTCATAGCCTGGTTTTGTGCTATCTCCTGGGCACGTCCCTACCCTAGATGATCTGCTTAATGCAGTTCAGTGAATGTACCTTCTAATGAGGCCATCACAACCCCAGTGTGACTGCCTAGGGGAGTTTCTGCAGTAATACTGCTGAAGCTCATGCCTTTCAGAGCTATTTCCAGCATGGGGACTTCACCAGCCCTGGATAAGTAAGGAGCCTGGAGCAGCTCCTTTTGCCATCCTCCTTTGAACTCATTAGTGAAGATGCCAAGACTCGACTAGATATTTACTTCACTGGCACTTCCTTAGGCCTTCATGCCCTAAATAGCACTCAGCAGTCATTTATCATTGCAGTCTGGGTCCTCCAGGCAGTGTGCTTTCACATGGCTATATTTATAGCCATGCCAATTTTCCTTTTTTTTTTTTTTTTTTTTTCAGAAGTACAGAAATACTTATATTCTCTGCGGAAATTTCCTATCAAAGCTGCCACGCTCCTGTGGTTCAGTAAACATCAGCTACTTCTCAAATGAAGTTTGTCACAACATATTCTTCTTTCATCCCTTGATCTCTGCTAGCTGTGGCTGCTCTTCGTCTGGAAACTACCCTCATTTCTCTGCTGCTGGCACGAAGTTGGCTTTCCCAGTGGATGTGGAGCCTGGCTAACACTTAGAACTCACATCTCTCCCCCAGTCCATGTCTTGGCTTGTGTCATGGAGTACTGGCTGCCCTGAGAACCATAAAACTGGCACATGTCTGGCCATGGGGTGTGGAAGAGGCTGTGGTAAAAGGCTTGGTGCAGCAGCGTGCCTCCTAGCTCCCCTGCATCCGGGGTTCTGCTAACTCAGGACCCTCCCTCGCCTGCAGTGGGTTTGGCAAACTGCCTGCAGAGCCGTCCCTTTGTCCAGGAATCACAGCCCCACTCCAATGGCCTGGATTGAGAAACTGGTCTAATTAGAGGAGAGTGAAATGCTTCTCCTGCTTGGAGAGTCACAGGTCCCCAGCCTACTTAAAGCTCCACATAAGACCATTAGTGCAACAACATGTCTCCCCAGAACTACGCATTTGCTCACACACTTGGCAGGTGGCCGACCAGATGTAGCCAGGCTGTCTGGAGGTGCCAAGCATAACAATTAACAGCCGCTTTGTGGTGGGACCGGCAACGGCAGCTGCAAACTGCAGGCACATTCGGCCGCCCACCTTGCTTCCAAGTGCAGCATAATCCTCTTGTACCCTTCCAAGGGGCACTGCTGGGGGTCAGGGAGATGACAGTGAGGGTCACTTGGTGCCAAACAGCTGCAGGACCTTAGTGACTTACCAAAAACAAAATCCCATGGTGAAGGGCACCAGTTTATATGTGTCTCAGCTAAATCATTGAGTATTGTACCTTATTTCTGTCAAGGTGCTGTATCTGTTTGGTTTTTTTCAGTTTGACTCAAGCTGCAGTTCTGCAAACACAGAGTAGTAACTCTGTTCAGGTGAACAGCCCTGTGGAGTTCAGGAGGGATGCTGCTACGTTCCTTGCTTGCAGTGGCAGGCACAAGCTGCTTTATTAGGTCTTAATTACTCCCTTGCTATCCAGAATTCTTAAATTTGCCACTAAAGGCAGATAGAAATAAAAATGTCACACTTTTGCAGCTCAGATATTTGCAGCCATGAATAATACACTCACACACTCATTTACTAATTGATACACTTCTCTAATTTCTTTCTGCCTCCGGTTATTTGCAAAAGCTCTTTCCATTCCCATCACACCTTTAGCTAGCAGTAAGCCATTCTGTCTTTTGCTGCGCTTATCTCTTCTCTGAAAGCTTTTATTGACTGCATGTTGGTTTTGTCTCCTCACCTCTTCCATTTCCCATCAGGCCTTTTTTTTTTTTTTTTTTTTTTTTTTCCTGTTGTTTCAAGGCTTCAGATCTCTGAGAAGTCTCTTGTGGAACTATTTTGGGTATTTCTCACCACAGCAGCTGAGAACTCCTGGAAGAGCTAATGACAGGAACAATAAGAAAAAGCAAAGTGGGCCCCAGAATATACTGGGATTAGAGGGGGGAGTTCAGTAAGTTACTGAACTACCTGAATGAAGAATTTGTATCTGAAAGTTATATCACCTTGGTGCCTGACTCTCATTTATATTTAAGAGCTGTGTTTTAGGGATGAGCTCTGAAGCTGCTTCTCTACATATTTCTTGCTTCAGAGAGAAGAGTCTCTTCTCTTTTCATATAGCACATGGCTGCAGGTAAAAAATTCTATGGGTCATGGGAGGGCTGACTGGGACCAACCTCCATGCCAAACTGACGAGCAGCGCCCAGTGAGCCTGTTCAGAGATAAGTTTTCGTTTCTGCCCTCATACCCATACCATGGCAGGCCCACACAGTAAACCTTTAACCAAGGCTAGACTGTGTGACCTGGCCAGTTTTTGCCTAAGAGTAGGCACAGAGGCAACCGTTTCCTGACGCAGGTGGCTGGTGCCCCTTGCATGGGGATTGCACAGCGGGTCTGGGGTGATTTGGTCAAGACAAATGACCAGAGCTCTCCTCCTCCCCTGTATGGTCCCCTTCTGTATGACAGCAATGCGCAACAACATTCTCTCTGGTCTTGGGAGGGGGACCCTGCCCAACTGCCTCAGAGGTGATGGATGCACCAGTTTAGCCATTTTGCTGAGCAAGTTTGCAGCCAGGACAGGGGTCAAGTGGCTCAGGCACCAAGGAGGGCAGGAGGAACCCGCAGCACACAGGCAAATGAGAGCAGCTACCTGTTTTGCTTCAACTGCCAGTTGCTGTTGGCTGGAGTAAGGGACTTTCCGAATTGCTGATGCATGAAACCACTAACAGCTCAGCTTTGATCCCTGAACTTTGAAAGAAGTCCTGAATTTTCCAAAGCAACAAACTCTCATCAGAGGTCAGAGGCAGCAGTGTTTGCCGGATTCCACTTTGGTTGGGAGCTCGGCACTGCATGTTCGGAAATGCCCAACCACCTCTAAGAACCTCAGTTTTGGATGACTGGGCTTGTGGTTGCTTTTGGAAACAAACCACAGTGGCTTCCCAAGATGTTTTGGTGGCTGTTGGCCACATTAGTGCCACGGTAACCAGAAGGGCTCTGAGCAGAAGCATTGCTGTAGCTCCTCAACAGAGGTATAGGGTTGGCTGCCCTTCCAGAGCCTCTGGCTCTCCAAACTTTGCCTTTCTTTGATACCAGGCCTTTGGACATCAAAGCAGCTAGTTTACTGAGGACCTAGCTCTGCAGAAAGGGGCTAGTGTTGCACTCTGCCATTGCTTGGTTTTTGTAAGACAGAGAAAAGCTCTTTGCCTGTCTCAGGCAAAACCAGCAGAAGAAATGCAGAGTTTCTAGGTTGCACTGTTCTTGAGAGATGAGGCAAAAAGAGAAAACAGGTTAGGAGACTCTTGACATACCTATCAGAGAAGACCAGGCCCTAGGATTGCACAGCCCAGAAGATCAAGTCCTCTCTCACATGCCTTGGAAACACTTCATCTGACCTGCCTCCTGCTGAGGAGAGGTCCCTTCTTACAGGCCTCTTGCTGTTTGCAGCCCAGAAGAGCCTATGGTTAAGCTGCTGCTTGTTTGGGGGAAGTGAAGAGGGGAAGATTTGCCTCCAAACAAGAAGCTGTAATTCTGCATCTGTCCTATCTGCCCTGGCTCTCTGGAGCATTCCCAGGCTTTTTCTTTCCATGCTCCACTGGAGTCTAATCCTGCATGCAGAAAATTCCTCATGCTTTTTGCTCTTATTCCTCCAGGGCATCTGTTTTCTCTTCCTTTCTGTCTGACTGTTCAACAGCCTGAACTCAGTTACTCTAATCCCTCCATCTTCAGAGATGTTCTCAGCTCCACATAATAAATATTAACAGCTTACATGTATCTTGGGGTTCTTATGCAAGGACTCCAAATAGCTTTATAGTTCATATGCACATGGGGCTCACTTTATTTGCCAGCAAAATACAGCCACCAATGAGACAGCAGTTGTTTAGCAACCTACAGCAACAACACACAATATTTAAGAGGGGAAGTGAAGATAAATATCATATCCATTTGAAACTCGAGGAGGGGATTGGAGTTGGCAGAATATAAGTACTCATGCTGAATTTTAGCCAGAATACTCCAAATAGCATTCTTATGCTTACAAAAAGAGCTATAGGATTTAAAGTACCTAACCCATCCCTGGTGCTTTATGTACAACTTACATTAACAGCACTGACATTTTAGGATGCCAGCAACACTCTAACCAGAGAAAGGCAAGTGACTTGAGTACCGAACTATAGAGGATTACTCTAAAGCCCTACCACAGAATTTCTATGGAAGGAAAAAAAATAGACTATTATATATAAACAACTATCCATTAGCTATCAAATTAAAAAAAAAAAAATTAGGCAGCTTCACCCTTCAGCTATGGCTATCTCTGTCTCATGACGACAGAAGGCCAAATGCAACATTTTTTGCAGTGGTGCCACAAACCCTTCTGCTATCTCCTAACACTCTTAGAACCTTAATGTGGTGAACATAAAAGGGGTGAGGGGAGAGGAGCCCATTCCTTCCTCTTCAGACCACAGCAGCTGAAGGAGCAGAGACTCTGGTTGAGGATGCTGCATTTCACTTGCACAGTCCAGGGAGCATTGGTGGCACCAAGTGGCACTCGCTCACTGCATGTTTCCCCTATTGGAAAGTCCAGGTGTGCTGAAAGCAACTTAGTGTGAAGAGGTGAATGGGAACAAACCAGCCCATGTTTGCTTCAGCTGATGCCTCGGCTGCTGAAGAAAGCCCAAGCTGTGCATGACCTGCCCACAGACTGTGTACTGGAACTTAACACTAACCGCCAGCCATGACCCTGCCTGGATACTTACCCTTCCTCTGCTTAAAAATTTTGTTATAAATGGGTGTGCTGCTCAGCTAATGGAGAGCTTAAAATAAAAAAGTCCCCAGTGATCCTTCAGCAGCAGAGGTGGTGAGGACCTCAGTTTTAGGTAGCATCAAAGGATTCCCCATGCTGCAGTCCCCCATACCCCAAGGCAGCCCAGAAGTTTCCAGGTCTCCCGCTGATGGCTTATTTCCACCTCAGGCTAGGGTGGATATGACCTTGACAAGCATTTTTTGGAAACCACCCTTTCCCTGTGCTGAAGAGACGCCCCTGCTTGTCCTGGGACCGCAAGGTGTATGGGGGGGAGGGCAGAAAGTGCAGGTAGGTGCCAGCAAGGGTGTCTCACCAACACCTGCCAAGCCTCCTCCACCGGTGCCAGGTGCTCCCCACCCGGCTCCTGGAAAGGTTTCTCAGGGGAGAAGCAGCAAGGAGGAACAGAAAATTAGTGATGAGAGGGACAATGGGGCACCTCCTTTCTCGCACCCAGGCACTTCCACCTGGTGAGACAATAAAGGTGGATGGGGAGGAACAAAAGTGCAAGCTGAGAGAAGGCTTTTGGGCGTGGCTCAGGACAGAGGCACTGCTTCAAACTCCAGAGCAATGCAAGCCCCAGCTCTGTACTGAAACCAGCCCTAACACAATCTCCTCTTTTGGTCAGCTCTTTCTGGAGGTCCTCAAAGGCAGCAGGGGTGCTACAAAACCCTTTCCAGTCTTTTCTAGGTTTTCTCCACACCCCTGATGTGCAGCAAGGTGCATAAGGTTTTGACCCTCCCCAAGAGCATCTGAAGTCTTTGCATCATCTTCAGCCCTGCTGAATCCTCAGCACACGCTTCAGCTCAGCTTCCTGCTCACTTTGCTGACTCTCTGTGAGCACTGGGACTGGGACCTTCTCCCAGCCTGCTCCACCAGCCAGAGCCTAAGAACCTTTAACAACCCTCAGCCAGCATCCCCACTGCTCCCATTACAGGGACAGGGCTTCTCATTTCTACCCTCATCTTACAGGGGGATACCTCTTGAAATATAATATTTATGCCTTTATGGCAGGCTTATTCTGCATATCCAAATCTTAAATTTTCCAGCTCCTCTGCAGCAGTCTTGTGGTACATAGCTGCACTGTTTTTCTCTTTTTCTGCCTAGGACTTTGTTTCTAGTGGTTTTGAATTTCACTACACTGCAAAAAGGCCCCTGCTCTTGTTTCTCCAGATTGCTCTGGTTCTGTCCTCTTCCATCCACTCCTTCATTTTAAAGGGGCAGGGAAGAGGAAGTTTTTCTACTGTTGTTACAGCCTGCATCTTCCCATCACTCCCTACAGACAATATTAAACCCTAACATTTGCTCACGAGCCTCCCTCCCCTGTACACAACGTTCAGTCTGTTTCTTCAACCTGGAGTCCTAAGCCATAGCATATATAGCATGTGCAAAAATCCTATTTTCCTCATCTTTTTTTCCTGTGGCTGCACAGACACAGCATAGTGTGATCCACCCATTCCTACCCACTTCATTAACTTGTAATTATGCCAAAGGATAAGTTTGTTTTGCGTGATCTGCTTTATATAAGCGCATTTGGCAATTCTTAAAACTTTTATCTGAAGCATCCTCATGCTGGAATATTTCCCACTGGAACTGTTTTTGGTGTAAGTTAGCAAATAACATAAATGGGGGAAATAAGCAAAAAAGACTTGTTTATACAGCTATCAAAATCCATGCCAGGTTAGGGAACACAGAATAGGATAAAACCTTTTCAACTCCATTTTAGTCCATATCAGGATCACACCATCCTATTAAATAGCCACATAACAACCCAGAGGAAAGAATAGGCTCCCCAAGTCAAATGACATTTTGGAGTGGTCCTGGACAACACAGTCAGTCTGGGCTCAGATACCCAAACTCCTCACAGGGCAGGTGAGGGACTGCCAGCAGCTGCCTCGGTCACCCCTGGGGACATGGCACCGAACCTCACACACCTCTGCTGCTTTTCCCTCCCCACCACTGAACGCCACTTCCCTGGTAGGGTTGGAAGGGTCTTGACAGTAGGTGCCTGTGCTGACACATCTGGCACACCCAGCCTTCCCGGGAACTACAGGAGGGAGGGAAACACAAGCTTCTGCAGGCAGCCCAGCAGCTGAGAGCCCCACGCAATTCACGTGAAACCCTGCAGGGCAAAGCTGTGGCAGCGGGGCCTGGACAGGGCAGCCGTGCCACCTACGTGCAGGGGATCCCTGCTGTGCCTGCCGAGGAGGCTGGCGTTTCTCATTGCTCTGATCCTGCCCACGTATTTCTCGGTGAACTCAAATCTTGCCTCAGGGCACTTAGTGGTATTTGATTTATCCAGAGAGATAAACCCCCTTCTGCTCTTTTCCACACTACAAGTGCCTTGAACCTGCAAACACCAGGGCTTGGCTACAGCATCCTCTGCTACTTCATCCTGATCCTTTCCTATTCCCCTTCTTCCTAAGGTGACAAGTCTGGAAGAAAAAAAATATATCCAAGGATGGAATCCAGGCTGGTTCCCTCACTTGCCCTTTCTCCTGTAATCTCCTCTAGCGCTCTCTTGGCTTTGCCTGGTACCATATCACAACTCCCCACGAAGGCATCAGGCGCTGCAGCACAACGGTCACCCCCGAGGCCTCCCCGTTTGCTGAGGAAAGGCTCCTTCCCCAGGGAGCCAGCGAGGCAGGCTGAAGGGGAGGGTTGGAGTAAGAGAGGGAAGAGGCTCTCTTGCCGCCTGCTGTCAGAAGCCTGAACTGAAGAGGAAGATCGCCATGATCTCGACGCCTCCAACCAGCTAGTCCAGGCTTTGGCTGACCCGACGTGTATCCAGCAGACGAACAGGACCCATCCTCTCCTCACTGTCCCCCCTCTCTGCTCCGATATGAGAGTGCACATCTGCATCCTCCAGGCAGCCGCATCACGACAGTTTTGGTTCTATCCATGTGATTTCCTGCTGTGTTCCAGAAGCCTGTACAGGAAAACTGCATTACAAACCCCACCTGCCCTCTGCAACTTTCCAGATGGCCTGCATTAAAGGAAACAATGTGCATTTTGCCTACAAACTATAAATTCAGATTATTGGTTTTAACTCCAAAGCATAATCCAGTGCCAAAGCTCAGCAAAGAAGTAAGCCTGGCACAAACACCTTATGCTTTTAAGTCACCTGCAAGAGCTCAGGCCACTTTTACAACAGCTTGCCTGCTGCAAGGTACAACCCCCTATTCTGGAAGAACAGAGGGTTTCACCAGGAAGAGCTGTCACATCCACACACAGTGTAAGAAATGTAAGCAAGCCACATAGGTGCCAATGAATGTAGCTATAAGTTATTTATTCTGCAAAATAGAGGTATCTTCTATGGAGTTGAACACTGGAATCACAGCATTGAGTTGTGAAAACATTATGACAGCACACACAGAGGCACACATGTGTACACCTACACACATGCGCACACACACACCCCCCGCAATTGTACAGGCCCCTACTCTTGCATTATCCAGAGGGAGTCCTCTCTGCATCTTTTATTTGTGAAAACCTGCAGTGAGGGCTGCATTCAAGACCCCCTCCCCTATTCACAGGGCTTCCGAAGGAACAAGGTTGGTCAGGACAGGGTGCATGGCACAGGCAACACGTGTCAAGCACGCTGCACGCACTCCCCAGCCATGTTCAACACAGCCTGGATAGCAAGTAACTCTTGGCACAACACAGCCCTCAGTGGAGTGCTCTCATTCTTGCCTCAGTCTCTGTTCCTGCAGCCAAGTGCAGGGTGTCTAGAGGAGGCAGATTTCCATGTTAGGACACAGTCAGTGCTCCCTGCTCGCCATGGTCCATGTTCCAAAGCCGGTAAAACTCTGCAAAATCAACGTAGGGCTCCACACGCCCATCTTCATCTGGCTGGAGGGAGTGGGTGGGACGGGAGCGGAAGAGGCCCCCATCTGAACTTGAGCTGCTACTCTGAGTGTGAGTATTAGTCGACTGGAGTGTCACAGTTGGGCTTTGGCTAGGGAGAGAAAAAGAGAAGACATCTTTATTTTTCCACATCTGATGCTTTGGACAAGAAATGCACCAGAACAAGTGCCAGCCTCTTCACAGAACAAGCTATCCCTAGCAAAGAGGTAGAAAGTTGCAGTCTCTTGCTCTATCAGAGCACTAGAAGTGTTGAGAACTGCTTGGAATTGATAAACACCAGATACCCAATTCATATTTAACTGGAAGGCCTTAATACATCAAGGCATCTGAGGAACAGAGGAGAGGAGGCAGGAAAAATAAAAAAGGAGAATAAAAAAAAAAAAAGGCATGCACTCTGTTGGCCTCCCCATACCCATACAGTATGAGCTTTACAGGAAGAGTCTGGCAGCAAGGAAAGCTATTCTTGCGTGACCCATACTGCAGCCAAAGCAGCTCTAGTGCAATCAGCCTCACTGTTTCTGGAGCTACCATAACACAGTAACCAGAGAACTTCTTCACTTTACAGTGTGTACACACACCAGCCTGTGCCAAAGGCTGAACCTAAACCAATAACTAATATGACTGCAAAGTGAATACAAGATCAAGTTCTAACCTTTTTCATTTTTTTCTATCCTGGCCTCTGCCCATGAGCAAGTCAACTTGCATAGCACAGCCTCTCCAGCAGCCCTACACGTGACCTGCATAGCCCCTCTTCCTTATTAAGATGAAGGGCACCCACACTCCCTCCACGCACAGCACCCAACACTCTTGGCACACAATATCCAAAGAGAAGAGCTGCTCGCTGCCAGAGTGCCCTCTGTGAACAGTAGCAGATGCTGCTCCCGAGCCATGTTCCCAGAGCTGGCTTCCAAGCTGCTCACTTTACTCATTCCCACTCCTCACACAATCGCTTTCCAGCTAACACATTATGATGGCTGTCAGCACTGCAGTCAGGAGGGCCATGCTCCAGATAAGGGCTTGATTGACAGGTAACTGACAGGTGTCTCTCTGCTTTTCAAGCACTTTACACAGAGTGAAGCACAGGGAGAAACTGCAGGCAGTGAGAGAGCAGGACTTTTACTTAGTGAGGGTGGGGGTGGCTTCATCCAGAGTTGAGCTGCTGTGGGCACCATTGACCATCTGACCCTGGGAAGGCATGACAAGAGACAGCGTGACACTCGTCTTGCTTGTGCTTTGGGAGCTGGAATATGGCACTGAGACTGGGTAGACACGGCCTCCTGAGAAGGGAAAAAACAAGAGCTATAAAATGGAGTTGAAACATGAGTGATTGGAGATGCACAGCAGTAAAAAAAGCTCAAAGAACCCAAGTATTTATATTAAACTGCCTTGCTAGATGCCATACAGTATCAAATTGTCACAGAATCTACATCTCAGAAGCTGATAATCCCTTTAATAAGAAAATTCCTTCTACACCAAGCATCTACTCTCCCAATGTTAGGTCAATGCTGGATGGATCAAGAGATCTTACCCTCCACTCTCCATTTTGTTTCATTCTCTCCCCAACCTACCTTGCGTTGGTGTCAGCATGGGCTGGCTCATCTCACCCAGGGGGTAGCCAAAATTCCTCACAAGCAGCGTCATGTCTTCATGCCGGGGACAGAACTTAGACCGTTCCCCACCACTGGCAAAAGTGTCGCAGTGGATCCGCTTAACTCTGTCCACTACTGCTTGTGCCACAGCATCCAATGATGTCTGCTTGGCAAACTCTGTGGCTATCATGGCTGCAATTTCCTGAACAGAGAATGAGAGGAAAAAATAAAAAAGGAGGAATGATGTTTAGGAGATTTGAAGAAACTTTTCCCTGTCATCTCATCAAAGAGGCTTTATGGCAACCCATCTGACACTTGTCTGTCTCACCTGCTGGTATGTGCCATTGCGCCTTGGATCACCCCATTCCCTTCAATGGGCAGCTCCAAAGGGACAGGTAGCTGCCTGGAAGAACTGGCTTGGCAGAGCAGTTCCCTTATTATTACAGACTGGAATGGGGTGGCACAGGCATTCAGCACTCACAGGAGAGACGAGGAGGAGAGTCTGTATGAGAGCAGCTGACACTGCCAGAGTGTGTCAACAGCCAAGGGAACATTTCCTTTGTGAGCAGGCTCACCTGGTTGGCCTGCCCAGGCCCATGAGCTGCCTCCAGTGCTTTGTAGAGCCCTTCAGACATGAGCACCAAGAAGCCAGTCACCCCATCCAGCACGTGGCCACCGTGGATTTCAGGTTCTGCTATGATGGGCTTAGATTTAGCAGCACTGGAATGAGATGGTATCATTTAGTATTTAATGGTGACGTAGTAGGTGAGAATGGAGGGGTCACAAAAAAAAGGAGGGCTTGAAACCACAAAGTTGATTTTTTTCTGACCTGAGTAGTTCAATATCAGTATAGCCATATTTGACTTTGTAATCTCCAATGCGCCGAGTGCTTTCCTGCCCACGAATAGTTCCCACTTGTTTTATTTTTCCTGCATCCAAGCCTGCCAGATTGAAAAATAAAAAAAGTTGAATTGACTTTGGGAAACTTGCAGGACTTCCTCTGGCTATACTGTCAGGAATGAGAAAAGAAATATCCACACCTAAAGAGAGCTGTAAGACAAACTGAGATGCCAAAGAATTATCAGGGGCCCAACAGGGAGAAAAGGAAGGGCAGTTTGCTGTGTTCCAAGGGACACCTTTTCATTAGTTGTAGTCTGGGAAGGAGAGAGAACGAGAGAGATGCACACAGCCCATGTGCACTCTGAATGCAACAGTTGGCCTTGAGACAAAGCCCACATCCTGGTTCAAAGCCACTGGCAGCAGCTGGCCTGGGCACACAGGCATTTGCTGAAAAGGCAGGGGAACATCTGCGCCTGTCAGCTCTGGACTGTGCGATGGGAGAAGGCAGGAAGGAGGAAAATATATGTTAAGGATTCTGCTTTTTCTCCTGCCTATTACTGATCCCTGCTCCTAAACTCCACATGACAATTTCACTAATACACTAGATTGCAGAGGGAGAAAAGGAGAACTATCTACAAGAGGCACTGAATCTGCTCAAGTGCTCAAACTGATGTGGGCTAGTCCTAAAATAATGACCAAACAAGTCTTTATTTAAATAAAATTAAGAGCCTATACCTCTGGCAGTGTCTAGGAAGGAATCCCATCTTGAAGGTTCTAACAGGGACCATCTGGGTGCGGCTACTATCTGAGCCACTTACCTGGTCTGTTCTGGCAATTCCCCTTTCCTGGTTATACCTAGAGCTAACAGGCAGAAAATGTTATTTTGAGATTTTATCTGGGGATAACTGTCCTCAGTACAAGGTGAAGGCAGGGGTCCAACTGAAACTCTCCCAGAGTCAAACAAAGCCTCACTGCACAGATGGCTCCATACCTACCCCAGCAGTAAGACACAACTCTGCCATCTGCTGCAGACCACAGCTGACTCATCAACATGGCCTGCCTTATTTGCCAGCTCCTGCAGGGGGATACATGCTGCCGACAGACACAAACACAGGGAGGCTCACAGAACACCAGAGAGGTTGTGTCCAAATCACAGTAACTCTCCTGGAGCACTGAACAAGCTGCAATGTGCTGGGTGAAGAGCCACAAAGGCCTAAGACCTCTCCCTCCCTTCCCCAAAGAGAGGTGCAACATAGGCACCACCATGACAAATGCTATCCCCACTACCTCTTATCACTGTCCTTCAACCTAGCCCTGCAAAAAATATCAAACAGCCTGTGCACATTAGCTTGTTCAAGGCTCTCCCTTCTGCTGGGACTGCCAGCAGAAGAGCCACTGCTGCACCAAGTTAAGGTCATCATTTCTAGAAGACCCCTGTTCTGCTATGAACTGCAGGTAAATTCTACATTTCTGGCAGTAGAAAGGCAATTAGAGGGTCTCTTGCCCTGGATTCTTGTATTCAGTCTTGTGTTTCATAGCACACAACCCTTACTGCAGGAGTATGAGTAAAAGAGGAAACAGAAGAGAAATAGAATAAAATGAGACCCAGCAGCAGTAAATTACATCAGTTGCCTCACCAGATAAGAATATATCTACCAGGTGAACCTAATGAAGAACACCAAGCTAGATCTACCCAAACAAAGGTACATAACTTAAGTATCTCATTAAGAAGAATTTGGTACTAGCAATCATACAAACGGTCTGGGCTAGTTCTAGACCAAGAAAGGAAACATGTCAAACATGGTAAAGGAAAAGGGAAATTGCCTCAAGCAAAATGTCAGCACTAAGAGTTCAATAGTTATTGATGTGAAAGCAGTGAGTTCCAGTGCTTGGCCCAGCTCTGTCTGAAGTATAGCTGCTTTTTTTTTTTTTCAGCAGCTTGCACAAAGGTATATAGAAACGCACCATCCCGAGGGTGCGGCATCACACAGAACTTAACCCAGCATAACTGCGGTTTGCCTCCAAGGGCACAATCATATACTGTCCATCCCACTTCCACCCTCTGGCTGTGTGCTTCTTCTCCTGCCTTCCTATGGACTCCAGCAATCACACAGCTGGAAGGCAAATCAATGTCAGTTTGGAAAAAAAAAAAAAAAAAAAAAGAGATAGTTTTCTGCTGGTGCAGTGAGCTGGATTTACTCACTCTGTAGCCTCACAATGGCTAGATAGACAGAAAAAGGTGGCATTGAACTGGTCATTTGAAACCATGGTAAGCTTCTTTTTTGTGGTCATTTATTGTTTGCAGCAGCTTGAGTCATTCCTAGTGCCCCAGATAAACGGACGCACGCAATGTTCTCAGATAAGAACATGAAACCCAACACTTACCCAGCTGGGAGAAGCGAAAAAGTTCATCCTCATTCTCTGTAGTATGGTCCACGTTGAGCTGAGTCACCTGCAGCCCATCCACTGTGGACTTGCATAACAGTGCCCGATTGGTACCTGCAGTGGGAGCAGCGAGATGAGGCACCAGATAGCTCTGCTGTTAAGAAGGGGAACATATCCAAATGGAAAAGGAACAGGAGAGGGGAATAAAGACAGAAAAGAAGAGAAAGGCTCATATACTGTCTCATCATAATCTCCAAAAAGTAGCCTTGCTAGCAGCATAGTAGGCCTGCTAGACAGCTCTTCATCCTGGCCTGAGCTGGTACCTCACAAGAAAGCTCTCCATTTCTCGGTGAACCTGCACTACTGCCTCTCAACCCATTTTCCCTCTGCTTTTTGGTCATACACATTGCATCAGCCAACATTTGCAGAAATAAAGAGCTGGGCTGATTTCAAGTGCTCCTATAAGCAACAAGCATATCACTCCCTGACCACAGACAAAAGAAACTGTCCCCCACATTCAAATTTCTTTCACTTCCTAGAACCGCAATCATCCTCAGAAATGCCTAGACTGAGCTGCTGACAAAAAACCCACTCACCCACATTGGCGATATAGAGCTTGTTGTTGAGAACAACAGCCACAATAGCCATGGCTCCTCCAGAGATCTCCTGCTCTACAACCTTCAATCTCTCCACAATCTTCTGGTACTGAGGAGGCAGCTGGTGGTGAGGGACACCCTGAAACCCAAAATGAGGGGGAAGCTTAAACACACTGTCCACCACACAAAATGCACAGCTGAAATCAAAATTCTGGAGGGAAGGGACTCATCTTGGCATGTCTTAGCCTCATGCCAAGACTGTGAAAGACATAATTATTTGTTCAATCCTAACAAATGACACTGCTCTGATATGCTTCTGGAGACGACAGTCCAGTTCACTTGAAGAACAGAATCCACATCTGTGTTGTATGGCTTTGTCCTGGAAAAGCCACACGTATAGAATGAACTCCTCTCCTTGATATATTCAGTTCCTTACTAAGATACCCAGTGATGGGTCTAAGTAGTGCCAGTATGAACAGTGGAAACTCTGGGAAATGGACCAAGATGCTTGCTTCAGTTCAAGCAAGCTCCCAGAAGAGAACCAGAGAGAAATAAATTTCAGTTACAGCCTCTCTTAAACCACACTGATTAATATGCCCAAACCTCACCCAGCAATCTGGAAGGTGGGACCTTCAGCAATCTCTGTTCTTAAGGCTATATTACCTCTGGTAGCTGTGACTGCAGGCTAGCCTTCTCTGCCAAGGCATCATCAATGGACTCCAGGAAACTTCTTTCCACCACATCAAAAGCCTAAAAAAAGGCCATAAAGAGAAACTAAGCTCTTATCCAATGCCTACTAACCTTCGAGGGTACCCATCCACACCTAGGACTGGCTTGTAAGAGTGGATGATCACTGCACTCTTGCATTCAAGGATCACTACATCAAAATTGAAACACAATTATTTCAGTACAACTAGTGAATAGCTTGTTAAAAACAATCTATAACAACTCGAAACAGGAGACAAAAACAAAAATTACATTTACAGCAATGTCAGAGACCTATCTGATTTTGTGTGTTGACTGTAAGATCTTGCCTATCACTCAAGAAAGTGCACTCACAAATCCATCTCCCCACACATTAACTTCCCCCTTTCACTTGCTGTCATCTCCTTCACAGGCTGACTTGTTCCTGCATGTCCAGTGAAGACTAGGTGCAGCTTTCTGGAGAGCTCTCAGCACTTTGCTGACAGAGCCAGGGGGACAGATGGATGTGAGGCGGGAGTGAAACAAAGCACTACAGCTGCTCAGGATGAGTGCAATTGCAACCACTGGCAGATGTTTCCAACCCCCACAGAAACCAGATGCTGCTCCCATGGTGCCAAAAAGAGCAGGCGGGTAGTGTGAGAAGCAGGAGCTGTTCCCAGACAAAACTTCTTTACCTGCAGCAGAACTCGACGCACATCAGCATCGCTGTGATCTGCATGTAGCTGGCCCAGCAGCAATTCTGCAGAGAGCCTCTGACCCACGAAGTTGGTGACTCGGTTGCCATCATAGCCATTGAAGACACCATAGAGGTAGCAATTGTTCTCACTTCTGTCAAAAGAGGTCAGAAGCGAAGAGGTCAGAAGCGAAGAGGCCACAGATGTCTGCAAGACACAGGCATATGTAACAAGTTCCTCCAGACACCTCCTGCATGCTTGGACCCCACCCTCTTCTTCAGAGTCCTGTGTGACAAACTAAATACCACTTTTACCTGCCCTTGTGTCTGCAGGAGTCTGTGTCCCAGGTACACCCCACTTACCTAAATTTCAACCAGTTATCTTCCAAGGGGTGACCCTCTGTCCCCTTGCCATCTGCACTGTAGGAACGGTTTGGAGCTGAGCCCACCCCAGAAAGATGGCAGGATGGCAAGTCATCTGTCCAACTGGGCTGCTGTTCCTGGGAGGCAGAAAGAGGAAAGAGACCACGTAAACCTCAAGCAGCCTGACATGAGGATCCTGGTCCAGTACAGATTGCAAGTCCATCCCCACCCTCTTTCCAACCCTTCTTCCTTTGCCAACAGGGTAGCACACCACCCCAGCCAGTAACTTCGTATTACCTGGTGCAGAACTGCATCACTTACCACTTCCTTTCCCTATGAAGCTGAGCTCTGGCTGCACCTCTGGCTCTTGTTAACAAGAAACCAGAAATGAAATTTCCACCCGAGTGCTAGCTTAGCTATTCATATGATGAATCACAGCCTCATGCATCCACGGCACGGGAGTACAGGGAAGGCTCTGGTTCCCTCGCTGGAGTATGCTCACCCAGGACAAGGGGACTGAGGCCCTGCTGCTGCCAGCAATCAGGGAGACATCCCTGGGGCCGCCACCTCCCTGCCGGACACTACCAGTTCACGTACCACGGCCTGCAAACGCCTGCTGTCCCCCCTCACACAGCCAGGTACCCCGATGTCCGCAGCACAGGCACGGCCCCCAGAGCCACCTACCGCCCCCACCGGTCCCACAGCGCTGCAGAGCGGCAGGCCAGCCCAGGGTGGGGATCGACGACCACGCAGGGCCCCCCCGCACGATGGGACCCCCTGCCCTCAAGCGGCACAGGGAGCGGGAGGGCAGCAACCCACCTTCCCACTGACGGTGGGGCGCTCCTCGCCCTCGCCGGGCCTCCACCTTCCCACACAGCACTGCGGGGGGCGGCTGAAGAGGAGGCCCGTGTATCCCCCTCGCACCCACCCTGGGGGGGGTGCGTGTGCATGGTGTGCATGGAGGGGGGAAGGTGCCACTCACACTCTGCAGCAGACTCCTCCTCTGCGCCGCCATCTTAGAGCAGGAGGGACCTCCTGCCCCCCTCCGCACACCCTTCTCCTCCAGAGCAGCCGAGTCCGCCGGATAGAGCGGCCGCTCCGTAGGAACCCGCCTCCCCCG
>NW_020799092.1:1966240-1991586 GCF_003259725.1 Athene cunicularia | reverse complement strand
CGCGCTGGTGTGTCGGGTTGGGGGCACTTGAAAAGGTGGCCGGAGCGATGCTGTGGAGCGCTCTGGAGCTCCCGAAGTGACACCCGGAGAAGCGTGTACCCCTTTGCACATCCTTTGGTATAGGGGAGCCTGCAGCGGTGCCCTAGCGTGCTGCTTGCCTGTGTGGATGGAGGAGGGAGTGTGATCTGCTCACCTCCCTGTGGAGAGAAATCCCACGAAAGTGAAATATTTTTAAACTTCCCTGCCATTATTCCTTCCTCTTGTCTAGGAGGGATGGAGACATAGCCATTTCTTACCTTGAGGCCTTTGGTTATGTGAGAAAGGAGCACCTTTTGGCCTCCACTGCAAGTGTGAGTAGAAGGACAAGGAAGAGAGGCAGGGTTGTGAGGATCCTGTGACATAGGTCACCTTGGGCACCAGAGAGCACTGAGAGAGTCTGGCGTTGAAATGTTTTTCTTAGCATTGTGTCACGTTCTGTGCAACCTCTAGGGAAGTTCAAACCCAGAGAAGCTCAAGGTACCAGTTTTCAGCTGCACTGCTGCTCCATAGGCACCACAGGAGGCATCCATTTGTCTCAGCTTGGAGTCCATCTCCTAGCAAGGCGATTCACAGCCCTTTCTCACACTCCTTTGCAGGCCATAATAAGGATGTAGTGGGACCATGCCCTCAGGCTAGTAATGGGAAGATGTCTAGAACAGCTCACACATAGTTCTCAGTACACAGCCCTGTCAGCTTGACTTCAGTGCCCAGGAAGCTGATGGAGCAGCTCATCCTGAGTACCATCACACAACACATGCCGGACAACCAGATGATCAGGCCCAGTCAGCAGGGGTTTATGAAAGGCAGGTCCTGCTTGACAAACCTGATCTACGACAGGGTGACCTGCTTACTGGATGAGGGAAAGGCTGTGGATGTTGTCTACCCTGACTTTAGTAAGGCCTTTGACACCGTTTCCCACAGCATTCTCCTGATAAAACTGGCTGTTCGTGGCTTGGATGGGCACACTTTGGTGGATAAAAACCTGGCTGGATGGCCGGGCCCAAAGAGTTGTGGTGAATGGAGTTAAATCCAGTTGGCGGCCGGTCACGAGTGGTGTCCCCCAGGGCTCGGTTTTGGGGTCACTCCTGTTTAACATCTTTATTGATGATCTAGATGAGGGGGATCAAGTGCACCCTCAGTCAGTTTGCAGATGACACCCAGTTGGGTGGGAGTGTTGATCTGCTCGAGGGTAGGGAGGCTCTGCAGAGAGACCTGGACAGGCTGGAGCCATGGGCTGAGGCCAACTGAAGGAGTTTCAATATGGCCAAATGTCAGGGGCTGCCCTTGGGCCACAACAACCCCCAGCAGCGCTACAGGCTTGGGGAGGAGTCGCTGGAGAGCTGTCAGTCAGAGAGGGACCTGGGGGTGTTGATTGACAGCCGGCTGAACAGGAGCCAGCAGTGTGCCCAGGTGGCCAAGAAGGCCAATGGCATCCTGGCTTGTGTCAGCAATAGCGTGACCAGCAGGGACAGGGAAGGGATCTTACCCCTGTACTTGGCACTGGTGAGGCTGCTCCTCGATTCCTGTGTTCACTTTTGGGCCCCTCACTACATTGAATGACTCGAGCATATCCAGTAGAAGGGCAACGAAGCTGGTCTGGAGCATAGGTCGTAGGAGGAGTGG
Organism: Athene cunicularia; assembly: GCF_003259725.1. Taxonomy (NCBI): domain Eukaryota; kingdom Metazoa; phylum Chordata; class Aves; order Strigiformes; family Strigidae; genus Athene; species Athene cunicularia. Next base: position 1,989,924 of record NW_020799092.1, on the reverse strand, counting down.
CTGAGGGAACTGTTTAGTCTGAAGAAGAGGAGGCTGAGGGGAGACCTCATCGCCCTCTACAGCTATCTGAAAGGAGGTTGCAAAGAGCTGGGGATGAGTCTCTTTAACCAAGTAGTAAGTGATAGGACAAGAGGTAATGGCCTCAAATTGCACTAGGGAAGGTTTAGACTGGATATTAGGAAGCATTTCTTTACAGAACAGGTTGTTCAGCGTTAGAATGGGCTGCCCAGGGAGGTGGTGGAGTCCCCCTCCCTGGAGGTGTTTAAGAGTCGGGTTGACATAGTGCTGAGGGATCTGGCGTAGTTGGGAACTATTAATGTTAAGTTGATGGTTGGACTGGATGATCTTCAAGGTCTTTTCCAACCTAGACAATTCTGTGGTTCTGTAATACCCACTGCAATTTGGAGCAGTTCTTGGTAGTTGCAAGTCAGGCACAACAGTAAAATCACTTGTGTGCCTGCCTGAACAATTACAGACAAAACCAGAGATCACTAATTTTGCTTTTCTTTAATATCCCTTGTAGGCTGAGGTAGGCTGTTTCAGGAGGGACAGTTTTCTTTGAATCAGCTCAGCTGAATCAGGAGGAAGACACAGGGATCATTCCCACCACCTTCTCAACATTGTAAGTCTGCACAAGAGCCCTCCGGGTGTGTGAGTGGCATATCTTGAAGCGAGTGATCGCTGTCAGACAGACTACGGCAGTGGGAATCTTGGGGACAAGCACATTTCCCTGTGTGAATTGGGGATGAAGGGTCTCTCTCCAACATGAGAGACGTACAGTTTCAGTCATGTGTAGCAGTGCAGTTGTGGTGAGGGTAGGAGTGTTAAGTAATCTTGACTTCCAGCAGTGGCTTGATACTCTTAATGACATCTTTGTGGCAAATATATCAGATCCAGACACACTTCAGAAATAATTGTTAGCTAATTAATCTCATTCTATGAAATGATGGGTTTTGCTGCAGGGTATCCTGCTGGAGGATTCCATCTCCCTTTCCCGTAAATCCTTTGTCTGTTGTTTTGTTACATCTCCTAAATATACAAAGATTACAGATCCTTCCCCATAATGCAAGGCTCACAAATACTCAGCCATTCAAGCAGACTTAGGTAGACAGTCAGAATTATTTTTTTAAAGGTTATATTGGCCAAAAGTAGAAGAAAATGCTAAATTTAGAACCTCAGTCTGCAAACAAGTTTCCATATGTTTAGCTTTCTGTATAAGCTTGGTCTCAAATTTGGAGTATTCCTGTGGGTAAAGCTGTGAGTGGGTACAAATAATTATAGGAATGGGTCTCAAGTCTGCATTAAAAGTAGGATGGACAGATTTAGTACTGATAATGATTTGTTTTCTTATCAGTACCAAGAAGAATTCCTGGTGCTGCAGAAATATGTGTGGAACAGCATTGTCATTAAAAACAACAGGCGAGTTTCTCTGCTTCAAAACACAATGTCACTTCTTAAGCATTGCAGCAGAAGCTTATGCTTATTTAATGACATTCAAGGTTGCAGTCATGGACCTTGATGAGCACAGGCAGATCCTGTCCTTGCTCAGAGCGCCACTGAAATCAGTGAGGCTCTGGGTGCGCTCAGAGACTGCCAGCGTGTATCACATTTCAGGACTGGGAATTTAGGAGTCATTTCTGTCTTCTTAGATCCATAAGTGAGACCTTTTGAGACTAACAAGAGCAGTCTGTGTGGGTGCAATAGGGCAGACTGTGATCTCGATGAGAGAGCAAAACAACTTTCCTAAAGAAAAGCTGCCACTTTGTTTAACTGTTTGCAGTTAAAAATGTGCCCTTTTCCGAATTTAAATGTCTGGCTTCAGCTCATAGTCACTAATCTTTGTCCTTCTGAATTTTTTTTTCTGCCCATTCAGGCTGGAACACAGACCTGGTGCAAAACATTTTTTTTCTTGGTGAAGAAATACTTGTGCCAGATTCTGTCTGGATATTCCTGTGGTCCTGTCGCTGAACTTCTGCCCTAACCTTGAGTGAGGCAGTTAACTGCTCGGCCTGCAAAAAGTGAATAGTAAGATTTACCAAATGAGGCTGCTTGCAGTGCTAAATGCGTATTTGTTCAGCATTTCACAGTCCTCCAAAGGAAAGTGCTACCAAAGCTGGTGTGCTTCATGAATATCTGCTCAGAGAGCAATAGCTTTATGCAGCACTCACGAGACTGAAATACTGCACCAACAGAGTTTTAGTTGGCTGTATTGGTCAAGGTTATTTTATCCTTTGTTTTAGTTACGTTTCTTACTTTCTGTAAATCCTCTCAGGAATTACCATGCTGTACTCTCATGCAACCAGAATCTCCCCAAGAATGCAGGGTATCAGTCACTGAACCTCATCATCCATGCACCAGTAAATGAATTACATGATTCAGTGACTACCAGATCCACAGTTCCCTCTCATGTTAAAACTCCCACATCTCTTATTCCTCCCTCTCTCCCCCCCTCTCTCTCTTTTTATAATTATTGTTTGTCATTGCTTCTTTGTGCCCAGTGCTAGGGAATACACACACGGCATTTCTGGTGCCAAGCTGTACTGCTGCCTTCCTGTTTTTACTAACATTTTCTCTGTAGAAAAGGAAGAAGCATGGTCACTGCTGGGCTGCTGGGTAGAAGATGAACAACATGATTTGAACAACGTGCCATGGGGAGCAGGGAGGCTGGGACTGGAAAGAAAAGTCATGATTGCAGGAGGTGATATGGAAAAAAAGAAGGGTCTCTCTGACAGCCAGCTTGCCACACTTGGCTCTGCTCCTATGGCAGACCCTTACAGAAAGGGATGGTGGAGGGGGTGGCATTGCAAGCCCTCACGCAGCTCCACCCTGAGGTCTCCCCAGCTTTGTCTACCAACTTCAGCCTGATGCTTCTCACAGGTGCAGATTCCTTAAGGCTCCTCACTCCCTTGCAGGCCACTGTTTCCAGGCAGGCTGGAACAGCAAAGAAATAGAGATGGAGCTATAGAAAGAACAAGCATTAATGAAGGAGAGCTGAAAACAGCAGCTTCCTTCCCCCAGCACCCTCCAGAGAGTTGCAGAGCCAACGTGGAGAGCTACTGTCAGAGGGAGAGGGAATGGTGAGGGCATGCTGATCCCCCCCGAGAGAGACAAATATCACTGCTAAACAGAGTTTGTACAGAGCATTAGTCCAGCTGGATTCTTGAGGGAGGGAAATATGGTTGTTTCAGTTGTGCCAAAACATAATGATTTTATTGAATTCCTCGATACACTAAACAAAGTCTCATTTCCTCAAGTTCATGTGCACTTTTTTTCAAAAAAACAACTTTATAATAGAATTATGTTTCTAGATGTCATGGCTGCAGGGAGAAGCTTCAAAACATGACTCATAAGAGCTTGAAATACCAGAAAGCAAAATTAAAAGATATTTCAAATGATTAGAAGACAAACCAGCCTGTTGCAGTCTTATTCATCTTAAATGTTTGCTTTTGGCAACATCTTGTCTCACACATTTTTAACTCCACCTGCCGCCAACACAGACATTTGCCCTTCTGTGGGCTCGGTATCTCCATACTTCCACCCCAAAAGCTGGGACTGTAGGAGGGGTCTTTGTCCAAACAAGATTAATCAAGAAACAGATGGGTCTATCAACAGTTTGGCATATCATCTGATGTAAAGCTACAGCATGTTTGTGCTTAGTTGTGTCCCCGAGAGGAGACAGTTCAGAGGAATGGATAGAGCCTGTTCACCATCATGTGCCCCTGCTTACTGCCCCCAAACTGCACAAGGGTTTGGGAAATGTGATACTCAGGTACCGGGTGACAGGCTCATTAAAAGGGGATGAGAAGGAAGCTTTAACTAAGTGTCAGCATGGGATGGGATTTTGAATTCTATTTTTATTGCAGAGCCCATTGAAATTAGATCCTTTTCAATGGTGGGCTATCAATTCCTGATACCCACTGTCAGCAGCTCCCTGAGAGCTCTTGTTTCCCATACTTGATTATGTTTTGAACATGTGTACTATGCTAGACACCCAAGCAATGGTCACACATAGATAAACAGAGGTAGTGACACATCAAAGGAATAAACAAATCTGCTTCCCTGGGTGTGGAAATGCAGATGTTTATTTTCATATAGGTTTGTATCCTATATTCCTGTATGTCCTCCATCCATATAGCTATATCCTTTTTACAATGAAGGTCCACTTCTAACATGGCATGTCAAGCTCCTTCTTGTGATTTCCTACTCATTAGGTAAGAGACACTTGACAGTGTGTGTGATTTGAAACTTAGACCAAGCAAAACAAGCAACCATTAGCTCCCCCTGAAATATGTCATCTCAATAAGGGCAGTTCTTCAGGTCTCTTTCCTCCATTCAAGCCACCACATGTCACTAAACTTGCTGTCCAGCTGTGCCAGAGCACAGCAGCTGTGCTCCCATAGCAAACTGAGCTAAAAAAAGACATCCCTCCCCAAAGAAAAGAATCCAGACCATATTTTCCATATAGTTTGGTTATTTTGAACATCATAACTTTATTGAGACACCAGTAGTTACCACCTTCACTTTGTTAACCACAAATATATAGGACATTGTAAACACAGGTGTCAAGGTGGTGGGGTTCGCTGTAGTTGGATTTTGGAACGGGGGCAAGGGGTGGAGGGGGAGGAGAGGTGAAGGAACACTCAGGCTTAGACAAGACCACTCAGGGGATCCTGTATGCGGCAGGCCATCCATGAGTCATCGTATATTACGTATATATGTATAGCTTTATATTATACATCTTTTTAAATATATATATATAATATATATACTATACACAGGCAGTAATGCATCAGGGGAAGGGGCAGGGCAGCCCAGGTGGTGTTATAGATGCCACACAGGCAGCAGGGAGTTGTCTGAATGGATGGTTTGGACTTGCTGCGTGAGGTGGCCTTGCTGGGCTCCTTGCCTTGTACCTGCTCTGGGGACCAAAGCCAAGACTCCTGTGGGAACCACCCCACAATGCTGCCTTCCTGGGTCCTCCCAAGTGCTTGTGAGGGTGCAGGGACAAAGACGCCTCCCCTGCTCAGGGAGCTGCCAGGAATAACGTGGAAGGGAAGGGTGCGTGATGAGGCGTGGTGAACAGCGTGGTGGGGACACAGGTGAGCCGGGGATGGGGACACGCCAGGAGACTTGAAGCCATAGGTAGAATTGGGGCAAAGTTTTGTTTCATCATCTCTTTGCCCTTCACAGCCCCTGCTTCCACAGAGTAGTCCCTTACTTGGGGGCTTTATAAAATAAGAAGACATCAAGGGGCTGTTGCTCTCAACAGGGGAGGAAGAAAGCTGCCTTATCATTTTGCTTATACAGTCTTCCCTCTGATGTCCAAATCCCTAGAATGGGGCTGATCTCACCCACATTTAGGATCTAAAGGGACATGTTCCAGCCAGCTGCTCAGGTCTTGCCTATGATCACCAGAAATATGCAACACCTTATCAGAAGCACCTCAGATAAGATAACCAACGATTTGGGTAGGTCTGTATCTCTCATCAGCTGCAGAACCAGCCAAATGTCACTGGAAATTGTGTTTTAAAGAGCTACATGCAAACAAGGAGAGTCCCGCTCCCAGGCCTCTAACCAACCCTCCACTGCAAAGGCTAAAAGCATGTTAGTCCAAGGAGGGTATGTCTTCTCCCACGAGCAAAAGCAAGATGTTGCCTGAGTATCTACTGTGGTAGCGTCCCCTGCCACACCAGTGCCTTTCCTATGACAATAAGCAAGGAGAAAGGGGACAGAGAGATGGGCAGTAACCCAGGATGAAGCCACCTGGCTCATATCTCACTGAAGTGCTGGCTCTGAGGAGGAGGCTCATTCTTACCTCAAGCCCACTGGAGCCTGTCAGCTGGTTACATGAGGAAAGCAAGCCAAAGAGGCTAAAGAAAAGCTTATTCATTAGTGAGCCCCAGATGGTATTTAGCCATTTATGTAACTGAGGGGAGAAGGGGCATGGCATGGAAGAATTTTCTTTACCACACCCCAAAAGAGAGCCCCAGGTAGACCCCCCTCATGTATGGTCCATACCTTTCCTCATGCACCTGGTCCCTCACCCCCTCACCAAGGAGAGGGGACAGGTGATGGGCAGTTCCTCCCCAAAAGTACAACACGTTTTTGTGCTGAGGGATGGTTATTTATAGCCTCGTCCTCCTCTTGGTCCCCCCCTCCCCAAACTAAAGCATGAAGGATGACACAGATGAATCTGGGTGAGTACAACTAGTTTTTATCCTCTTCCACCTTGTCATCCATTCTTTCCTCTTTCATGGCAGGAAAGGCGGACTGGAGGGAGCTCCCACCACAGCCACAGTCATAACAAACCTCTCTCAATAAGGTAACCCCCCACCAAGCCTAAATATTAGGCTGAGCCCACAGAAGAAGCAGCCCAAGGAACTTTCCTCCAAATTCCCCCTCCTATTTACAGTATTGCTTTCACTTAAAGCCACAGAGCAAGGGATGTGTGCCCAGTCCCTCCTGGTGCATCCACAGACCTAGCTGGTCCCCCTCTCCCGTCCTCACCAATGGTTAGCCACCAGCAAGGGGGAAAAAGCCATGGGGAGGACAAGCCATAGGGACAGCCATCGGCAGCATAAGTCTGCTGGTAGGAGCAGGTAGAAATGGTGCCTATATACAGCGGAGAACAACTGCCCCCCTTCCCTCTTGGGGCCTGCAGCTCCAGTTTTTACCCTTTCCCCATTGTTGTGGGGTAGCTGGAGGAAAGTTGCACTGGGAGGAGCGGAAGGACTGGTAACCTCGGTGTCCTCCAGATGAGATGTTCATACAACCACAGGCCAGACCTCCTCCAGACTCCTAAGGGTGCTACGAGGAATCGGCTGGGCGCTTGGGGGAGCACCTATAGATTTTGGATCTGCTCCTGATACCTGCTGCTGGAGCCTGTGTTGGGTGGAGCAGGGTGGCTGATGCCCATACGAGCTGTATCTGAGTCACTACTGCCACCTAGGTGAGGCTTTAAAGACAGCCAGGATCTGAGATGCCACAGGAAGACATGCTAATATATAGTCTACGTGAAGTACAGTAAGAGCAGATTTCAGAGAGCTCAGCCTGTCCCAACCTATTCTCTTCACACCAAGACCTTCTCCCCATCTGAGTGGGAGGCAAAGCACAACCGTGCGGGGCAGGACCCTTCCCCACTTGGTTGCATCTCTGTGCAACAGCCAGATGCATGCTGGCCGTTCCAGCAGCAGTATTTCTTTCCGAAGAGTGTCCTGCTTCATTCCTGTGTGCTACAGAGATGGTCTCAGCAAGAGGCTTTGCCCTGTGGTAGCAGAGGAATGGAGGAGGGTTCAGCAGGACCTGAGAAGCGAAACTGGCTTTCTTCTCCTCCTCCTGCCCAGGGTGAAATGGCAAAGCTCTCCTCTCCCCCTCGAACCAGACTAGCTTGGGGTAAGGGCTCTCAGAACCCCCTAGAAGCCTACCTCCACTGTCATTCCTCCCACAAGCACTGTGTCTGGGGGCCAGGGCATGGCTCCCCTCCCACCTCACCAAACACTGCTCTGAGAAGAGTGCTGAGCAGGACATAAAGGCAAGTGGAACCACCTCCACCTCAATCCAAGGGGGCTGGGGAGGGAGTGACTCTCATGGCACTGCCCCTCTGGTCTGCTGAGTCTCTTGCTGTAACCTACAGACATGCCTGTGGTTTTTGATTGTACTTGCAAATCTTCCTCCTTTCATTCCCATTTTCTCTCTTTGTGCCACCCCCCCAATACCACTTCTCCCCAGACCCTCTAAAAATAAAGCACCCTCCCTCACTAGCATGTGGCAGAGAAAAGCCCTCCCGTCTTTGCACTGGGGATGCTGTTCCCACTCCCCTCCAGGCCTCCCCCTCCACCCCTGCATACTGACTCCAACACCAACCAGGCCCTCTGCCCCAATTTGGATGCTCCCATGTCTACTCCAGCCTTTAGCGACACCGTCTTTTCTAGGAAGGTCCCTGACCCCTCTCACTCCTTCCCTTTCACCTCCAACACCCCCTTCCCTGCCCTGCTGGTGCCGTAGCCCCTCTCCTGCTCATTGGCAAAACTGCACTCTACAGCAAGGCAGGAGGGAGAGAAGGGGAGAGGGGACCTTCCTGTCACAATGCAGTGAGATTTTGGAAGAATTTGGTTCTGGAAGGTAGTTTGGCAGGGGAAGAGAAGGAAGAGGTGATGGGGAAACCTTTTTTTCTTTATTTTTTTCCTTTTTTAAAAACGATAAATAAAAACAGATGACCCAGAAGGCTGGAGCATAGCTGAAAGCCACCTCTTGTGCCACTATGCACACGTCTGGTTTGTGCCTTGGCTTTCTGCCGGCAGTGGGAAAGTGGGCAGAAGGGAAAAGGAAAGGGAAAGGGTCATCAGTGGCTCAGTAGTTTTGCGTTTGGTACCCCTGTGTCTCAGTGTCGAAAGCATCTGCCGGAGGGGGCTGCTGGTACGTCTCCACTGCATCTGTAGCATCCTCATCATTCGTGTACGGAGCATAAGGCATGCCGGAGTCCTGGCTTGGGTCCATGTAGTCCTGGGAGAAGAGGGCCGAATCGGCACCCAGCCGGAAACGCTGATACGCCAGGAATGCCTGGCCCACCTTTAAGGGAGGAGGTGGAGGGAAGAGATGGGAAGCAGAGAGGGGAGGGGAGAAAGAGAGGAGGAATGTACCGAAAAAGAGAAACAAACAAAAGTGGGGTTAGTAGTGGTTACAGATTAGTGTGCAAGGCTTGCCTGGTGAAATGCCCCTGAGAGCATGGAGGTTCAGGCTGCCCCACAGAAAGCATGAGCCTGATGGGAGAGAGGAGGGCTGGGCAGGGATGGCTGCAAGCCCAGCTGGCTGAGTGCAGCCTGCCGGGGCTCCCCTCTGTCTCTGGGGTATGCTGGGAACTCACTCAGGACTCACTCAGTCCCACCTGCCCCTGGGAAGGCAATCTGCCTCAACAACACTGCAAAAGGTTTGTTTGCCAGGCTGGATGTACACAGCCGTTTTGCCTGCAGAGGCCAGGACAGAGAGCATGATTTGACACGGAGTAGCAAGGTAGTGGTCACCCAACACCTGCACAGTGCTGCAGCACAGACCTTGGGAAGGAGCAGCATGAGGCAAGGCGGCTGCTTCCCAGACCGGAGGATGGTTAGCAAGCACACTGCTGCTTCCTGCCCCAGGCACTGCAGGCGGGACACCCTTTAGTGGACTGAGGGAGCCTGGGCATGGGGTTCATATCACAGACCCCAGCAGACATGGTTCGTTGTCCCAGAGCATCCCTGATAGAGGTGAGCAGTCTAGCAGGTGATGGGGGGAAAGGTTTTGGGGGAATGAGGGCTGGAAGGAAATGGAGGAGATATAGATAAAGTGGTGGGGGCAGAGGGCATCTCCTGGATGAAGTATTAGTTCTGCACAGTCATCAGAAGAAAGGCACAGTGGTGTTATGCAGCATTAGTTACGGTTTGGGTGAGGGAGAGAAGGGAGCAGAGGAGGGGAAAGAAACTGCCAGTTCCAACTCCCCAGAGGGAGACCTCCCATTCAGGGGACAACCCCACTCCAGTTCAGTGGCCCATGTCTTCCCACCCTGTGCCCTGCAGTGATCACACACCCATGGCTGGGGTGTTGGAACTGCCTCTGCTCAGTAACCTCCTCCAGCTGCCCCTGTCCACCCCTTCCCCCAAATTCCCCCATCAGCGAGGGGCACTAAGGCAGCAAGGATGGGGCGTTAGGGAACAGGGTGTTATATTCTTCCTGAAAAGTAATGTCTCTGAGTCTCCGGAAAGCCAGAAATGTGAGGAAGCCCTGTGAGGAGAGAGAGGGGTGTGGGGAGGAGAATCAATAAGAAAGAGCAAACCAGAGCATTTGTTTGAAATATAACCACCAAGGCACCAGGGGAAGAGGATGCCTATAGCCACTTGCAAGCCCATACTTGAGGGAGGACCACTGCAGGTGGTGGCACCTCAAAAAGGGTCCTAAGGGACCCCTTGCAAAAGCCTTGCTCCTTGTCACACATTCTGCTGGGGCTTACAAGGAGGTCTCAGCAGCACTTGAGTGCAGGACACAGGTCATGAGGGACACACACATGCTGCTGTCCCTTGCCCCTGCTTGGTGTCACCTAGGTGAGGGTGCTGACTGCACAACCCTTTGCAGCCCCTCTTCCTCTCTGACAGCTTTGTTGTCTTACAGCAGCCTTCCTACCTGGCCCCTACCCAACGTTAAGGCACACGGGGAGAAGAGAAAATAAAACCACAAGGATTTACACATGGAGACTGGCCTAAAATGCTTTCCTGCTTGGCAGTATCCTGTCACTTCAGACAAAAATTACTTGGGCTTGGTGCTTTCAGAGATGTGAGGAAATTGTGGGGGATATTTATATTGCACACCACATTTTTTCCAGGAAGCTAGCAATAAAGAACTGCTGAGGAAAGGGTAGTCTTAAGAGACAGCACCATCACCTTCCTAAAAGGTGACCCAGTGAGGCTGTAGTCATGGGTGCAGATGGATGGCCCAGAGGGACACCAATTGAAGCCTCTTGAGGCCACTGATGACATTTCACATGATGGGAGCAAATCAGGGAAAGAGATGGGTATAATCCCCAGCCTGGAGCTCCCTTCTCTGCTTAGTGTCTGTGAGGTGAAAATGATGCGAAAGTCCTCTTACATACAGGGAAGATGATGCTTGGGGAGCTGGCTTCTCCAAGATCATATTAAAGGTTTCTAAGGACACTCCTTACTGGGATATGGGTCCTTTTCCCATTGTGCTTATTAATGCTCTAGCACCTTCTTTTCAGTCCCTGTTTCCCAAATTTGCCTCCTAACCACCTCCCCTCCTGCCTTTCCTTCTCAGAAGCCATGTGAACTGAGATCTCAGAGGGAATCACTCTTAGACAGTCACCTTCCATTCCCCACAAGCTAATACAGCGCAGAGGACACTTGACCCAGCATTATGGCTGCTGTACTCACCCAGGTGAAGATGGAGAAGAACGAGAACGTGATGGCTGCTCGGGCTGCATCCCCTCCCTCATTCATTGGGTTGTCCACCTCTTTCGAAGCTTGCCACTGGTTGGTCAGAAAGCAGAAGCCAACAAACCAGAGGAATGCCCAAAAGGCTGGGATGGACCACCACCAACATGCCAAAGGGGAAGGGGAGAGACATCAAGACGGTATGTGTGAACAGAACATAAACACATCATGTTTCTCTGTAAACTTCAACCCTATGAGACCCACCAGTGTGTTGCAGACTGAGCCAAACTCTGACTGTGCAGCCTGTGCAGCTGGCAGGCTCGCTGATGGCTAAATTGTCAAGGTGATGATAGGTGTCTGCAGAAAGTACCTCAGGAGAGTTAATTTGCTTGTGTTTGGATTGATCATAGGACTTGCATTTGGCCTTGGGAGAGAGCCTGAAGGGCTTCCAGTACAGGAGTGATCACCTGGGCTCTCTGAAACAGCCATTGTTTTGCAACCCTGTCCTGCAAGGACAAGCAAAGAGCAATTCCTTCCAAGGGAGCTGCAGAAGAGTGGGAAGCAGCTGGCCTGCAGTTGCACAGGGACCAGCTTTTGCTCAGGACAGCATAGGCTAAGGGACTCACGCTGAGGAAAGATGCTGAAGGATCATTAACATGCTGCATCCTCAGGAAAGGGGTGAAGGTAGGAGGGAGCCCCGAGTCCAGACTCACAGCTGGTGGGGGTAGTGGGACTCAGCCTCTTTGCCAGGCACAGACAGATACCAGGCAGCGAGGGAAATGGGCATTCCTAAGTGGCAGCAAAACCAGGCTCAGTCCTTCCCCTTCCCCTTCTCTCGTTAGCTGAATGCAGGACTGCTAGGCAAGGGGCTAACCGTGAACAAACTTGTAAGCCAGAAATCCTAAACAAGTTCAGATGCTGCCCTTGCTCCACTCGACAAACTGTGGGGGCACTCTGACATGGAGAATTTTGTCTGTATGGCTGGAGTAAGCCAGGAGAGTGACTCAGGATCACAGCACGAGAGCAAAGCACCTCCTCATGATGCTGCTGACTGGTGTGACACATGCACGTACACACGTACCATCACTCCGTCTATCATTTCAACACTCTGCTGGGGATGGAGAAATCTGACTACAAGTTAGAATAAGCCTCGTGGCTGGATGAAGTCCTGCACAGCTATTCATATGGGGAATTCCAGGTAATTTAGGAGGACTGGTTTAGTCCACCTGCATGAAACCCACAATGTTTTTTTATATTAAAATATAGAGGGTTCAATCACCTGGATCTGGAAAAGAAGGAAGTATCATCTCCAGAGGTGTCAACACTTGGGCTTATCAAGCTCAAACATGCAGGGAGGCAGGGCCTGCTGATCCTAAAGGGCTCCCTGAGCTACGCCTATGGAGAACACCAGAGAGGCATCAGAAGAAAGAAGAGAGGCCTGAGAGTAAGGAACCTGTCCTGTGAGGTGGCAGAAGCTCTGTCCCTCTCCACTGCCAGTGGAGGAGGGGGGCACTATGGCAAATCAGTCAGGAAACTTACCCGAGACTCCGATGTCTGAGAGCACTGCCTTCTTGCGGTCCTTGACGCTGCTGATCTGCGGGAAGTAGGCATCCAGAGCCAGGTAAAGAAGGCAGCTGAGGAAGGCGAGGACACCCACAGTAATGCCATAGTTGCAAGCATTGCGATTGCGGTTGAAAATGCAGTGCTCTTGTGTCTCATCCAGGCGGTTCACGTACCCTTCATTGACAATGGAGCCAAACACCACGATGGAGAACACCTGGTGGGGAGGGAGGCAGGAGAAATGTCAGGGCAAGCCCCATCTCTCCAAACCAGCATGAAGGAGCAGAGCTCTGCAGGAGACAGGCACCTTTCACAGGCACCTCTGCTCTGCTGAACTCCTGGCCTGCTGCCCTGCCTGGGCTGTAGCCACAAGGAGTTTACTGGGAGATGGTCTCATTTTATTTCTGAGGATTAACTTAAAATAGGACACTTTTAGACTGAGCTTTTTTATCCATCTGATCTAAAGCGATGTAAAGCACAGAAACAGACACACAGGGAGGCAACATGGAGTATAAACTGGAATATGGTTTTGGTGTGGGTGCCTGCGTACAAGGGCTCCAAGTAGTGGAAATCCTCTTAGTCTGCACTTATTCTCCCACCCACTTCTTTCTCTTCTAAGAATTCATTGTTTCTACCACGCATTTTTTTCACTAATTTTATCTATCCAGCTACTACGCTTTTTTCCCAATCCACCCTCCCACAATTCACAGCCCTGCTTGCTCTGTAGCTCCATTCTACGGGGCTCCTGCTCTCCCCATCTCCCCACACGTCACACACCTCTCTCCACCAGTCTTCCATCAGCCCAGCCCATGACACCACCTATCCTTCTGTCCACTCACCCATACGCCAACACCCTCCAACCTGCCCCTCAGATTTCACAGGCTAAACATCCCCCCTCCAGGTCCACCTGGCAGGGCCACTATGAGTCCTCCCTGCCCATCACTGCCACTGCATGTTATTTTAAATCAGGTCGAAAGAAGAATGAGTCCAGGTAGAAATGCCATAATCCACAGTTGACGGTCTAATCTTCACTCATGGGCTTAGCCTTCATCACCTGCCACAAGGCTGTTCCTCTTTGACACTGCAGGTTCACCAAAGCAGAGAGTTATTTACAACAGCTCTGCATCTCAAATAAACAGCTTCCCCTTGCAGCCACAGGAGAAAGAGGGAAGATTATGGCAGCATGTACAGATTTTTCTTTGCAGTGCATCTTGAGACCCTCAGTAGGAGCAGCCCATCCGCAGGCTGCCTGCGAGGGCCCCGGGCAGGTAGGAAAGGGACCTCAAGCATGGGGCGAACATACATATGATGTGCACTAGGATGTCACCTGGGGACTCTGCTAGTCTGGGAGTTGTCTGCACAGCAGGAACCTGTCACCCTTGGAACCACCATCCAATCCCCAAGGAGAAGATGAGGTGACCAAGTCTGAGGGTTTGCTAGGTCAGAAGGACCCCAGTACCACTTAATCCAACCAAGCACCAGAAGAGGACGTCAGACAACTCAGAGAGCAGAGAAGCATCTTTGTGAGTGCAGGGAAAATTAACAGTTGAATAATGCCAACCCAATACACCATCTGTCATCAGTGGTGTTCAATGCCTGAGATCCACAGCACAGACCTCTGCTGTTTGATCAGTGGCATCAAGAACCAGAGGAAAATCCTTACAGTCCCCAACAGCCCGACCACTTTTCAGATACCAAGCTCTAACAAGTATCCACTGACACTGGTAATATTTTTTCACCCCAAGGCTCATAATTGGGACACACTTTGGTTGCTGAGACTGAGTGTATTTTTGACACACCAGAGCAAACTAAAAAAGCTGGAAGCCAGTGCTCCTAAGCGTGGGGACTGTATGGGTTCTCTGAAAGTTCACAAGAGCTTTTTAAGCTTAGAAGACTTCTCCTCCTCCTCCTTCTTCTTGAAAATCAAGATTGATCATACTTTGCAGAAATTGCCCATGAAAATTAAATAAAAAATCTCTTCTACCTGAAGCAAAGGTCTGGTCTTCAAAATTTCAGTCTGAATGACTTGGAAGGCAGCAAAACTGCACACGGTTACAGACAGCTCTTTCAGTGGGAAGTACTGCAAACCTTTACAGCAGGCTGGGCTGACAGGTCTGCCTAGGACCACGGGCAGTGTTCCTCTAACCTGAGGGGGAGCTGACAGATTCCCGAAGTGATGGCCAATGTGAGGCTCCGATCAGCACCGATGCTGCCACCTGAAGCATCAACCTCCGTATATTGGGATTACAAAATGGGTGCACCACTTTCCACAGCATTAGACAGAAAGCACATCTTTTCTTTGGAAGATGATAAACAGCCTCAAAAGTGGAATAGCCTGGTGTTTGGTTTTGGTTTAGGGCTCAAAACTGGTAAAATGTTGATTCCCTGTGTCAGGTCAACCTTTGCAACAAGCTGTATTGTGAGTCTCTGCTTACTCATTTAGGATGAATGAACTTCTGTAATGGCCTCTCCCCAGAGACACCTTTGTTTACTCTGCTCATACCCTGATACACATCTTCCCTGTGCTCCTACCTTTGGGTTTGCTGCTGGCCAGGAAGAGCTCTCATCTGTGCACAAAAGCAGCGAGTAATTCCTTTTTGCATTTGCTCTTTCATATCTTTTTATGCTGGCATGTCATAAAGACAGCTGAGAGTCAAGACTCCAGAGGGACATCTCCCTCTCCTTAATTTTCAAGCAGAGGTGGCATTTCTCCATCTTCAGTCAGCCCAGATGCCACTTTCTCCTATGCAAGACGCAACTTCTCTCCTATGAAGAGAAACCTGTTTCGGAGCCTGGAGGTGCCCAAGGTATGATTTGCTGGCAAGCATCTGATTTAAGATGATCTTAGGAGTTTTCTGGGGAGATTCCACTAGGGGTATTCTCACTCGTGAACAGGTCACTGCAGATGTTTATCTTTGGTGTCCTGAACCAGCCACCCCAAAATACTGTTTGTCCTTAGGAAACCTTTCTACAGACCAAAGCACAGTAGCTTAAGGGATGTCTCCTTCTCTCTGTGTTTTCTTCACCACTGGTATCAGCTCTGGTCCATGCTCTGCTCCCCAGCACTGCAGAGAGGGCAAACTTAGTGGCAGTGGATAGGGTTTGCTCCCTTTGCCAGACTACCACCACCCTCATGGCACAGCAAAATGCTGTGAGGATCTGCCGTGCACAGAAGCCTTGAGCTGGACTGAGCAAGAACAGGCAGGCTCAAACCAGGGGTTTCAGACTGACAAACAGAGCTGGACAGCAGAAGAGGCAATTGCTGCTGCTGCTGACAGGCAGCATTGCCCGTTTTATCCCCGTGATGTCTGTACCCAGAAACTGTTATGACAGGTGCACAAACAATTAGAAAAAAATATAATTAGGGGAGCCCAGATCTCACAGCCCTCAGGAGAAACTGTTGCACACTTAATCCATGGCAGCTACTTCTTTTTGGTAAGGGGGCAGGTGGGTGGAAGCTCACTGACATAGCAAGTCATCTTAGAAAGAGCAAGTTGGTTTTTTTTTTCCCTTGATTTCACAGTCCATGCCCATGCAAAGAAGATCCAGGCAGCAGGTGCAGTATGAATGTCTGCCTGGATTATAAACAAAGCACCAAGTTTGCAAGGATGAAGCATTTACATTCTCATTCCCATCACATCTGCAGCACTTTTGAAGAAATGCCAGCTACCAGCAAGCACTGGCACAAGCCTCTTGCCCCTCTGCATTACCACTGCTTGTTCCTTCTACCCCTGTTTGGCATGGCAAATCCTTGCTGCACAAAGTCTTGCCTATGGCCACTAATAAAATGGTCCAAAATACATGTCCAGCTGCAAAGAGGAGGTGAGGAGAAGATGGCAGGAATCTTCTCCTGACTGAGCACCGAGATGCAGGGAAGTGACTTGTCCAAAGGTTGGCAGAGGCTGGCGCAAAGCACTGCATCCCAATGCTCCCAAACGTAGCCCTTCCTTCCACTCTGCAGAGGGTGATCATTAGCTGCTTTCCCATTCTTGGTGATGAAAACCAGCCAGCCATCCCCAGCTCTGTGCACCTGAATGGCCTTATTTCTTCAGTGAGGCTGCTTAAATCAGTTAACTTAAAGTGACTAGATTTTTAGGTTGAGAGGGTTTCCTTAAGCCTCCAAGAGCAACATCAATTGAGCGGGTGTGCAACCTGTCTGGAGGTGCACATTTAATAAGCAGTAATGTATTCGGCTGTGCTCAAAAAAAGGGACAGAAAACAGCATGTAGAGAAGATCTGACCAACTCAGCTCTGCTGCTGGGACCTGGCTTTTCTCACCTTCACTGCTCCTTAAATATCACATCCACACAGGCTGTTGCAATGATTTTACTAGTCTTCTGTTTTCATCAAAGAGCTCTGAGACACCAAGTGAAGCCATGTACTTTGCAAAGCTGACAGAGACAGAGCAACTTGCTGAAAGATGCAGCAAAATGAACGTAATGCTAAGCACTGTGGGGAGGAGATGGGGATAGGCTGAGGGTTTCCCTGGCCCCTTTTCTTAAGGGGCTCGTGCTGGCCACTACAGGCATGCTCACTACAGTGAGAGAAAAGTGCAGAACAGTCAGAAGGCTGCATCCCACCATAAATGACCTTTTATTTTTTTTCTCACTGAACTGGATGATCTGATTTTGCCAGAGGGAAAGGAAAGAGATGAGCCCTCAGAGGAGAGGCTCTCCAGTCCCTCCCCAGCTTCCCACTACAGGCTCAGCCCTGCAGAAAGCCAGATGAAACCTCCTGAGCATCATGTGAGGCTTTCCACCACGCTGCCCATCCCCAGCCATGCATCACATGCTCCTGAGCATCATGTGATGGATGCACAGCACAGCCAGCCTCCAGCTGTGTACTAGGATTTTCCTGCACATCAGCCCAGGAATTTGTCACACTGCCTCCTGACTTTATCCCCGAGATCCCCATGATGGTTGTAGTGGGGATGAGACTGAAGAGGGTATCTGTCAAGCTGTCTGCTTGGGCTCACTGCAGTGCTCTCCCATCACAGGCTCTGTTGCACTACGTGTTGCCTCTCCCAAACCCCCTTTTTATTCTGTTTTAGAGAGGAAATAGTTTGGTGACATTATATTCCTCGTGGGACTTCAAATCAAATTCAACTCGGGCAGAATGAAGCCATAACCTCTTCTGTGTCTGATCTGGTAATGACCAGGAATAAATCTGTTTAGAAAGAAAGGAAGTGCAGGGGAGAGTGCAAACAATAAACTAGCAGAGATGATCTGGATTTCATTTTCATTCAGCCACTTGCAAATGGAGTCTCCAGCAAGCTACAGCCCTGCACAGACATGTATTATTGTTATTATTATTATAATCAAATCTACTTGTATTTAGTTCATTTTGAAGAAAACATATGCAGCTTTTGATATGCATGGGACTGGCAGCTTGGAAACAGAAGGACACTATTTATTCCCTCCAGCCAGCACCACGATGGCAGCAAACAACTCCTGCTCACAGTCTTTATGGCATGTCTGAGCCCTGTGCAGGTGCTGGATTCATTTGTACCTGATTCCCCTAGGGATGGGGGAAGAGTAGGCAAATGCCAGCACCTCCCTCCTAACTCGCCCGCCCTGGCCAGCAGCCATCTGGCACCTGCTTCCCAGTCCAGGCTGAGCTGGAGCAGGTGATGGAGGGGAGAGAGGCTCCACATCCCTAATTCCTGTCACAAGATCTGGGACAAGCTTCCCTGACCAGCCTGCTTTCCTTCACACATGGCTTGGCAGCTGACAGGCCAGCCATTAACCCTTCTGCCTCCCACCAGACCCGTGCCTGGGTCAGTCATCCCCCACCCCAGTAGCCCAAGCCCCACGTGATGCTGGAGCACTCTGGGAGCCAGCAGCCAGGCAGCCTCCAACGACACCCAGGCCTGGGCTGAGCAGCCGTGCACGTCACCCTGAGGAGGGAGGAAGAGCTTTGCTGTAGGAAGATGCCCACTGGTGTAACAGGGAGCTACGTCCCTAAGTGTGACTTCAGGAAGCTCCTACAGGCCTCACTTTCTTCTCATGGTCAAACAGCATCTGTCCCACCACTACTGTTGACAACTCCCCATGGCCACACCTCCACAGTGGTATCTAGGTCCTTCTGTACTTTCCAGCTGATTCCTACATCACCAGGTTACTGCTGAGCAAAGTGACCACTCAAAAGTTGCACCTTTTTCCATGAGGAAGAGTTCAGTTTTCTTTCTAGCAACACATCTCTCCCTCCTTGGCTTGGCTGTGCCAAGGTGGAGGACCACATCCGCTGCCACCTGTGTCTGTTCCTCTCACAGCCACACTAGTTTTCTCTGCTGCCATAGATGTTTGCCTTAGCCATGTCTCATCTCCATGCAGTTTCTCTGCTCCTCACCTATATGCCTCTCATGTTTTGAAATAGCAGATTACATGTGTCTATATTTTTCTCCTATTTCTGACTGCCTTTGGTCCCTATGTGCTATTTTTCAGATTTTTATCTGCAAATGCCATTAATGAGAGATTTGTTCCTACTCCAAGATCTTTCCTGGAAATGCCATGCTGGAAACAATGCAACCTGCTCTATCCAACCCCAAATCACCCCATAGCTCTGCACATCTATTGCTTGTCTTCTGATGTGGCCTCTCACCCAATCCCAGGGACAGCAATCCCCAAAAAACCCTTATGAACCTAACCCAAGGAAGGGGATCCCATGAAGAACCATACCTAGGGCTTGACTCAAAGCACGTGCTTTGAACCACCATGTTTCTTTCACTGTGCGCCAACATACCTCTCAACCGTGCAGCCAGAGAGCATGGTGGCTGGGGCAAAAATCACATGGAGGAGTAAAAAGATAGCATGAGCTATGGTCCACAAACATGGGGAAAACCTCAGCTAAATTTAGCCAGGAAAGAAAGAAGGTGGAGGCTGGTTTCAGACTAACATGGCCCTGGGGCTCTAAGGCTCAGTTTAACTGCCAGTGCAAGCCCATGCTGGGTGTCCTTTCCATATGGCAAAGGGCAACGTGGGGAGAAGAGGCAAAGGGTGTCATAAGCAGGGCGTCAGCATGATGAGCCAGTACCCACTAGCCAGGCAGGAGACAGGGCTTTCTGCTACGCCAGGGCTTGCCCCCATCCTCCAGTTCGCAGGTGCCAGCCTGTCGTAACGAGGCCAGGGATGCAGTTCCTGTCCTTTGCCTGCCTTGCCTGCTCAGCCAGAGCTGCCTGGAATGTGCCATGCCCGCAGAGACAGGGGACAGTGCTTCCCATCCCAGCTCAAAACGTCTGCATGCTCCCACCAGCCAGTGGACATGGTGGCAATGGCAGCAGATGATGGAGAAGGAGATGGAGGGCAGGCAGTGCCTCTCCTCACCAAACCTCCCTGCAGAGGGGTAATACCCTTGGTGAAAGAGAGATTTGGTGTCTCGATCCATGTGGTGAGTTTTAATGGACTGCTTTGCCTATGCAGCTGTGGTTGGAAATACTCAAGCCACCCAGCTGGGCCTGCTTCCTAAAAGCAAGTTACTTTTGCCTTGTTAGGCTTTTACATCGAGTGTCACTTCAGCTTCTCCAGCAAGCAGGTTTCCAAGCAGTCAGGAGCGCCTGGAACAACCTGTTTCAATTAGCATTTTACTTATTTATGGAGCTGGTGCTACATCCAATGCCTGCAGGTTGCAAGGGAGCCTCCCAGCTCCCTCGCACCAGCTGTGGAGAGCACTGTGGGTCAGGGTGCAACGGGATTATGCAGGGAAGTGCCCAGACTCACCTACTTTATTTCAAGAATGATTCTGGAGATTCTGTGTACCATAGCAGAGCTCCAGCTTGGTGTGGATCACCTAGCTCTGCCAGCTCTAGCTGTAGCACCACTAGCTCCAGCTCTTGGGTCACCTAAGTGGACTAAAAGCAGGTTTATATGGTGGGGTGGTAAAAATCCCACCCATGCACCCATGTCCCATCTACTGTAGAGCACCAGCTGTGCAACGCAGCTCAGCTCAGACAACACTCCATGTTGCAGCCAGCAGCAACTGAAGTGGCACAGTGTGGAGCAATGCCTTGAAAGACCAGGACTCAGAGTAAACCGCAGCCACCCATCGCAACAGGGTGAGTTGCTTGTCTTCACCACCACTGGAAACAGGGAGGGAATTGTTCTGCCTTTCCACAGAGAGGTGGGGAAGCCTCCAGGATCTTCCAGCAGCACATTGCTTTTGTTGTGCAAGCCTCAGTCCAGCCAGACTGGACAAGTACCCTCACTGCAAGATCCAGATGCCCTTGGAGGCATCCTCAACAGAGACACTCAGGAGGGACTGCTCTGTAGGGCTGCCTCCCTGCACTGCAAAGTGCTGCTTCATCCAGGCAAGTGTATCTGGGGCAGGCAGCAGCAGAGAAATGGCTCATGCTGAGGCTGAACATCCAAACCTGACACAGGTGCTCTGCAGGACCACCACATGCCAGCACCCACGCCAGGCAACCTTTCTGTAGGGAAACGCATACTTATTCTGCTGTTCCTGACCTCCAAAGCACCCAAGAAACATGAGCTGCCTCACAACACTGTCGCAGTGGACAGATGCTCCAGAACTGCTAACCTCTTTCCATAGTTTAGCATCCTCCTTGTCAAATCTATCCCATCTCCTCCTCAGCAAGGAGCAACATAAATAATCTTTGGTCACCCCATCTGCTCCTGATCCTGCAGCTCTCCCTGGAGATTTGCCGCCATCTCAATTGGGCTGCAAACTCCCTGGGCAGGAGCCAGTTTTGCTGCCTGTTGGTTAAAAGCCACATGCACCTCTGTGCCATCATAAAGTCTGCTAAAAGGCACCATGACCTGAGCACAAGGTCACTGCCTGGGGAAGCCATTATGAGAATTTCTGCTCTCAGTGAAAGCTCATCACGTGAAATGGGCTGAAAGGACTCTCCAGCTTGCCCTGGGGAGATGATGGACCACCCACACCATGAGCAGGATAAAGGCAAATGAGATCTTAGGAGATGGCAGACAAAGTGCTTCCAGCATGTGCCAGAGCATGTGAAAGGAAGGACTCACAGAGACCACAAGAAGGGAGAGCCCTTCACCACCAGAAGAGTTTGGCTTGTAGAGCCTGGTGATGGAAAAGCTAAGTGCGGATGTGACTGCAGTCTATAAATACACCCAGGGAAAACACCAGGGAGGGAAAAGCACCATTTAAACTGAAGGGCACAAGAGCACAACAGCAAAAAAGCAAACAGATAAAAACACAGCCACAAATTGATTTATGGTGGAAGGCCCTGACTGTTAGAGCTGTTGAACCCTCTCCCAGAGGGAGTGAGAAGGGCAAAAAACCCATGAACTAGTCTTTTTGCAGCAAAGTTAAACCAATTTATGGGAAGGGCCATAAAGGGTTTGATGCTTGTGACATGCTGATAGGACTTCAGTGCCCACAAGGACCACTCCTGGTCTCTAGTTAAAAAAAATGACCAAAACCCCAACTAAATATCTGGGGTGAGCTTGTGGCTCCCCAGCTTTGTGGAGGGGGAGATGCTCAGGAGGACAGACAAGACCAAGCTGGTGAAAAAGCAGAAGGAACTTGTATTTTTGGAGGGAAGAGGTGCACACACAGCCTTACACCACAGTGGCTAAGCCAGCCTCACTTGCGGGACCACTGACCCAGAGCACATCCAGCTCCTTCAAAAGGACTTTTAATTTCCACAGCCAAGTGAAGCCCTTTCCTCTGCCAAGGTCAGATAGTATTTTGCCAATTATTAGGCCTAGCATAAAGGACACAGCCAGCATAAAGATGAACCAATAACCAAATTGTATCTGATACAAAAGGGTCAGTACATGGGTGAGCGCTGAGGGTACAAACAAGTCAGATTATACATAATTGACATCAATCCCACTGACCCCAACAACAACACTGCACAACCAACAATAGGTGGAATAAATGGTGAAATGCAGTCTCCCATAGGAGGGCCAGGAGACAATTGAGTCAACAAGCCAAATACATAAGACCAAGGAAGATACATACTGAATCTCTACAGAGCCCACATTTACAAAAGCCAGACCTAACTGGAGCCCAGTTCCAGGGAGGCAGGAGGTCCTTCCCCAGCAGGAAACTCTGCAAAGTACATCCACCTCACAAATAGACACTTCACTCTTCCTGCAAGTGGTCCCAGCTTTTATCCCTAAGTGGGACACCTGACCTTTGGTTACTTAATGTGGGACACCTGGGGCTCCTTTACCTAATGGCTCTCCCTGCAAGGGCCGAACCCTGGAGGGAAGCTTAAAGTAAACTCACCACCCCTTTGTGAAGGGCTGTGGGAATCACCCATATGTCACCCTTAATTTGGGGCTTGAGGTTGAAACCCCAGCATTTCAGATAGGTAAGGGGAAACAACATGGGGTCCCGAGGAGATGCCAGTTCCCAGGAAGCAGCCCTTGACTAGGGAGACCTTACAGGGTGTGTTGATGGGCTTGGCAAACAAGCCGACAGTGTCTGAGGCACTGTGAAGCAGAGTAGCTGCCTAATTAAAAAATAAACATATTTCCTGTTCTCTCTCTCACCTGGCACCTCTAGGAAGCCAAAAATCCCGCAGTGCTCAGATGAAGGGGAAAAAAAACCCCACCAGACTGAAAAGCAGAGAGAGGAAATTCTGCCACAGAGATAAGCGATGGGAGAGCCTTTTGTAGATCACATCACGTCCATCATCCCTAGGCACACAGGCTGGCCCCACTCCACCCGCCCAGGACGGAGGGGGTACACATACCCCTCACCCAGTGCCAGCCCCGGCACAGCCTGTCCCCTCCCACTCCCGGCGTGATGTGCTGTACCGTAAACAAGCTTGGGCAGATGGACCGATGGACAGACCTCCAGCATTAACCACGTCCTCAGCAGTCTAGGGGCTCCCAGAGGGGACATCACCCACCCACCCAGCCGGGAGCATAAGGGCTGCCTCCCCACCGCCAGCAGCAAGTGGGACATCTTCCCTTTCCCTCCTCGTTTCCCCGCCTGGCACTGCTTTTATTTTATTTTCCTAAAGCCAGCCTGATGCCTCTCCTCCCAGCTCCGGTGCGCATGTGTCTCTTCCGCTCTCTCTCCCTGCCCTCCCTTCCCCTTCTCCCAGCCGAGACCTCAATCTCTCCCCCGCTGGCTCGGTACTGCAGCTCTCGCTCCCTTAATCCCAATGACCTTCTTGCACATACAGACACGCCAGCCCCAAGGGCCGCCATGGGATCGGTGTCACGGGAAGAGGAAGAGACCCCCCCCCGGCACCCCACACCCTCCTTA
>NW_020799092.1:1961870-1966190 GCF_003259725.1 Athene cunicularia | reverse complement strand
CACCTCCCCAGTACAAAGGCACCCCCACACCACCATCACCGCAAAGAGAGAGGGGGGCAGGGGTGCTGCTCCGCTTTGCTTTGGCAGGGCCTAGAAAAAGTGCGGGGCCAGGCCCCCACCAGCTCACACACTCTACCCCTATCATCCCTCTGCCCCGCAGCCCAACATAAGAGGCGCAAGGCTGGCCCCCCCTGGGTGAGACCCGGTTATCCAAGGAGAGCAGTCGGTAGTGCTACCTGGGTGCAGGCGCCAGGTGCCTGCTCCCAGGCAGAGGTGCCTGCTGAGCCTCAAAATCGCACTGCAGCAATGCCTCAGGCTCTCGTTTCCAGCATCCCTCACCCTCAGACACCACGTCCCTGGGAGGGGGCAGCAGGAAAAAGGCCCTTTGCAAACATGGGGACTCCAGATTTTGGGGACACCCCCTGATTCTGGGAGGCAGAGACTGAAGGATATGCACCTTGCATCTCTGAGGCTGCAGCCTGGGCCTCCCTGGTACCCACAGTACCACCATGGCCACTGGCACACCCAGGAGGGGACACCTGGGGAGAAGACATCCAGCCTTAGAGGCGGCTTGAGCTCCTTGGCCTGTGCCTTTTGCACAGAGCAGCTGCCTACCAACAGTCCACTGGCTTCTGCAGTGTCCTCAACAATCTATATTAATAGGACTGAAATTAAAAGCAAGCCCTTGGGTTGTAATGTGGCTCCCTGAGCTCGTCAGCAGAAGCCAAAACCATTTTGAGTCTGCTTGTCCACTTCAGCCTGAACACAACTCGAAACTCAACTGCCCAAATGCTTCAGCTGAGCAGATGCTCTGCACCACGTTTCCACCAGCTGTGCCACAGGACATCTCTAGGTCTTCATTATGGAGATACTCAAACCAGGCAGCAGCTTTGCTGGAAGCCACCAGCCAAAGGGTCAAGTGGGAGCTCTGTGAGCACTTTGTAAGGTCTTACAGCTCCAGGACATCTTTGAAGGGCCCAGAAATATCAAAGTGCCCACAGTGAAAGCTAAATCCCCATGAATTGGGGGAGATGAATGAAAGAGTGAAGATAAATGATGAAGGGAGGGGTTTGTTTTTGCTAAATAGGTGTCCAAAGTGTCCAGTGTTCTGGATGAACAGGGTCTGGACTTGGACAGACAAGAAAAGTACACAGCAAAACCAGCTGCTTCCACTCTGGACCAGTGATGATGCTTCATCCAACCATCAGCACTGAGGTTGATGAAGCAGAAGGACTGGCTGGATGGCTTACATCCCACTTACCTCCAGGTCATACCTATACAGAGAGTCTGGTTAGCAACAACAGAGCAAAGGGCAGAGCAGTGAGATGGGGAATGGGCTTGACTACCATTTCATTCTGCCTGAGACCGATTCCATTTTCTTGGCAGAGTCTACAAATTGGCTTCGTGACTTGAGAGCTCAGTGCAGGAGCTAGAGGCAAATGTATGGGAGAGATAAAAAAGCATTTAAAGCCCACCCTTGGTCACCCATTAGGAGTAGCACCCTAAAAAGTGAGGAGCCATCCCCTGTCCTTTGTGGGGCACCTTCTGAGGGACAGCTTGAAGGTAAGGGGTGGATGCTACCCCATCACATCCAGCCATAGAATCATAGAATGGTTTGGGTTGGAAGGGACTTTTAAAGGTCATCTAGTCCAATCCCCCTTCAATGAGCAGGGCCATCTTCAACCAGATCAGATTGCTCAGAGCCCCGTCCAATCTGACCTTGAATGTTTCCAGGGATGGGGCAGCTCTGTTTTGGGAAGATGAGTGCAGCACCAGCACGGCTGGATCCTCAGCCCTCCAGTTCACACTGATTTCCTTCCCACTGTCTGCCAGGTTAGGCTAGGCAATGAAATATCCTCCAAATGAGGCACCTCTCAGTCTGTATGGGCTTTCTCACACAGTTTTGCATGCAGAGTCCCTCCAGCAAAGCCTCCAGGTTTGGGTTTTACTTTACCTGCAGGAACTGGAGTTGGGGAGGGGAGGTGGAAGGTCTCTGGGAGTCGATTAAATGTGTTTAACACTTGGATATGCCCTCCTTAATTATTTCACACTAGCTGGGTAACCAGCCCCCCACACTGAATGGCTTAGCTGTGTTACACCTGGGCAGCTGGGGCAGAATTTGGCTCTATAGGTAGGTGTTTGCTTAAACTAATCAATGTTTGCAGTAACTTGATGTAACCGTAGTGTTCAGCACTTACATTGCATGTTACAGGTCAGCATCCCCACAGCCATTTGCATGGCTTCCACGTGGTGTCGTGGTCCCTGGTAGGGAGGGAGAAGTCAGGGCAGGAGGCATCCCTGGGGCACCAATCTCCCCATGGTGTTGTGTTTGTCAAACACATCCGTCTCCATTAGGCCCAGGAGATCCTGAGGGCAAACTCCAAGTGCCTGGTGTGTGGGAAGCTCCAGCCCACCAAGCATTGGATACCATCACCTTCAAGGCTTTGGGTTTGATCCGCTTTCATACCACAGGCAGTGGTGGATTAAGGCCCATGTTCCTTATAATAACACAAAATTATCTACTTATTCTCAATTAATTCAGCCTCTGTATGTGGTGGGGGTGGATCTTATTATTCAGCAGTTTCCTTATTTTCCACAGATAAACTCGTGGATATATCTAATACCATCTCGACCACCCAACAGCTTCATTGGCTTTGTGTCCTGCATCCTCACCCCAGAGAGGGGCTGTAGGTAGAAGGATGTGGCCATCAGCTGAGCTGGCTGGGCTTTTAGGTTTACACCACCTGGATGCCTGATGCCATGACAGTTATCTGAAGCTGGGCTTCAGCCCATATTACCTTAGTTGAGGCTCTCACGCTAACCCAGATGCAACGTTACACCACAACATTTTGAGTGAGCAGCCAGGAGTCAGTCACTCCTCCAAAGGGACTGGCCTTCAGCTGCTGGACCATGGGCTGGATGAAACCCTCAGCTCTCCCAGCCACCAGGTGCATGTCTCATGTCTCCAGTGATGTCAGAAATCAGGTATGCATCCCACAAGGCTGGGAGGGTGCCTGTCCTGTGGTGTTCCTTGGAGAGACCACGTCTCACAGCATCGCTTTCTTGATACTTCCTCACCTGGTCTTAAGCCAGCCCAGCACAACCAGCCAGGCAGCTGGGCAAAGCAGGCAGCTCTGTCCGGCTCTGTTGTGGTAAGGCATTAGCTGTCTTTTTCTATCTGCTAAGCCGCAGAAATGCGGCGTTCAGATCACAGCTAACCTCTGCAGGAGGTTAAAACCTTTGTGGGAACAAAAGCACAAACACCAATATGGTGGCTGCTGTTTGCTCAATTTATTAACTGCGCGATTGCTTTATATACGCCTTTCTGTACATCACGAGATCTTTAGTTCCCTGTTCTTTCCGTGCATCGTGAGATCTTTCATGCGCCTCTATTCTTCCCATACATCACGAGATCTTTCGAGCGCCTCTCCCTACACGACTCTATTGTCTTCTCCTGCCTCTCAGATGTGTGTTGACTCCAGATGCTTTAGGGTGGTCTTTCTTCCTCCTCCTTGGCCAGGAGGTGCAGCATTTCTGGCTGAGGACCAGAGCTGCTTCAGAGGATGTTTCAGCCAGGGCTGTGCTTCACATCAGTTATCCTGCAAGGGTGCTCGCGCAGTTCCCAATCCAGGGAACTCTGAGGGAGCTTCTTCAGCTGGGTCCTATCTGATTTCCCGGCATTGAGGGAGGGAGAGTGAATAATTTATTTCCTGTACCCCAGCTATCTCCCTGTTCAGGTTTCACCTCAGCTCTGCTTCACCCCTACCCTGAAGAGATGCTCCAGCGCCGGCTCCCATGTTGGCAAGTTTCTGACGTGGGCCGAGCCGGCCAAGATCTTCCAGAGACACGGCTGGTCCTGGCGGTGCTTACCTGTGTGCCAGAAGAGCAGTAAATAGGGCAAGAGAAATAATAGCATGAATAATGACAGCTCCGGACAGCTTCCACAGGAAGTCTTATTTTCAGTTCCTCTTTCACAGCATAACTTTAGCATCTACATTGGTCTTATTGTTTATTAATAATTCAACAGTGGCACACAGACGTCCCAATTGAGTTTGGAGCTGTGCTGTACCAAGCACCGTGGGAATACACATCAAGACGCAGCCCGTGAAAAGCACACCATCAGCTTGAGAACGTGTCCCTTCATGACAGGAGAGAAATTACTTCATTACTTTTTCTATTTTGAGATATATGAAAAAGTAATGGGTGCCAATGTTAGCAGTGAAATCTATTTAATCTTTTCTTTTTCCTTCCTTCCTTCCTTCCTTCCTTCCTTCCTTCCTTCCTTCCTTCCTTCCTTCCTTCCTTCCTTCCTTCCTTCCT
>NW_020799092.1:1950746-1961820 GCF_003259725.1 Athene cunicularia | reverse complement strand
GGGGGCGGCCGGGAGGGCGCTTTGCCCGTGGCGGGGTTTGCTGTCCCGTGTTTGGGGTGCGGCGGCGCCTCTTTAGAGAGCTCCCGGTAGTAACGGCCGCTCGCCAGGCGGTCGGGTCGCAGTGCGTCGGAGGGCCCGGGGGGCGGTCAGCGTGAGGCTTCTCCCTGCGCTCCCGCAAGCGCAGCGAGGCCGGGGGGGGACAGCACGCGGAGTGCTCGGTCTAATAATACAGCTCACTGCCTTTCATCTGTGGGATCAAATTCCGTGTTTGATTATGTCATACGCGAAGGTACCGTACTGGAAGCCTTTGCATGTCAAAATTGAGTTCTGCTGAGCCCTGCCCTTTTGGGGGGCCGGTAAACTTTGCTTAAGGCAACTTGTGTTGAGTATTTTTTGGAAGTAAAACCTGTTTCTTAGCTGTTGGTTGTTAGCTCCATGTTTAGCTGTACAATTCTTTTTTTAAATTTGGATGTCAGATTGGATGGACAATTCTTTGTTGGGCTGAGTTCTCCGGGTGGAACCCAGCCTTGCTGGGCTCTCGGATTACAGAGGGAGGCTGCAGGGCTGGTAGTTGAAGAAAACGGCTTAGAAAGACCGATGCATTTCCACCCAAAGTGACTGACCCAAATGTGGATGTTGAAATGCTGTTTTATTGCAGCTTTTCAAACCGAAATTGTTTCTATAATGCGTATTTTCATAGTGTTATCTGTTTGTTGGAATACTGTAAAATTAGCTGCTTTTCAATTTTCTAGGCTTCTGGAGTGTGTTAAAATTCTGGTGACATGCTATGGCTGAACTACAGCTTGTGTGGTTCCTTAACTACAGTGGGACATGGTGATGTCTTAAAATAAGCTTGGAAGGGAGGGAATGTTGAGGAAATCTAGGAAGAACATAGTTGGAGCATGAGGTTTATATTCTTATAACATTGTGTTGGGATGGAGAAGCCAAGCAGCTGATACTGAGAAGGATTTCTAGAATGAGATTGACTTGTGTATAGGTAATATTCGTGTTTCAAGAAGAGAATTGGCCTTGACCCTTGAGTAATGGGTATAATGAATCTCTGTAGCAGGCCCTAAAAGTTTATTTTCTCTCTCTAGTCTCACCGCAAGTTCTCAGCTCCGAGGCATGGGTCTCTGGGCTTCCTGCCCCGCAAGCGCAGTAGCAGGCACAGGGGCAAGGTGAAGAGCTTTCCCAAAGATGATCCCAGCAAGCCTGTCCATCTCACTGCTTTCTTGGGGTACAAAGCTGGCATGACCCACATTGTCCGTGAAGTTGACAGACCCGGATCCAGTATGTATTAATGTTCCTGTTAATGAAGGAGGTGATTTTATCTTTATGAATGGCAGAAGATGACTGACTTGTTAGTAGCTTTGGATTTTAGTCCTGGCTTGTCTTTACCCTGTTCAGAGTCCTTGCTTGAGTGGATGTGGTATAAAGCACTCAGACTTCTCCGGCTTCAATGCGAGTGATGTCCCAGCAGTAAGACTTAGTGTCTAGCAGTGTCTGTCCTGTTAATGGTCATCTTCCTGAGAATCCCAGTGACCTGATGGCTTGGTTTAGCTGTACTGTAGCTGGCTGCTTAGGATGTGACCTCTCAATGGGTGAACATAAGTAAATTGCCTTTGGTGGGTTTTTTGCTGATTGTCCAATCCTGAATGTGGTTCTGTTACTTGATATTCATCTGTTTTGCCTATTGGGCTTTGCTGTGCTTCCTACTGAGCCAGCCGCAAATTTTTGCAAGGTCTTAAATTGTAACTTCAGGGTTGGTCACTCTACCATGCATCATTTTTGCCTTTGTGAAAAGAATTAGTTATTTAACCTTTCATGTGTAAGAACATATGATGTTTAATAGTTGTTGGTGGTGTTAATTGTTGTGCTGTATTTCTGCCTTCATCCAGAGGTGAACAAGAAGGAGGTGGTTGAGGCAGTCACTATAGTAGAGACTCCTCCCATGGTCATTGTGGGCATTGTGGGATATGTGCAGACTCCTCGTGGTCTCCGTAGCTTCAAGACCATCTTTGCTGAGCACATCAGTGATGAGTGTAAGCGTCGCTTCTACAAGAACTGGTAAGAGAGCAGGGCTTTTACTTGTCTTAATCTCATGCAATGGTTCATTTTTTGTGCTGGGTGACAGATTAAGCTAGTGCAGCTTTTAAAGAGACTTTTTTGCATTTGGGCTTGATGAACTGGCCTAATAATGGGATATGCTGTAGGAATGGCTCTAGAAGGGTGACAGCATAACGTTAGTGCAGTTCTTGGTGTGGGGGTGACAGTGTTGAGTTTTGCCTGAGACGTCCGTAACAGGCTACACATGATGATACTTCGACGGGCGGACATAAGGAAATCGCCTCTGGTGCTTCTTGTTGAGTGTCGGAGTCCTGACTGTAGCCCTGTTTTCCTAGGAAAGGGGAAGACAAATATGTTAACTTCTGATTACTGTTCCAGGCCCTGTTGTGATTCAAAGTATGCACATTTGCCCAAGTGAGGCTCCAGTGTGTCTAGAGCTTACAGCCTGTTTATGAACTTTACAGGCTGAAAAGATGTCAGAGCAATAATAAGGGTGTCACAGTAATGACCTTGCTGTCAGGCATAGCTTGGGCTTACAAGGAGGAAAATTAAGTATTCCAAAGCAGATAGCAGGCATTTGACAATTGCTTTAAAGATCTGTTTTTTCTGTTACTGTTTGACATTTCTCTACAGTCTTTTATCTTCTATCTATGAATATTAATGTGCTTTGGAATTCATGGCAGCTCCGCTCAGCTCTGGCATCTTTGTCACTGTCTGATGAGCTCCAGGCTCCGCTTGCCAGTGGAGGAGAGTCCTTAGAAGCTGGCAATGAGCTGAAACCAGCTGAGGTGGTAGCTCCTTCCGCTCATCCCCACTTCCCTGGGGGATTGATGAAGGGCTTAGCCAAACTTTGTCTCTGCTCTGCTCCTGAAGGCACAAGTCCAAGAAGAAGGCCTTCACCAAATACTGCAAGAAATGGCAGGATGAGGAGGGCAAAAAGCAGTTGGAAAAAGATTTCAGTAGTATGAAGAAATACTGCCAGGTTATTAGAGTCATGGCTCACACTCAGGTAAGTGTCTGAGGGACTCAGGTGTACACTGGAAACAACCAAGAGAGCAAACATAAAACTAGATCCATCTCTGTAGGGAGATTTCTGCTGTCCCCTGCATCCTGTTGCTGACTGTTAAGCACAAGACAAATATCACTCATTCTTTACAAAGTGTCTGCTCACGGGGTGATTGAGGGCAACTGCTGGCAGTCTTCTGAAGCAGTGTTGAAAAGACTGAATTGTAGTAGAAACTTCTTGGACTCAATCCTTTGCTGATATCATGTAGACCTGGGCTCTCTTAATTTCAGCTACAAATAAAAACAGGCTAAAAACTTAATTCTGGGGTTTGTGTGGTCAGCATCATTTCAGGCTGTGTGCTATTGGGACTGCAAATACTCAGAAGCTTTGGTTGACTTCTGTTGTTCGAGTGGAGGAGGTGTACTTCTGAGTGGTGTGGTGACTCCCTAGCCATCACTGCTCTGCCAGACTTTCTTGGGAGATGTAATTAAATCTGAATTGTCTGTAAGTGCAGTAAGATGTCTAGTTATGACATTGCTAATTTTACTAGAATTACTTTTCCATACTAGACAGCAAAGGCAGTATTGCAGCTGCTGTTGATGTTCTTATGAGTCCCTCTGTGCTAAATACAGTAGAAGTAACTGTAAATGTGACCCTACCCAAAGTGTCCTTCAGTGTGACAGGCATTAGCAAAGAGTCATAGAATGTTTTGGGTTGGAAGGGACATTTAAAGATTATCTACTCCAATCCTCTTGCCATGGGCAGGGACATCTTTCACTAGACCAGGTAGCTTGAAGCCCTGACTTTGAACACTTACAGTAATAGAGCATCTTCTTCCCTGGGCAGCCTCTGCCAGTGTTTCACCACCCTCATGACGAAAAATTTCTTGTCCAATCTAAATTTATTCTCTCTCTCAGTTTAAAACTATTGCCCTATGTTATCTCCTGTCCTTCTTGGGTGGGGTTTGTCTGGTGACTGGGGGGTTAGAGAATTCTGTATTCCTGTGGGTGGCGCATAACTTCCAGACACTGTGACTTGTCATTTAAGCCATAATATAGCCTTCCCTGTTAGTTTAGGGCCTTTTACTTCATTATGTTGAAGTTGTGTATCTTGAAAAAGGATATGTTTAGTTAGAGAAACAGATTAGGTCAGGACTAGAAGGTTACTGGGCTAGTTAATAGAAAGTCCATCTTGGAAGAGCAGGAGCTAAAGTTCATCCTTTCTCTTTTCTAGATGCGTTTGCTTCCCCTGAGACAGAAGAAGTCTCACCTGATGGAGATCCAGGTGAATGGTGGCAGTGTTGCTGAGAAAGTGGACTGGGCCCGGGAGAAGCTGGAACAGCAGGTACCTGTGTCAACTGTCTTTGGCCAGGATGAGATGATAGATGTCATTGGAGTCACCAAGGGCAAGGGATATAAAGGTAAATGCATGGAAGTTCTCCTCTTTGTGATCAGATACAGGTTTAATGACATTCTAGCCTTGAGTTTTCACAAGTGTGTGTGGACTGAGCTGAGGAGGTGAATCCATACTGCTGTCACAGTTCAATGATGAGACCATGGAATGAGCGCTGGGCACAGCGCCTGACATCCATGAGGAGCCATTCCATGCTGCCTTCCTCCTGAGAACACAACCCAGGGACAGCTGGGGAGGGAGCCTTGGTGGTTCAGGGGCAGGGTGCTTCACCAGGAAATGTGTTTAATTCCTGGGATGCTGGGTCTGGGCTTCCCTTTTGTTGTGGTGACATCTCGGCTTGACAGTAGTTACAACACTGCCTTGGTTGCTTTCAGGTGTTACCAGCCGTTGGCACACCAAAAAGCTGCCCCGCAAGACTCACAGGGGTCTGCGCAAAGTGGCCTGCATTGGCGCATGGCACCCTGCTCGAGTGGCTTTCTCTGTGGCCAGGGCTGGTCAGAAGGGGTATCACCATCGGACTGAAATCAATAAGAAGGTTTGTGTCTCTGAACTGCTGGGAAGAAACAAGAGCTGACTGAGGTCACTTCCTGCATGACCTTGGAGAGTTTTAGTTTGGATGTTTTGTTTGCTTGAATGTCATCTTGGAGGAAGTAATCATGCTCCATTTTGTTGGATAACCGTAAAATTCCTGTATGGCCATATGTTTTCAAACTGCAACAGACATATTTCTCCAACCCTATGTGAAATTCTTTACTTTTTGGATGATTACAGGCCTTTTCTCCTACCCATTGCTAAGTAGAAATACTTGATGTTTTAGATCTACAAGATCGGCCAGGGTTACCAAATCAAGGATGGAAAGCTGATCAAAAACAATGCATCAACTGATTATGACTTGTCTGACAAGAGCATTAACCCTCTGGTGAGTTGTTGCAGCTCTCTAGAGAGTGCTTGTGAGCTGCAGTCTTAAGAGGCAAATGGGCCTGGTGTAAGCTGCAAAATGGTTGAATGAGCTCTTCAGATAAAACTCTGCTGCTGTGGGAGGTGGTGTTGCTTAGTCATTCTCAGTATTGACTTGTGTAACTTGCTAATTGCATTTGATATGTGGCAACAGTGTAGAGAAATGTTACAAACCTAGAAATGGTACTTGTAAATAAGAATAACTTAGGGAGGGTGGCTTTTGCTGTTTTGTCAGCCTCTTCTTGTGGCAGCTGTTCTTTGCAAAAGTCTTACAGCAGCAAGTAAATAGCTGTATTGAGAAACTTGCTCAGTGAAAGGTAATATTGGAAAGAGGAATTTGGTGAATGTGGGAATGGCTGAGACTTGGAAATGGTGTGAGAACATCAGCCTGTGGTCACTGATCATGCTTATACAGAGTGCTAACTGTTCTTGTGCAGGGAGGCTTTGTCCACTATGGTGAGGTGACCAATGACTTCATCATGCTGAAAGGTTGTGTTGTTGGGACCAAGAAGAGAGTCCTAACCCTGCGCAAGGTGAGTACTGCAACCTGCTGTCAAATAGGCTGGAACAGCTTGAGTTAGCTGCACTGCCTCTGGTACAGGTGTTGCTTTCAGCTGTGGGGATTCATGTAGCCAGCTAGAAAGACAAGCCCTGTGCACACAGACCTGCCTCATATTATGACTTCGGGAGCAGTGTGAGGTCCTTTTCCCAGTCAGTTCAGTCCAGGGCTGTTTGTAGTGAAGGGCATGCTTTAGGGTTGAGAGTTCTTTGGCACTGTAAGGTCACTGGCAGGCAGATTTGGGCTTGCCTGCTGGTGTAAGTGGACCAGTCCTCAGCCTTGAAGGCCAAAGGTGTGGACTGGCTCATTAGTAAATGCTCCTTGCTCACAATAGCTGCAGTATGAGATCAGAGTGACTTGGGAGGTGGCAAGAAGTAGCCAGCATGCTGGCAGGGTTCTGCATACTCACCTGGCATCTCTTGTGTAGTCCCTGCTTGTGCAGACCAAGCGCCGGGCCCTGGAGAAGATTGACTTGAAGTTCATTGACACAACCTCCAAATTTGGTCATGGCCGCTTCCAGACAGCTGAGGAGAAGAAGGCTTTCATGGTAAGGACAGTCTGAAGCTGGCAGCTTTGTGTTGTGTATCTGTATTGTCTTTCAGCTAATGACAAGTTGGTATCTTGACCTTTGGGCTGCTGCAGGGCCAAGATTTCTGTGAAATAAAAGTGTTTAGCCTCAGTTCAGAGGGTTCATCCTGCCAACTTGGTTATAACCACGGGTGGGGGGTGGGGCTGGGGTCTTGTTGTTTGGTGCCTGAGGGGTGTTGCCATGTTTGGGCACAAGTCATTCAGTGATGAGGCATGGAACAAGCACGGAAAGCATGGAGCTGTATCTGACACCCATGGGGAGTGGCTCTGCTCTGTGTTTCTCCCAACCCAGAGGATGGTGCTTAGAGTGGGCTGGGGGTGGCATCCACAATTTGTCACTGGCTGGAGGAAGCAAGTTAGGAGTCTGGGGTGTGAGGCCCTTGGGCGGTCGGAGCTGCCCGGGGGCTGCATGAGAGCTTCCCCACAAGGTGGCACCAGTGTTTCTTCTCTTACAAAGTCATTGGTTTGGTGCAGTGTGGCTGTGCCAAGTTCAGCTTTTCCCCCAAACCTGTAGCTGTGGGTGTGGGGCTTCAGATTTCCAGTGGGCTGCAACATTGAGGGCTTTTTTAGCTTTATTTCTTGGCGGTGAGAGTATAAGAAATTATGGCATTGAAATAGGGATGTGATGTGATCTTTGCAGACTGCTGTTTTCATAGTTTCTTTTTGGTTCTTTTTTTCAGGGACCACTCAAGAAAGATCGTATTGCAAAAGAGGAGACAGCTTAATGTGTGTAATGCTTTTGTGTCCTGTGTGGTCTCAGATGGAAAAATAAATATTTTAAAGAAATTAACTTTGCCTCTTTGTTTATACATAGCTGCCTGAAGTCTGGTTCTCTCACTGCAGGCCCTGTGTGCGGGACCAACCAAACCAAAGAAGCAAGTAAAGCTCAAATTCATGCGCATCCAACTCATAGCAGGGTTCCTGTAATGAGAGAGAAGCTGTCGCTGGTTTTGGAGAGCACAGATTTTGGGGCAGAGCAAGGCTTCTCTGTTAGGTTGTGTGAAATAGTAAAGCAACAGGAGCCCTAAATGTGTTTTCAATACTGAGGTATTATTCCACATATTAAATGTCTGCTGGATGGCTAGGGGAGTTCCTTTGAATCAAACAGGTCTTGAAATAATGAAACTGCTTCAGATAGTTGAAATGTCACTGAATTTTAGATAGGTGGCTGATGCTGGCTGTTGCTGTGGAAACCCTCCAGTTTCTGTCTGACAGGAGGTAACCTGCTCACTGTTAGCAAATGCAGTTTATTGCTGTTTCTGAGAGGAGGTACTGTGACAAATCGCTACCTTGCAGCAGCTCAGAATTCCTGAATCCATTTCCCAACCCTGCCAAAAGACTGCCTGGTGATGGGAAACAGGCTGCCCTGGGAGGGGACGAGGGGTGACTTTTCTGCCCCCCACCCTTCAAGGAGGAGGAAGAACTGTGAGTGCTGCTTGTAGTGTGTTACTGCATGGTTCAAACTACTGTCAGCTCCTGGGGAGACGATTTAGCTGGTGTTCCCAGCTGAGACCAATGGTGAGGGGCAGATGAGACATAAGGACTGGCCCTGTGTAGAGCACCAGTCCTGCCTTAAGCACTGCAGTAGTGGGAGCTGAGGCATTATACCAAGAAAGGCAGCTGTGCCCCAAGTGCTTGTTTGCCTCCAGCTG
This sequence comes from Athene cunicularia, assembly GCF_003259725.1. Lineage (NCBI taxonomy): Eukaryota > Metazoa > Chordata > Aves > Strigiformes > Strigidae > Athene > Athene cunicularia. The sequence goes on along the minus strand of NW_020799092.1, from coordinate 1,953,578 downwards.
CAGCAGTGAGATCACTTGCGCTTTGGGCTGTAGCCTGACTGAGGCTGTATAAATTTAGATAACTGCACTGGCATATCCTTTGCTGACCATAACTGGGAGATGTGGCAGTATGGAGGTAATAACTCGTTGGAGCTACACACCAAAATGTAGTGCTACTCTGAGACAGACCCAGTTTGATGCTATTTGCTCTAACTGAAATGGGGAAAGGTGCTTGTAGAGATTATTTCCTGTGGTGATGTGCAAGAACCTTCTAAGAGTTAAAAGGTGGCAAGCAGGAGGAAAAACATTTACCTTGTTTCCCTAGAAACGAGACTTGATGACTATACAAGCTGACTGGCTCCCTGTCAGCCTCATTTAACATATGAACCTGCTGGCTGATTCCAGCCAAGAGTAACAAGAGAGGTCTTACCCACTAATTTTTTTTTCCCCTCCACAACTCACAAATCAGCAGATAAAGAGCCTTAAATCAGTATTTCCCTAATGCAGGAAAGTGGAATTTCCAACCTCTGTCCATCTTGAGGCTGCAGTTCTATGAACATCTCTGAAGAGCAAGGGTTTCCTGAGTGTTAGCCTTAGGTGGTCTTTTGACTTGGTGGTGAGTTGGCTGTTCTAAAGCATGTCTGCACTAGCTGGCTAGTAAGAGCATGGCTCTGAGCCAGCCCTGTCTGCTACTGCCCCTTCAGTCAAACCAGTCAGGTTTATCCAAGGGAACTGGGGTTATCAGAATAAAACTGGGATGTGTTGGAGACATGACAAGCTGTGTACTGTGTTGATGAAAATCTATGAAAGCACCTAATTTTGCCAAATCACATCTTGTGGTGGGCACTCCACTGGAGGCTGACAAGCTGGAGAATCTATCTGGAAGTGGCAATGGTAGCAGAGGGAATTTTTAGTCAAATTAGCACCTAAGTATACTTAAGGAAGCAGTTTTGAAAAAATGCTGTCCTTGTTGAAGATGCTTTGGAGTTGCTTTGGCTTGGGACCCAGTGCCACATTTGGGGTTTTTTTTATTCTTGAAGTGATAGTTGCTGCCTGATAAAGCAATGGGTGGAGGCAAAAAACCTTCAAAAGCAGTTTTTGATCTTCCATCCTGGGACCAAGAGGACACCCAACGTCAGGAGGTGGCGCTCCTCCCTCTGTAGATGGTGTATGGGACACGTTCCCAAGGGCTTGGCTGGTGGGGCTGGCCTGGAGAAAAGCCCTGCTTAGCTGCAGCCAGGTTACCCAGGCTCTGTGGTCCCTCCGAGGGCTCCCCGAAGACCTGCCACGCTGTGTGGGCACTTTGCTGGGGAGCTCTGGGGATCCAGGTTTGGGAAGTCCCTGTCAAGCTGTGCCAGTGGGAGCAATGCTAGGGGATGCTGAGCTGGCTTCAGCAAAGCTGCCCACTCCCAAAGCCTGGGTCTAGCCAGCAGCCCTTGTCCTCCCAGCCTTCCTGCTCCTGAAGAGCATCCGTCCTCTGTTTTAGGGACAGTCCCTAGTGGAATAGGCAGCAATCAGTGCAGGTCACCCATTGGTCCAGCAGCTCCCAAGAGCCCAGAAACTGGTTTTAGGGTGGCTTATGTTTTGTTTTCAAATGACCTGCTCTTAACATTGTGCTTTTTCTTTTCAGCATGGTTGTCTTACCCCTTGCAGCTCCCCAAGTGCCACAGTAGCACTTTGAGTGCACCTTCCCTGCTCCAAAATGGCCAATGACATCCCTGTCCGCTCAGACCAACTCGAGCACTGTGGGAGGACAGGCACAGCCCTGCCCCTGCCGAAATAGCGCCGGGCACCGTGGGAACATCTCCTGTCCCAGCTGGTGCTGGGAGGGCTGTGGCTGGGAAGCGGGGCTGGGTTTCACCCACGGTACCTGCTGCTCCCCAGCTGCCACCAGCACAGGGGCTGGGACCCGGCGCTTCCAGCAGGGGGGCAGGGGGCGCTTTTCCATTCTTCCTGGGGTGCATCTGGCTCCAATGCTGCCTCTTTCCCTCACTGGAGATAAAAATGAGATGCAGCTGCGATGCTGGAGCAGAGACATTAGAAGCGTGTGAGGATGCCCCAGGGGGGAAAAAAAGCGGGTTCAAGTTGGAGGTCTTGGCTCCCACAATCAGCTTCACAAGTGGCCCAGCTGACATCCCGGCCCCTGCCTTTGATCCCAGTGACAGGTGGGGAGCTTCAAGTATGCTTGACAGGGGAGAGGGGCTGATGAAGGTGCCCCAGGGGAGCCGGGTTCATGCACAGCGCAGCAGCTTTTCTGCTAGAGCAGCTCCACTGGCCTTTTCTGAGAGCGGTGTGTGTTTGATTTGCAGCCTCCTTGGCCCGAGGACTACTTTCGTACCTGACAACTCTCTGGCTTCTCATCAACCCTTAGAAGTGCCTGCGGGACCTGGGGAGGTGGATGCGGTGGGGAGATGGGTCCCTGTGGAGGTCAGACCCTCCTTGCGTGGGACGAGGGGATGGCAGGCAGCCCTGGTCCAGGACCGCAGCCCCACAGGCACCCCAAGTTCCCCATGCCAAGGCAAAGCCGAAGCTGGAGTTCTCCAATCCCCACAGCTGCCATGGCCTCTCTCCTGTTGGGTGTCAATGGTCCCAGCACAGTGCTGTTCCCTAGCTGGGCACGGGACTTATGGAAGCCCACGTGAGTTTTGGGAAGTCTTCTTATCCCCCCCATATTGGCACTAGGGAATCACGTGTTTCTGCAGCAGGCACCGAGCACAGTGAGGAAGACTAAATTTATCTCCTACTGCCTCCCAACTTCCCCAAAATGCAGCATGGGGTTGTCCTCCCTTCCTGGAGAGAACAGCTGCTGTGCTTGGGTCCCTGGCTCAAGAGGCAGTGCCAGGGCTTGCCCCC
>NW_020799092.1:1945180-1950696 GCF_003259725.1 Athene cunicularia | reverse complement strand
CCCCCCCAGCCCCAAAGCACCCCAATGCTGGGCAGCACTCTTGGTAGTATGTGTGGCACCAGATTCAAACTCAAGGATTGAAGTGGGAAAAGGTGTACACATGGATCCAGCCTTGTGACCTAAGGGATGTGGGGACACCTCTCAGAGGCTGTCACTGGGCTCAGGCATCACTTCATGCTCAGCCACTACATCACAGAGCTTTCAAAATATATATTCTTTAACTTCTTTATTGACACCAGCAATGCTAGAGACTGAATTAAGCCAACAAGGGCTGTTACTGCTGTGTGCAGCTGTATGTATGGCCAGTGGGTGAGGCTTTCCCAGCACACGTCCCCCCCAGCTTTATGGCTAGAGCTGTCTGCTGTGTGCTCTGCTCCTCTCCACCACTGTGTTTGAAGGCTAGATAGAAACCAAAGTTCATTTTCCCCTTGAAAATCAGCCAGCAACCAGGGCCCTGGCAGGCCAGGTCAGCAAGGAGCTGTTGATGGTGGGAGGTATTTATAATCTTTGTTTGGTTCCAGCAAGGCTGGATGCCCACTCCTGCTTCCCTCCATACAATAAGATCAAACAGCTCCGGGACATTTCCTTGCTCCTCACAGATGAAATCCCTGCATCTGCTGCCCTGCTCTGTCCTGCCTGTCACTGCAGCCTCTTCCTTTGCTTGAAGACTTGAGGAGTTGCTGCTGCTGTTTCTTCTTCTCTGAAATGGGGGCTTTCCTAATTTTTCCTACCCCACTTCGTTTTCAGAGCTTGTGGGTGAGGCGTGCAGGGGGAGCAAGACTGTGGTACCTTCTTTGCCTCAGCTTCATCCCTCCTTCCACTTCTGAGGGACCTCAGTGAGGATACACGCCAGTCTGATGGCTCCCATGCAGGCTGTGCCCATGGGTATCCCTGCAGCTGGGGTGAGAAAGCATCAGTAGGCCTGCTCCTGGTGAGGGGATGATAAGAAAGTGCCCAGCAGGATTTTATTTCTGTCCCATACCTCCCTCCTCTCCCTTGGCACTTGGCCCTGGTGATAGGCAGAGATAAGGGGAGGGTGAGTTCCTGGGAGTGTGGTAGGGCTGTGCTGGATGGGTTGTCTGTGTCACCAGTGATATCCTTGCCATGGGCACCTGCTGCTGCTGATACCATCCCAGCTGTGGGCCTTTGCTTGCTGCCACACTGGGGGTCTCTGTAGACCCTTTTTCCAAAGACCATTTTGCTGTGGGGATCCCTCCTGGGGGCTCAGCCATGGAAGAGCACTGCTGCCACTGCCGGGAATGCAGGAGGGACAGCATGCGGCACCCCTGGTGGGATGACACTGAGCACCAGTAAAGGCTGACTGTCCCCCAGGCTCTGCTTGGGGTGGAGTGGGAGCATCCCCCAGCACCTAGCTACCAGCAAGCGAGAGGGGCTTCCCTGCGGGGCAGGAGCAGACCCCAGGGATGCCAGCCAGTTGGCAGGAGCTGCAGTTGACCACATCCCAAGCCAGACAGTGCTGTCCTGTCCATCTCCCAAGTGCGTTCTGGCTCCCCTTTCCCAGCAAGTGCCTTCCCCAGGTGTCCCTGGTGCCGGGAGGCTGCAGGCACGGTGGGGGGCCTGGCTGTGGGCAGGGATTGCGGCTGCTTTTCATGTTTCTGCCCCCCCCCCCCGCTTGGTTCATGCTTACTCTTTCAGCAGGTCCCTGTGATCTTGGAGTTAATTACGAGTGTCAGGATCAGGGCAGCCAAGAGGGGATTTTGGAGGGGGGGAAATGGCAGGGAGCAGCAGGGGGACAGCAAGGGGATAGGAAGGATGAAGCAGGGTGGGTGTTAGTTTGGTGCTGTTTCACCTAGGTTCTGCCCTCCTTTGTGTTAAGGTGTCACAGCAGCCCTTCGCCCCATGCAGTTGGGTGCTGGCTCCCTGTTTCCGGGCCCACAGCTTCCCCCTCACAACCATACACAGCACCTGTGGAGACCGGGATGATCCAGCTTCATTAGTCTTGGCTCCTTGTGCACAGTCTGGCCCCCTCCTTTGCTGTGCACACACTCCGGCCAGGACTAGGGACCGAGTGTGAGTATACAAAAGCTGCAGCCCCAAAGCAGTTCCCTTCCATTGATAACATGTTTTCCCCCCTCCATTGCATGCTGCTTTGCTTCTTGTGCCCCAGAGCTGGACCTTCACAGCATCTCCTGGAGCATGCTGGGGTGCCAGTCTGTGCTTGGAGGGCCAAAATGCACATATTCCCCCTACTCCAAGCCTTCAGCATCCCTTCTTCTTCGACCCGAGCCTTCCTCTCAAGGAGAAACCCTAGGTAAGCCCCCCCCCATGCCTTCCTCCTCCTTGCCCTGGGGTGCTGAGCCAGGTCTCCCTGGGGCTGGGACATGGGATGGGTGCCAGGGGTTCAGCTGTCTGAGGAAATGGGGGAGACGGTGGCAGCGAGGTAGGAACCCAGGTGTGAACCTGTGCAGGTAGAAGGGGCATGACTCAGCTGTCCGAGAGAAAGTGCCATGGTGCCCCAGACACTGACATGACTCCAGCCAGGAGGGCTCTGTCAGAGAAACCAGACAAGCCAGTGGCCTTGCTGCTCACCAGTGTTTTGCTCCAGCAGCTGTGCTCAGATGCCCTGGGACTGTTGAGGTGCAGGAGCACTGAACTTCCAATTTTAGCTCATTTTGATTCCACAGGGCAAAACAGCCCTTTCTCTTGGAGACCTGAGAGGTGTGTACCCCAACACTTTTCTTCCCCTCCAGCCAGCCTAATGTCAGAGTCCAATCGGATCCAACCATGGAGACCCTTTCTCCTTGTAGGCAACTTTCCCTCTTCCTCCTCTTTCTCTGCAAAGAGTTAAATCTCACTCTTCACTTCAGTGCTTTTCCCCTCCCTCCTGCCCCCGGGATAATGTTTAACTGAGCCCATTGCTAATTAAATATCGATGACCTCAGGCAGGTTTTGTTATCATCTGGAAACACCTGATGCATGTGTCACCAGCAAGAGTTTTTCTTGTCTCAAGTATACTGGCAGCTCTTGAACTTGCTTTGGCTTTTCCCTTCCCACTCCCCTGCAGGCCACCTCTGCCTGCAGGCACTGGGGCTGGCAGTTGAGGTTTCACTGGCTCGAGTGGGCTCGTCATCACCCTTCCTAATTGCAAGGGACAAACACAGTGAGAAAGGAGTGTGTATTCCTCCTCTCTCCCAAAGCGGGGTCAGTGATGCTCTCCTCCACTGCTGGACAGGCTCAGCTTGAACCTGGGGCACCTTTCTCTTTTGGTCTGAACTTGTGCTTTCCCACTCCACCTGAGCGTGGGAGTGGCTTGGATGGGAGCTCAGGTCTCAAAAATATCTTCTGAGATTTCCCAGGGGAGCAGCAGAGTCCCATGAGGAGAAGGACACCCTGTCCCCTCTTCCCCTGTCCCCCAAGGCATCCCTGGGGCAACACCACCAGGCTCAGCAGGCTGGAGCTGAAACCATTAAGGGCTGAGATGGAGAACAGGATAGAGAAAAAGGAGGCAAGAAAGAAACACAGTGAGAAAGGAAAGGCTGGGAGAGAGTTGGAGATGTTCTAGGAGGGGGTTATAGGAGACAAGATGGACTTTTACAGGGGCAGAGCCATATCATAGACAGGTTTGGGACAACTGCCCCCCCCCAAGCTGGGTGCATGGAAGCAGAGGGAACACCTAGGGAATTGCATGGCAGTTGGGTTTCCTGCCAGCTCCACCAGCCTTGTGAACAGCCTCTGAGTCTCACTGCTCAAAGAGGTCTCTCAGCCCTGCAAAAATTCTCGGGACTGGTTTTCTTTGCAGAGAAGAGCAAAGGCTTCGCTGACATCATTTTGACACTCCATGGTATAAATAGCCAACCTGAAAAACAAAGGAAAACTCCCCATGAGGACCATGTAAGGCAGAGCTACAGTTGCACCATGTATTTATTCACTCACCGTAGCTATTTCCTGCCTCTGTTGGTCAGAGACCTCCTGTGTTGGCCAAAAGTCAGCTTTTCCTCCCTCATTGGGAATTTATGGATCAGCAGCACTGCTGGTAATGGGAGGATTACAACCCCCTGGCCCTGGCAGGACAGACTCATGCCTACTGCTAGCTTTGGTCCCACCAGTTACTCCAAGGTCCTGGGCATCTGCTGGGCATTTGCAGGTGGTTATCTCCCCTAGGAACAACAAGGTCAGGGCTAAGGCTGGAGGGATCAGTAAGGCTGGAGACAATGTCCAGCTCCAGCTTTGATCTGTAAGGCTGGCGTTTGCTGGGTGTTGCAGCAAGCAGGACTTCTCTGAGCTCCTCCATCTCTAGGGCATCTCTTGCACTGCACCATTTCCAAGATACCCACAGCCCCAGTGGGAAACAGATGCCCCGTTAAAGTGGGGCACAGTGGTGTAGCTTCCATGCCATAAAGCCAGGGGGGATATCACTCAGGTGGTTTTTGTCACCCAGTCAGTTTTTTCTAACCCCCCCCCAAGCTGCATGTCCCTGCCTTGCAAGGCAAAGGGAGCACTCGGTTAGGGGTGAACAAGCACCTGTGAGGGGGAGGGTGGTGCAGACACTCACACATGCACAGACCCAGCTTGTTCAGCAAGCTGGAGCGAGGCTATAGATGCGTCTTCTTCAGGCTCCAGCTGTGCTCCTGCTCTGCAGCTCCTTCCCAGCACTTGTCACTGCCTCCAGACCTGCCAGCAGATCGGTCTGTGCATGTGCTTCCTGACTTGCTTCAGGCATCGTCAGCTCAGGCCCCTTCTTCCCTTGCCTCAGCTGCATCAGCCAGCTTTGCATGAAGCAAAGCGAGTGATGCTTCCCCCCATGGCTCCATCAGCATGCTGGGAGGGCAGCAGTTTCTCAGCAGGGAGTGGTGGCCAGCAGCCAGGGATGGGATCTCTTTCATAAGATCCAGGCAAGGATTTGGGGCCACTGGTTAGTGTTCCCCAAATTTCAGATCTCCATCTGGGTTGCTAAGCAAACCCAGCTCTCCCTCAGGCATGCTAGGGGTGCAGAGATGGACACACAGACCCAGGACTACTGCTGCATGAGAGCATGTCTGCAGGCATTTTAACCCTTTGTCCTGCCTGCAAGCCAGAGCTGCCTTCAACTCTACTCACAGATGAAGCCAGATCACAATTGCCCTTGGCTGCTCCCCAGACCCAGTCTGTCCTCTGAGAAATGGAGCTGGGTTGGCAAGGAAGAGCACAATGTGGTCCATCCTGCTCTGGTGACTGCTGGTGGGGATGGGAGCTGTCACAGGGATGCTGTCAGAGCTGCATTGCCCAGCCACCGTGTCCAAGGCGTGGGGATGGAAGGACCTGCTGGCACACAGCAGATCACCCAGGATTTCCCCTTTCTGGCTGCTCAAATTCCCCCTGGGCTCCAGCAGTCCTAGGGGACAGGGAAGAGGGGGTGCCAAAGGTTGGCGTGAGCTGGCCAGGGGCCCCGCTCAGTCTGGCTCTGGGGACAGTCCCGTCCAGCGGATTGTCTCCTTGGTCATTGTTATCAGGGTAATTCTCCAGCAGCTTGAATCCTGTTTTTGTGCTGGTGTTGCCTGGCTCTACGGGAGTGAGGG
>NW_020799092.1:1932672-1945130 GCF_003259725.1 Athene cunicularia | reverse complement strand
GGGGGGGGGGGGGAGAGAAACACAGGAAACAGCAGTGACGGAAGCAGAATCATCTCCTGGAGGGAGCGAAGAGCTGCTGACGCCACCGAGGGGAACAAAGACAGAGATTCAGAAGGGCTTATACATGGGCTTGTGTGGAGACAGCACAGACAAGTCATCTCAGTCCCAGTTTACGACACACGTCCCACCCCTCCGGCATGCTGTGCCTCTGTCTCCCCTAGCCTGAGCCCCCTGCATTGAGCTCTGGTGTGCAAGGAGACCTTGGGGGGGCCCAGGGTGGGGAGATGAGGCAGCTGTAAGCCAACACAGATAGAGAAGCCCTGGGGAGATGACCCGGGGGGATGTCCTCGATCCTAGCCCCAGCTGCTGTGACAGCTTCAGCTGGAATGGCAAAGCAAGGGCAGCTGTGGGAACAGAGCAGTGCATGGTGGTGGCATGGGTGCCAGCTTTGCCGCTGTCTCAAAGATCTCCCCTCCACCACTCCAAAATGCCAGGGGGGGCTGTCCCCATGTCCCATGCACACACAACAGGCCCTCTGTCCCGTGGGCACAAATGGAAAATTTGAGTAAAATGTCCAGAGGGCCTGGCCACCACTCTCATCCAGGGCTGGGAGAAGTGTGCAAGCCTCTGCCTTGCAGAGACATGAGTCACCCCTGTCCACGTCCCTATCCATGTCACCTTTTGGGTCCTGAGGAAGCCCCCATGCACTTCCTCTCCTGAAGGTGCAGGCCAGCAGTGCCACAACCCAAGTGCCAAGGGCTCTTCCAAGTGGCTCTGGGGCAAGAAACCCCTTCTCTTGGGATGGGGCAAAGCCCTTGGGTCTCCCAACTCCTGACCCTATGGGATGCAGGTGTCCCAGACAGGCTGGGCCGGGGAGCTCAATAAGCCCTGTCCTTGAACGTAGCAGTGGAGAGCAATGACAGCGGATGTAGCCTTCTCCTTAACACACATGCCAAGGAAATTCTCCCTATCCTGTCTCTGTATCCCTAATTCCAAGAAAAAGATGTGTACCACAGCTGCATGTGATAAAGACCCTCCTCTTTTGTGTTAAAAGGGGCAGCTTGCACATCTCAGACTCTTCTGTGTCTGAGGAGCAAGAGCCTGTCCCAGACAGATTTAAATCCCCTCGGTCCATAACCCTGTCCCCATGGCATGTGCACTGTCACGGAGGAAGTTCTCCCATCAGTGATGCCGTGAGGCTCGGGGATGCTGTGGGGCAGCACTGATGCATGGGAGAGCACTTGGGACCGTGGAGCCATGCGGGGCAGCACTGCTGGGGGGAAGCTCAAAGCACCCCTATCCTGATGCCTGTGACAAGGCCAGCACAGCCAGAATGCTGCCAGGAGTTCTGCTATTCCCAGGGTCTGCCTTTGTGAGCAGTGTTTGTGGCTGGAATATGAGCACCAAAATGTCATAGGTCCCTTATCTGCAACATATCCGGGTCCTTTTGGTACCCACTCAGCCTCCAAAAATAATCCCAGCAGAGGGAAAGAATATGTCCCTAAAATAGCTCACCAGCAGTGGGAGCTGCCACCTGGTCAAGTGCCCATCGTAGCTTTTCAGGGAGATTTTAGGTCTATTCTTCTGTGCTTTCCCAGCCTAAAATAGCAGCCACGACCTCACCGTGCTGCGAGACAAGCAGGTGCTTTGCAACCTTTGCCCAAAGCAATGCCAGCTGCTGCCCAACCACTCTGTGCCACCCCAGGGCACCACCAGCAATTGCTCTTTGTGAGTCCCAGGCAGGACCCCTGTGCCCACACTGCCCACATGGCTTGTGGTCAGGCAGGGAGGTGTGAAGCTGTGGAGCACAGTGAGGGCCAGGCGAGTCATCCCGAGGGATGGAGCCAGCCGTGAGGGAGGAGCAGTCCAGCCAGCTGCCTCTCCCAAAAAGGAGAGCTTGCCAAGGAGGAGGAAGCCGGGAGGAAGGAAGGCCTTGTTTGTCTGTTCCCAGAGAGGCACAGGAACTGCTATATGAGGAATTACCTGACCTCACTTAAATCTCCAGATGCTCTTCACCAGCTTCACCCCTCTTCCCGGTTCAAACCTCCCCCCAGCTCCTGTGACCCTGCCCTTCACTGTGCTGCTGCTGCTGCCTCTCCTCTGAGCTACCCTGGCATCAGCAGCTGGTTTCCGCCAGGCTGTGAGTCCTCTTCCACCTCCTTACGCTCCAAATTTATCTGCATCTGCTCTTCCTTCTGGATGGACCATGTTCACTGCCCATACATGGATCCAGAAGCCTAGCTCTGCCTGGCAATGAAAGCCACGGTGGCTTGGGTGGTTTGTGGACTTCCAGTTACAGAGAGGATGCCGTAGGTATGGAGTGGCTTGTGGGGTGCTCTGTGGGGCCCAGCTTGGAACTGGAAGCTCAGGAAGAAGGAAATCAAGGCTCTGCATCTATCACTGACACACATTGGCCTTTTGCAGCACATTTAGTTCCTACATACCTTGATTTGCTCCCTGTGCAGCCCCTGCCTCATGTCATGTCGCATAGCTGGACTTGTCAGCATCTGTGAAGGATGAGTGGATAAGACCACAATGCAGAATTTCATGTTCGTTGTAGACTATTGCTTCCTCTCTTCCCTGACCCTTTAGAAGATAAAGGCAAAAATGTTAATGCAGAATACAAAAGGTTTAAGGATGTGTGTTGGATACTGAGGGATGGAGCCTGGCATGAGATAAATGCTGATCTGGAAGCAGGATCCAGCACCGCTGCTGTTCATACTGAACACTGTTTCCTGGGAGAGGTGGTGGAGCCAGGTGAGGCTGCCAAGGACAGGAGGGCTAGGAATCACAAAGCTAAGATACTCCTGGGGAGTAGGATATAGCCAGGGGCTGGTGTTCCTTGGAGCCAGTGATGGAGGCACATTCTGCTGCAGAGCAGACCTGTGGCTGTCACACGTGTCCAGAAGCAGGGCTGGGAAGGGAAACAAGGAAGGGCATGCAGAGGCAGGGGAGATCTGCAATGAAGTGTGCTGAATGGAGGTTAGAGCAGGGATGTTTTTGGATCAGGGAAGACTTCTCTTCCAGGGACTGTGCTGGGAAGGGAGTAGATGCCCCCAAAAGGAGTCTAGAGGGATAGAGGGCAATGGAAATGGATTGTTGAGGAACACCAAAGAGAGACAAGGTAGAGGGTGTCAAAAGCTCCCCACCCTGTGTAAAGCTTTGTTTTCCTTCAGGGAGGACCTGTTTGTTCAACTGGAGACTCTCCAGTTCTTTGCAACCCCATCAACCCATGGTTAAATTAGGGGCTGAGACACTTCCAGGCTGGGGCAGGGGGAGGAAGGGGGAATATGAGTCAAAGCAGCAAACAGCACCCTCGAGGAGGCTAATTTCAAGATTGGGAAGGATCTTCTGAAACAACAGGTTATTTCTAGACTTAGGAAATGAACCAAGTAGCCTACTGGCCCAGAAATGATCATGGGGAGGCCTCATACCTCTGAATTCAACAACCCATTCAGCGAGCTGAGGTCACCACTCATTGCAGAGGACAGGAAGTCAGGGAGAGGAAGAGGGGACCGGATGCTCAGCCAAAATACCTTAAGAAGTGATGTTAAGGATATCCCCTGTCCTCCAGAGCCAAGATGTGACAGTACCTTCCCAGGACTCCATGACGGGCGGTGCTGACGGAATCGCTTGCAGCAGGTGTTCCCAGGAGGAGTTGCCCCACACATCTTCCCACCTACACTGTTTTTCCTAGCCTCCCTCTACCTATACCACTTGCTTCCCCCTGCCCTCCTTTTTTCATTTTGACATGAGAACCAATGATTGAAACCTTCCAAGCCCAGGCAAACAGGATACACGCTGACTCAGGGATAAGTGTAGTGGCAGAAGGGCAAGATTGCTGACCCAGCAGAGGCCACAGGGAAGATGTGATGAGCTTTGGGAGGTTTGGAAGAGCAAACAGGCTGTTGTGGCAGCAGAAGAAGCAAGAGGCCAGCCTGAACACCATGCCAGTACTTTCTCATCTTTGAGGAACCTTACAAGAACATCAGCCTGTCCAATTCCACTGCCCATCTGAGCAAGTGTTTGCCATTGCTCAAGTCAGCTGTGAATCCCAGTGGTGCTTTCCCAAGGACGTGTGGGGAAGTCTTCCCAGCGTGGGAATCAGAAATCCTGAGGGGCTGTGCCCATGCTTCTTGGCCTGCCTCTGACTTGTAGGCAAGTCACTGCTGAAGGACTCAGGACCCCTTGTGCAGGGAAAGTGGTACAGTCCCCCAGGGTCCTTCCACTCATCTGTCAGCCAAATACGACTGAAGATTTAAATCCTCAGTAGAGCCCTGCGTACTGGCAATGGTTATCCACAGAGGATGTGGTCATGAGCAGGGACATGGCAGAACATGGAGACACACAGCTTTTCTGGTTCCTGGGAAAGGAAGCCACCATCTGTTACCAGAAAGAATACCAATAGAAGAGCAATTTAATTAGATAATTTATCTAAATAATACAGGTGACAGGCTCCAAATTTCCCTCCTGGTGAGACATTTGGAGACACCTCAAGCAAGGATGCTCCTGATCTTGTCCTTTCAGCCAAGGCTAAGTGCCAGAGCAGTAAGAGAGTCTACAGGTCCTCAGCATCCTCCTTGCTGTTCCTCATGCCTGACCCCACCACCCACCCTCCTGTCTGGGAGAGGGCAGATGAGTCACGTTCCCCCAACACAGCCATCTGGCTGCAGCTCTGCGGGAGCTGGGTGCTTCTGAGATCCTGCAGCCCTCACTCCCTCTAAGTGCATTCTCCTCTGCAGTGCTTGGAATTCTAGCTGTCACCTCTCCTGGAGTGGAGACGTGGTGTTTACAGGTCAAGTTGTGGATTGCAGCTCTCAGTGGCTAGGTGGGACATCTCTGCAGGCCCAGCTGGTCATCAGCACCTGGGAATTGCGGGAACCAGTAGCCACACCATGTCCTCAAAATAAAGCACCCCTCGTATAGGATGGAGGGGTCCCAAGGCAACAGGCCAGTCTATGTGCAAACCTGCTTTCCCTTGCAAGTCAACATCTGCCGAAGGCCCAGTTTACTCACACTGTGCTTAATCCTGGTGGCTGCACCATTCTTCCCCTCTCCCCACCCCTTTTTCCCCTGAAGAAATTTCTAAGAGTTTGGTTGGGGTTTTTTGTTTGATTTTTTTTTTCTTCATTGTTGTTGTTGTTGGTTTTTTTGGGGTTTTTTTTAATAATTGGCATTGTCTGTTTGATCCCTAGTTCCTAGCTAGGCAAAACAAGGCATGCATCTTACTGGAGACAGGATAGAGGACTCTTGGAGTTAATAGTTTTCTCCATTGTCCTTCAAATGTGTGCTGAGATGTCTGTAGCTGTGGGACCCATTGTGCTGCCTTCCTGCTTGTTTTTCCAAAAGTCTCCAGTGAATAAAAGTAATGCAGGGCTTTTAATACACTTTCCATGACCTCTAATCTTGCTGTATGATCTATCTCAATTGCCAGGTTGCATACACTATTCATTAACAGCAGTTTCACCTCCATCTCACCTATTTCTTCAAAACCCAACCCCAGGCTTTCCCTGGCTGGCTCCAGCTTCCCATGTCTGGATCACCATCTCCTCTACTCTCATCCATACCTTCTCCTCCACCCTCTCTTCTTTCTGCTCTCCTGAGTGCTTTCTTCCCCGGCTTTCCCTTGAGCACTTTGTCTCTGGAGGTGTTGGCGCAGAGGTGTGCTGTGGCAGGAAGGTGACTGATGTTATTGAAGGTGTGCTTCTACCTTCAAGAGCATGCTTGCTGAGGACCCTCCTACCTCCTTATCCCACCACAAGTAGGTCAGTGTGATGCTGTGGCACTTGTGGTGGGATGAGGAGGTAGTAACTCATCTATCAGTGTTGGCAGCACAACAGGGAGCCAAAGCAATGGTTGGAGGGGACTTTAGGGTGGATAAAGCCCTAGGTTTTCCTTCCCACCCTGGCTATGAGCTCATTCTGCTGCGCGGGCTTGATGAGATTCCCAGATGCGGAGGCATACAATGCAGCAGGGGAACCCTCGTTCTTCTGCGGCTATTCCGAACGGCTCCTCTGGGAACATTTGCCCTTCTTACTGCTTTCCTGCCACACCGGAAGCCCTCAGGTGTCCCTTGGCTAGGAAAGCCACCTGGTCTCTGAGGATGAGTCACCCCTTCTTCCCGTGCGCTCCTCAGCCTTCGCTTTGGCAGGGACCAGCAACAAACAGCAGGAATGAATCAGAGACTGGGATGGCTGAGGGGGCAGCAGCCTGCCTCTGGGCATCCCGGTCTGTGTGTTCCAGCTGCAGCACCACAGAGGACTGAGCACTGCCCATTGCTGAGTGGCATAGGCTGGTGACTCCAGGGGACAGAGAAATGTCCAAGTCATCTCACTGAAGCTGTGCTCAAAACTCCCTGCCTAAAAGGACTGAATTCCCACTGTGGTCTTTTCCAGCATGAAGGGAACATTCCCAGATCCTGCTCTGGACAGAGCAAGGATCCCACTCCAACGGTTTGTGCTCAGGGGTCCATGCTTTGGCCTTCTTGCTCCATCATCATCTTTTCTCCTTGTGTTTTCTCTCATTTGCTTCTTCACAGCAACAAGTAGACCCCGACCTGGATGTCTGTACCCATCTTGAAGAGTTTCTCTTGAACTGCCAGAGCAAATGGCAAATCTCCCCACTGTTGGCAAGGGGGTGTAGGCAGGAAGGTGTGGAGCTGAGGCACCACCGTAGCCCAAATCTCCAGCCAAACTGTTCATCAGTCACATCTGCTGAGGAGGCAACCAGCAAGCCCAGTCATGCTCTGGGATTCCCAAGTGCTCTGCAGCTGAGCCTCTCTTGAGAAAATTGGGTGAGCCTCACTGGATCCAAACACATACAACTTTTCTGTCTTCCTCCCAACTCCCAGAGAGCTCCCACTGAGCCCATAACGTGCTTGTACCTCACTGTGCCACATCACTAGGACTGGTCACTGGATGCATCACAGGCACAGTAACATGGGCTGGGGAAAGATCTTGGCAAGCAAGGTTTTCTGTACTGTGTCATGCAGGGCAGGGGAAAAGGGAATCAGCCAAAGCAGTCAGAGTGGTCTTCTTTGGATTTAGAAGAGGCAGCTAGAAATCATCCTCTTCTTCTGGAGATGGTTCAGGTACTTACAGAAGGAACTTGTGGTTTGGTAGGACTGCTCCTCTGGGCCTTTCTTCCTAGGGCTCTGCTCATTTCAAACCCGCCACATCTGTGGAGGCAGGAGATGGACTCAGGCCCTCTGAGAATTAAGAACCTGGCCTCACAAAAAAAAGCTTGCACAAAGCTTGCAGAGGCCTCTGCTGGGTAGTAGCTGGAAAGGCCACCACCATGTGATGCAGCTGGAGAGCTCAAGGACATTGAGAGTCAGGAGGGACTGATTCTCCCAGTGTGCACAGCCCAGGCTGGAGACAGTGTGGGCAGGCATTCAGATGCTCCCCGCTCCCTCTCAGCTGGTAGTGCCGCAGTGAAATGCTACCCAAATATTCTGCCATCTTTATCAGCCTTTGCTTTAGTGCTTATAATCTCACTCCTCTTTTCCGAATTGCTCCTCAGGTTACAGCTCCTGATAGTAATTGATGGGGTGTCACACAGGGGCATCTGAAGATGCAGGTCAGATCGGGGGTGGGGGAGTGGGGGGGTGGGGGGAAGGGAGAGGAGGCCATGGTTAGGCTGCTCCTGTGAGCCCACTGGAGAGGGTGGCAGGTGTGGGTGCGTGCCTGGGGGGTGGACGCAGTGGGGGCTACATCTGTCCCTTCTCGTGCTGGCAACTTGGCGTCCTGGTAAGCTGACCAAGACTCATGTTATCTCTGATGAAAGGCAAACAGAAAGGGGAAAGTGAGAAGGAATTCCTCATCCGAGAGGGCTCTTATCACCTTTCCGCTTCCCTCACCCCTGAGAGATATGGCAGCTCAATGCTCTGTTGTTCCTCAGGGGCCCTCTCCTCCCCTACCCCGGGGCACATGGGGATGCGATGGGGGCTCCCAGCCACAGCACTCCCTGCCCTGCAGCTCTGCCATGCTTGTATCTCTGGCCTCACCTGAGCACACACCACAGCGCCTTCAAGTTTCGCCCACCTCATCAAACACACTGGAGATCCTCCAGGGAACAGAGAGCCGTTTGCTTTGCTTTAGGGGTACCATGGTTTCATGCCAATCCTTGGACACACGCAGCTGGGTAGCCAGCCCAGACAGTGTGTGGTGGCCCCAGCCATGTGCCGGTCACTGCAACCTTGATCAGCGTCATGTAATTGAAGCCCAGAAGTAAAACTTGGGCTCTTATCAACCCTGCAGTGATTTGCAGCACAGCACATTTACACAGTGACCAAAGTCAATTAAATCTCTGGCAGAAGCAGAGCAGGTTGAGCTTGCTGGCTGAGGATGGGAGGAAGTAGCCACTGGT
Organism: Athene cunicularia; assembly: GCF_003259725.1. Lineage (NCBI taxonomy): Eukaryota > Metazoa > Chordata > Aves > Strigiformes > Strigidae > Athene > Athene cunicularia. Next base: position 1,936,763 of record NW_020799092.1, on the reverse strand, counting down.
GGTTAGATGCTCCTAAAGCAGTGAGATCCTCAAGAGCAGGCAGAAGAGCTGAAATAGTCTGTGCCACTAAATGCAGGAGAGGCAGAGATGGTGAAGACCCATGCTCCATTTTGGCAACAACAAGAAAAAAAATTGCTGGTCAACACCATGGCGAAGTCTCAAGGCTCCTTTCACCCATCCATGTAAGAAGAGCACCTGGGAAAGATTTTACGCAGCATGCCAGCTGCCAGAAATGGCAAAGATATTGATCATCAGGTTACAGAGCTACGGCATAAAATCATGTGAATCCAAAGAGTGAACAGATGGCCAGCCTGAGCGGAGATGAAATTATTTTGTTGCAGAACTGACAAGCAGCTCAATTCAGTGTTAGTGCAAGAACCGGATTTGATTTGGCAGGGAAGACAGCGTGCTTGCAAGGCTTGGTAGTGCCATATTTATTCAGTTCTTGGGTTTTTATACATCCTGGGGATATTTCACTCAAGTTGGGGATGCACTTGCAACTTGCTTAGCTGTGGTTTGATGCAGTTCCACAAATACTGGTATCCAGTTTCATTTTAGATGTAGTAGTGTATCCTGCCTGGCCTCCAGCTGCTACTCCAGATGGGTGTTTGTCTCCAATAAGTCCCATGGCAGATCTGCCAGCCCTCTCCTGTGTCTCAGGTACCCTAAGACATCTCAAATGGCTCTAAACAACTCTGTTTTGGCAACCAGATTATGGATATATTGAAGAAAATACTTATTTTTGCTGTTTGGTCCTTTTCTGATAGTGCTTTGGGTTTTCTAGGTAGCACAGACAAACCTCCAAAGAAATGGTCATAAGGCAATCAAAATCTTACAGCAGCATATCTCTGAAGGTCTTGAGAACTTAGAAATGCCTGCAACTGATGTGCTTATTTGGAATAAAATTGACCAGAAATCATAACTGGAGTCTGAAGAAGAAATCGGCCAAAGAGAGGAACTCTGACCCAAGTAACAGCAGCCACCAAAGCTCCATGCAGAGTCGAGCCTGGTGAAGGCAGAGGGATATTCATAGCTGAGAACAGTCCGTTCTCTTTTGGTACCACTAAAGTAGGATGTCTGGGAAAGTCCCCTTATTTTTTCGTTGAAGAGGAGCTGGTGCCAATGTAAAGAAGCCTGGCAGAATGCAGGGGCAGGTTCAAGCAGGTTCTGCCAGGGGAAGTCAGGCTCTGGAGGTTTTACCAGCTCGGTGCAAGCAGCACTGCAGTCTGCTCTCCCGGGGTCTCCTGCTAGCAGCATGCTTTGGTGGACCTCCTTCTGTAGGCAGAGTTTGGAAAAGTAGCTCTACCTTCCCCCCCTTAGTCCCCTGGCTTGCAGAGGAAGGACAGGGAGAAAGTTGGGAAGCAATAGTTTGGGAAGAAGGATCCCAAAATGGAGGAGACTCCTGGAGATTTACAGACATATCCAGGGGCACAGTGAGGTTCCACAGGGTCTGGGGCAAAACCCAGGTCTGTGATCTTTCCTAAATGAGGATGTCTCATAAAGTAACGAGCCAGGCCTCTCTCCACAGGTACCCAGGGGCAAACTGCTCTCACTTTTCTTTCTCCCTGCCGCCCTGCCCACCCTCCAGCTCAACGTGGGCATGCTAATTGAATTAAAATTAAACTCATCTCTAATTTATCTCCATTCTATACTCCCTGGAGAATGATTGTCCCAGGGTGATCCCTCCGATAATGAGAACTGGTTTTGAATATTAAAAAACGCTTGTTACAAAAGCCCCAAAACCAAACGCTCTGAGATTAACAAGTAGGCAAAAAACCCCAGTGAATGCAAATTTGCAGAGATTAGCAGCTGTTCAAATGCAAGATGATCACCCAATGGCATATGCTTCCAGAGCATTGACTAAAGCCCTTCAGGACTATGAATAGATTAGGAAAAAATGCTGGCAATTGCTTTGACTTTGTGAGTGGTTTCATGGATATCCTCACAGTCAGGAATTGGTGGAGGTAGACGCCCACCCTGGGCTGGTAGAAGCCATGCTGCAGAAACGAGGGTGGGACTCATGACCCAGACATCTGATCATGAAATTGGATGAATATTTGTTACTGAAATTCCAGTGTGTTTTCCAGAGAGAGGGGATGAGGGGAAAGGATGACTGCCAAAACGGCTCCAGCCCTGCTTCTTTGTGAAGCTTCAGCACAAAGCACAAAATGACCCAATGTTAACAGGCTGGGGTGGAAAAGTCTTGCTGAATAGGTATAAAAATCTCTGCCACTGTGAACACAGCACCTCATCGGAATGATAAAAGCCATGGGATCCTGTGCAGAGGACATTCCTTCATTATGTCACAGAGCACAAGGTCAGACATACTAAATCACAGCACTTGTCTGGGAACTGAGACATATAAGAGGACACTAGGTGACAGCTGTAGGTGTGGTGCTAAAGCCATTAAAGGACTGCAAGTACTGCTTTCAAGAAGGGAAGAAAAGAGCACAGCCAGTTATGGGAAAAGCAGACTGCCTAGGAAAGCCTTGAGCTTTATGGCGTTAGACATTTCCCAACAAGAGTCCATGTGCTGCCCACACAAACGCAAGATTAACCCTGTGGAAATCATGCTATTCCTCACTACATATGGACCCAAAAGCTCCCCCAAGCAAGAGGCAACCCAGACTTCTTCCAATATCTTTGCCCCTTGCATCCCCATGGTCCCCTCTGCCCTCTGCCCTCACTTCCCTTCCTCGTGCTCAGTCTTTCCAGCAGCAGCCTCCACACTCACTGCTGTCTGTGTGCCTGGCTTGGGTGACCTTTCCCCAGGACAATGGCTGCTATTGAATCTGGACAGGCATAGCCAGTGATAACACGGAGCTGCAGACGCAACGGTCCCGTTGCTGCAAAGAGGGTCCTGCTCAGCACAGCTGGAAGCGGGGGAGGCTGGCCTGGGAAAAAGGCTTCAGCCATGAGCCTGCCTTTCATTGCACTCAGTGGCTCATGCGTCACATGGATGGCTCCATGGTTAGACACGCTTCTTAACCGATTTAGTCCCACTGCAATGTGCCAGTGCCTCAGCGCTGAAAATTAAAGCCCATAACATGACTTCAGGAGCTTACAGTGGTGATAAATACCTTCCCATGTTCCCACACAGCATAACAGTGTTGCTAGGAAAAAAATAAACTCAGTAGTTTCAGAGATATGGTTACTTTGATTCCCAGAGTCCTTTGTGCCTGGGATACCATGACAGAGTAGTCCTCTTCTAGTAGACACTTATCACACAGAGTCTTGTGGATGTGGAACTAGAAGGCAGGGACTGGTTTATCAAATAAAGCCCACTACTGGCCCTCTTTGCAGGTCTTGGGATGTCTGTTTTCCCACATCTGCCATGGGCTTACAATTCCTCCCTGTCTCACCAGGGAAAATAAATGAGTCAGTGCACACACAGAAATTGCAAGATGGAAACTGATATCTGAATGCTGTGATGATGATGAATATTACTATTGTTGCTATTATTGCTAGTGCCAGACAGGACTAAAGGATCTGGTCTGTACGACTCATGCTCCCTCCCCCTAGCCCCTTCCAGCTTGCCTGCATTTTTACAGAAACATCAGTCTGAGTTTGGCATTTCTACCGAGCACCTCCTCTCAGCAAAAATCACAGGTATTTATGATTCATTGGCCTTTGTTGCATCCCTGCCCGGAGCTAGAGCAGGACCAGAGAATACCCCACTGCCACCACCTCCTGATGAGCCTCAGCAGAAGGAGGCAAGCATCACTCCAGATCTGGGATGCAGTAAAGGTGCAAATGAGGGTGAAGCCTGCTCCTTTAGTGTGCCAGCTTGAACATAAAAGGCAGAGGGAAAGACTATTCCAGCCCCATGATAAACTAAGCTGCAAGCCCTCAATCCAGAAGAAGAGGCAGGAAAACAAATACACAGTATTAATACACTGAAGTCTTTATATTGGTAATTTCCATCAGTGCTAAAGGCAATAAATGTCTCTGGAAACATGTAGAGTCAGGTAGGAACCCCAGGGCAAACCTCAAATGAGGAAAGGCACCACATTAGAAAAATACACTGATTAGTCCAGCATCAGCAGGTATTAAAAGGTGCTCACCGCCCCTGGCTAAGCCATCAGTAGGAG
>NW_020799092.1:1882393-1932622 GCF_003259725.1 Athene cunicularia | reverse complement strand
CACCCCCCACCCCCCCGCCTCTTCCTACCACCCTCAGTGAGGGTGGTGAGTGTCCCTGTGTGTGCAGGGATGTTTAAAGGTCTGTATCAACCAGCCCTCTCCCTGCAGGCTACTCCAGCCTGAGTTCCCACGAGTGTCCTTGGGAATATGCCTCCCTCAGAGCAGAGAACAGATACCTAGGATTTGCTTTGCCTACTGGGACAGTTTCCCTGGAGAGGGGAGAGAAAAGGGGGGTTAATTCAAGGTTTCATTAACTTAACAGTTGATTGCAACAGAAACTTGTCCTATATAGGAATTGTGTCAGGAAATAGGCTGAGGAGGAGGGGGAGAAGGCAGTGGGTTACAGCAACTGTGATGGTTCTTCCAGCCTCACTTGCCTCAGCTGAGGCCCATATAGAACAGAGCGGCTCATGTGGGTTTGGCTCCCAGCTCCAGGCTCCTCAAACTCCATGTGGGCAAGGAAAAGACAAAGCTGTGCCATGGTGCACAGCCGCCTCATGTCAGAAACAAAGATGATCCCACAGGAACGGATATGGGGGCACACCTGAGTCCATAGAGAACCACCGGGCCATTTGCACAACATCCATTCCCATGCAAGGCATTATACAGCAATAATCTTCCTGCACACACCTATGTGGCCTTTTGGAGACGTGTGGAGCATCCCCTGTGTGGAGGCAGAACCATAGATACATACATCCCACATAGCCATAGGGATACTCCTCAGCTTGAAGATAGAGGGATTAGGAGTGGGTGGTTTCAGGATTGGTTTCCACCAGTCTAAGCTTCTGCTGCCAACAAGGGCTGGTGACTCCATCCTGGCCATGCTTTCTCCAGCTTCCTACATCATCACGAGCAAGCAGGTGTCAGGGAGGCAAGTTGGAGCTGATCTGGCTGAAAATGATCCCAGCAAAATGAAAAAAACAGGAAAAAAAAAGAGGGAATGCACAGCTGGAGGGAGAGGGGAGAAGGCAGGAGAGCTGCTTTCTCCAGAAGATTTTCTCCAAGCTACTCACGCCAATTTTGAAACCACACCCTCAGTCACAGACAGAGATAAATATGTCTGTTCCCAAGCAGAGCTGCATTGCAGGGACACCCTTCCTCCCCAAAAGCACCCACTTGGCTGCCCTGCACAGCAGGGACCAGCAGGGATGAGGAATGGGAGCAGGAGGGGGTTTTTGCTCAGGACCTTCTGGAAGGCCCTGGGAGCAGCTGTGGGAACATGTGAGAGCAGCAGAGGTGGAAGGAGGAACAGGGGAAGGAAGGAAGGAGCTATTGTCACCAGAGAGAGATTTGTGTGACTAGCATTGCTGAGATTCCCGTGGCCCAGACAGCCCTGCAGAGGCTTCTGCCAGGAGTGAGCAGGGGGGAAGAAGGAGAAAGAGAGGCCAGACAGCTTGACAAGAGGGGCTGCACCATTCCTGAAGCTGTGTTTTCTCAAGATAAGTCTGACCTATTCGCAGTCACTCTGGAGCAGTGGCAGGAGCTGGCCTTTACGTCTGACTTGACCTTCTATTGTGGCTCAGGCACTGAAAGAGGTTAAGACAGTAATCAAACAACTCCCAAAGTTTGAGGCATACCCAGCATGGGGCCGGGGCAATGCAAAGAAGCCCAGACCTGCCAACAACTGCCACATCCAAAACAGCCAGTCTGGCATGTCCTGCCTTGATCCTATGCCAAGCAGATTGAGTTGGGAGACTGAGGTGTCTGGAGGGGTCTAATTCACAGCATATGCATCCAGTGACCATTGATCCCAAAATCCTGTAGGACATCTCTCAAAACAAGAGCCAACCATCTAACTGATGGCTTGGAGTCAAGTCCAAATTGTTGTGGCAGACGAGCATGCCAGAAGTATCCAGCATGCTATTATTTTCTCTTTAGTTAAGACAAGTCCAGATCCAGGCCATAAATAACTGGGGGTGGGGAAGGGGGTGTGGGGTGTGGGATGGAGAGTGAGAAGAAGCATGGCAGAAAGACTGAGATGTGGCAAAGGTACCAAAACCCATGTTTCAAGTATTCCTGGCTGGCTGCATCAGTGGAAAGGACGAGGTCTTGTTGCACATTGGAGTACATGCACCTTCTCAAACCAGGGGAGTGGTGGTTGTACAGGACATGTGTGTGACGAACTCTGTCTCTTGTTGCCCACACAAATACCTTGGTAGGTTGGCAGGTGGTGAAAAAACGGGATGCATACTCCTTCATCACTTGTGGACCTTAGGGACCAGGGCAGTCAGCCCAGCACCATTCCTCAAAAAAGGGAACAGGAGAAGAAAAGTAATGCTTTCAGGGAATCCCTTCAGGGGGAACATGAAGAAAACAAAAGGTCTTGCATGTTTTAATCCAATTTTCATCAGAGGTGTGAACAGGAGATTGTATCCCCTTGCCATACCTCAGGCTGATTAATGCATGCGGTGTTAGACAATCCTAATACAGTGACGATGGTCCTCTGCCAGCGTTGGCAGCACTACCCACAGCGTGGTGTGTGTGAGTGGTGCAGGCAGCCCCATCCGGCAGCTCAAGGCTGCGAGGAGCTCCCAGGTCCCATTTGCCCTGGGTGAGCTTGGGAGAGCTGCCCTGGGGTGGCACATGGCCAATGCATGGTGAAGGACTCGTCTTTGGGTACAGAAGGTAAAGACCTGCAGGCTGGGCTTCACTTCAACAAGAACTTGAGATAGATGATATTATATAAAAAAAAAAAAAAAAAAGTTGTTTTTTTTTAACAAGAAAATATCCTTGAATCCCAGCTGAGTCCAAGGGCCCGTGAGACATGAGGGTGTATCTGTACCACACTGCCTCCTTTATAGGGATTTTTCCATTCTTTGAGGTATCTCAACCCTCCCTCTGCCCAAGATAATGGGCAGCCAAAATGGCTTTTTAAACTCTTGGCTCCCTCTACCAACAATTGGACAAAGCAAAGAGGCAGGATGGGAGAAACTGGTTTTCTGGAAACTTCTATTAGATGGAAAGGGGTAACACCTCCTTCAATAGAGATTGGAGTCGGGGGTCATTTTACATCTGCCTTTAATGAAGAATGGTGGGAAGGGAAATTTAGCACTGATGAGCTAATAAAATATATATATAATTTCCACTCTGTTAACAAGGAAAAAAAAAAAAAAGCCTTGGAGCAGCTGCTAGGTCATTGTTTGCAAATTTAAAAATAAAAATTTCTTGGCATGGATTTCAGAGATGGAGGCAGTATCTTGCATTGTCATTCCAGAGAGAAAGGGAGAGCAAGTGAAAGAAGGATGAGGCCAGGCAAGGATAGTTCAGCTTGACTACGTGTTGCTCAGGTGTGTCTTGGCTTTCAAGCCTCTTTTCCCTCTGGCTGGTTTAGGTAATCGATATCCTGCCTGGATGGTGAGCCTCACCAGGGACAGATTTATGGCTCCACGCCCTGAAGAACTGGGAATGTCCTGCCACGGGGATGGATAATGCTTGGCAGTACCCTGAGAGCACTGATGGGGCTTAATGACACCAACCCGGCTCACCTGGGACCACCACCCCTCTGCCCAGGGGCTCCATTTAAGCTCAGGTCCAGGTACCTGCTTCTGGCCTGAGCTGTGCTGTAGGTATATCTGTGCCTGGTCTTGTCCCTGGCTGTCCTGGTTTCCTGACTGGTTGTTCCAGATGGATTCCAGACTTTAGCTGGTGATAGCTTTGTCTCCAGGATGCACCTTGGACCTATACTGCAGCCTTGTCTCCAGCTCTGTTTCCGGCTCCTCCTGACCAGACCTTGCTTTGTCCGGGGCTGTGACTGGAATCTATCCCTGTTGTCACCTTGGTGGTGCTGATCACCTGTGGGACCGCAATGGGCTTGCGCTTGGCCCTGGGCTGGTCCACTGTGTGGGGCAGCCCTGCTCCTGCTTCTTGCTGGCAGTGAGCTGAAGTCTCTCCATTTCTGAGCTGTGCACAATAGAGCCTGGTCCTTAGACTGTGCAGGACCATACCCCATGCCTCCTCCTCAGGTGAAGGCCACAGACCTTGCACCCCACTGCTTCCCCTGTGACCCTAGGGTACTACTGCATTCCTTTTCCTATCCCTGTGGCTCCTCAGTGATGGCTCTCCCATGCCACCTACAACTACCTGGCCTCTCTGCAGTGGGGACTTGGTACCCCTCCTCATGTCTGCCTACCTCTGGGACCCCTTTTTCATTTATTTGTGTCTGAAGCAGATTCATGTCCCCGACTGTTTCCAAGTTATGATCCCAACCTGACTCAAAGTCTCTTGTCCTCACGCTGACCCTGCCCTGGTTCTGTGCCACCATTCTGACCCGGCTCCATGTCCCTGCCCTGTCTGTGTGTAACCCAACCAACAACAGCCATCCATCGAGCTCAGACCTCCACAAGGTGTGGGAACATACCTTTATGGTTGTCAGGACCTTGAGGACCTTATCCGTCCTGGCCAACCTCACCTGGGACTTGTACCCAGACATGCTCATGGCCCAGGATCTCCATTTAACCCCAGCTATGCTGTGGGTGTACCCGTGCCTGGTCCTGCCTCAGGCTGTCCTGGCTTCCTGAATGTGTTTTCTAGATAGACTCTAGACCTGCTCTGTAGGTTGCTTCATTTCCAGTCCCATTTCTGTCTCTGCTCAGGTACTGAGGAACTGTACATGGATCAGCAGGATCAGAACCTGTGCTGGGTCACTCCTGGCTCTTGGCTTGTTCTCTCTTGTGGAGCAGCCTTGTTCTTGCTGCTCCCTCACGCTGGTGACAAGCCAGAACATGGTAGGAGGCCTCATCTTCAGTGGCCTTGATGCTGGTTTTTCCCTTCCCACTCTGCTGCATTCATTAGCCTGATGCTTTCTGGCAGCAGCTGCACATGGAACAGGAGACCTGAACTTTCCCATTCCCCAGCCTCCGGCACTGCCAATCCCTCTGAGCCGGGAATGGGCATTAAACTCACTCTCTACCAACAAATAGCTCTTGGCTCTCCCTTTTGCTTCTTGAGCCCCACATGCCGTTCACACTGTCTGAGAGAGAAGGAAGGGGGGGAATTCCCCTCTGCCCCAGTGGGTACAGCCCCACTCAGTTTCTCTGCCTGCTCACAAAATGTCAGCTGGGGCTGTGGTGGCTCTCCCCCTCCCTGTGAGCACCTAGTGCGGCTCCTTCCCCCCTCCTGTCCCACTAACAGCTCTGGCATGCTTGGCATGCTGTCCTTGGCATGTGCGAGTGTCATTCCAAAAAGCCTGCCCCCAAACTCCTGGCAAAAAGGAAATTATTATTGTTATTGTAGTTATTGTAGTTATTTATTATTATTATTATTATTATTATTATTATTATTATTATTATTATTATTATTATTATTATTATTAAAAAGACTCATAATACCCCCACCCTGCCAGATTACACAGCCAAGGAAAGAGAGTGAAGCATGGGAGAGCCTGGCTGACCTCAGAGCCCTGCTCATTCAACTCGGCCACCAAGCTGGGAAAGGTCGGAGGAGGCTCTTGGGAGACTCTATTCAAAGCCAAAGGAGGGCAGGAGGAGTTTTTCTTGCTTTTGAGGCAGTCCCTCAGCCCATCCGCCTGGATCCTGCTATCAGAAAGGACCCCTGGACCTCCAGACATTCCACAGACTGCTGGCAAGCTTGAGTTAACTCCTGGTGTCCATCCTCATGCAGAAAATACTACTGGCCCGCACTCCCCTTTCCACTGACACTGAGTGGTGTGGTCAATACTCACAGTCCAGGCTTTATTACTTCTTCAGGAGCAAGACAGAAAGGCTTCCCGTGTGTGCACTTAAGACAAGTCTGTTCGTCAAGAGGTGTTGGCTCCCTCCTCACTGTGGTTATGGGAAGGCCTTTTTGTTTAAAGAGGAAAACAAATTAATAGATTCCCCTGACACCCAGCCTTATCAGGCAGGAACCCAGGGGAGTCCCTTGTTTAAACATCAGGACATTGCTGGATAACACCCCTCCTCTCCCTCTCCTCTTGGCATTTTTTCGGTTAGGTTGGTCTTTTTTCTACCTCTATTTGCTCTTTCTGAGCTGCTTGCTTCTTGCCAGACCTGCTTGAGGAAAGTGGGAGGACAGTGAGGGTTCTACAAGCCAGGACTTCTGGGCTAGAACAGCAGAGGTGCAGCACTGCTCCAAGGATTTGCCCTGACAGAGCTGGAGGTGAGGATGCCATGAGAAGGTGTAAACATACGGACAGAGTGTTTGGGGCACATTAGGGCCAGGATGCAAGGACACTGAAGTGGGAGAGAAAGTTCCCTCTCTCTTGACCTTAGGTTTTCCTCTCCCCTCTGCACATCTAAGCCGTTGAGGGAAAAAACAGTGTGCTCTCCTCCCCCTGCCTACAGAATTAGAGACTATAGTCAAACTTGGAATTCCCCTTTGTCTCATCACTGGGGAGACAGGGTCTTGGTGGTGATCTCACCCCATCAGAAACCTTTCAGTGCACAAGGCTAACAAGAGGGAGGCTGCGGAGGAGGAGGGGAGTCATGGCAGGAAACCAAGAACACATCAGACACTCTAAATTTAGATCTTTTTATTCAGCTCAGACAATATTCCTTGATTTCTCATTGTTCAGGAGAGGGCAGAGGGCAGGGAATCTATGGAAAGGCTTTGTCCTGAGAGATGCCACTTTGTCTGGGTATAAGGGGGCGGAGGAGTAACAGGTTGGGTCGATCTGGCATGGGTGAGAAGTGGGTGTCCCACTGCTCCAAATGGCCTTGGGATGGCGTGGCAGGTGAGCGTCTCTGAGCAGCCCTGGTACCTGCAAGGCAGACAGGGCTCCCCTCCACCCTGCACACCCACTACCATCTGCGGTGAAGGCAGCAGTGAGGACTGCCACGAGGGCCCCTCAGTGACACCCGTGACTGGCTAGCGGCACCTTTGCTTTGAGGCAGGTCCCCGTGCCAGTGGGGTGTCAGACACAGGGCGTGTAGGATAAATACACACCCATTCTATATGTCTCGCTGACTTTCCGGCATCACAGCTCAAAGTCTATTTTTAAACTCCCTCCTTTATTACACAGGCCAGCAGATAGCAATGGCCTGCATCCCGCCATGCCAGGGGTGCTGCTCTCCCACGCACCCTGGGCAGCAGGTTGTCCTCCACACCAAGTGGGGTGCACCCTGCCTGGGGTCGAGGTGCAGGGTGGGACATGGGCATGAACACACTCATCTCCCCCACCACAGGCTCAGCCGTGGGAGGTACAGGCAGATCAGGGTGCCCAGCTGCATCTGTGCTGTTGTGAATCAGCTGCTGGCTGCACTGGCACAAGAGTGCCGTAGGGTGTTTCATCCCACTGTATCAATGGGGTGCATGTTTTATTTGGGGCCTGCGGCTTACAGGAGGTAAATGAGCTGAGGGTTGGGTGCAGTGTCACCAAATATGCCTGTCACTGGTGTCAGCACAGCTGGATCAGCACAGGCAGGAGGACAAGCTCTCGTGGGTAGGGCACACAGGGTTTTCTGCCTCAGCTGATGCCTGACTCCTGGTGAGCAGCATTTGGAGTGGGTTTTGATCTATGACATGAGCAGCCATAGCAGGTGGAGGAGGGGGGGAGCCACTTGCATTTGGTTTTCGACCCTCATCTTCATTTCACATGATGAGTCATGTTACGTTCTGAGCTGAGTAACTGCTGGGGCTATTTTTACTCAGCTCGGCAAGCTTCCTTCTCGTTGCTGCCACTGCCACCACCACTCGTGGACCCAGGGGCAAAGGATGGGGAGACGGTGAGTGGCAGAGGCTGAGGGCAGGGGAAGTGGTGTCTGGGGTGGTGTCAGTGGAAAGAGGGACTGCTGCCCACCTAACCAATTCAGAAAAAAATTAGTATATGCCTCTTGAAAAACAACAGATGACCTGCGATGTGTGATGTATTCACACACACACACATATATATATTTATTATACTGGGAGAGGGGAAGGGGGAGGGAGAGAAATTCCTTTTGAGTGCTATTCACCAGTCTGGAAAAATAAAGAAGGAAAGCAGAACATTTTTTCCTTTCATCAAAACAGGAAAGAGAGGGGGAATGGGGTGGGGAGCTGATCCATAGACATAATGGATGGTTGCCAGAGTAAGGAAATTGTTCCCTTCTACCCTAAACTTGGGAGTTGGGGAGGGGGGAGAAATATATGGTAGTGTGAACAGTGAAGGCTGCATCCCTTCCTCCCGACCTGCTGTAGGAACGTGTATGCACACAAGAAAGCCCTGGGAAATCAGTGCCCCAGCTTTGCCTTCTCTTTGAATCCTGTTTGAGCTGCACATCTGCAGGGATGTGAAATGCCTTTGCCTTCTCCTTCACCCCAAAGCGTGGGGCAGCAAGCTGTGGCTGGTGCAAGCCCTCTTCCTCTCTGCCATTGTCAGGGGCCATGCTCTGCCTTCTGCATGCATCTATGTGCTCATCCCCCTTCCCCATCCTCTCCTCTCCGCCAGGTTTCTGCCAGGAATGGGAGAGATGAAGGACGTGGTGAGGGGCTGGGGGAATCCCTCTGCCAGGGAGAGACAGGCAAGGGGGGTGTTCCTGGGGAAGCCTGGCAGGTCCCATCAAATGCCTGTTCACCAGGTGACACCTTCCCTTTCCCCTGGAGCCAGTTGCTCTGTGAGGGCTTTAGTCATCCTTGGAAAGCATTTTCCCTGCCAGAGCCAGAGGCGAGAAGGCAAATTATGCAAACCCTGGGCATCCCCGAGGCTCTGCCTTTCTCCAGCACCAAATATAAACACCAGACCCCCTGCCTGTCTCTGTCTCCTTCCTTTGGTCTCTCTTCTCCCTTCCTCATTTCTTCCTCTGTTAGATTGAACTCAGTCATTAGGAAGTCAGGGCAGCTCCTGTGGCAGCAGTCTCTGGGGCAAATGGCATAAACAGCAGTGTAAGCTACATACGATGACTCTGTTCTGATCGCTTGCGTTGGGATAAACCTCATAAAACGAGTGTGCCCACAGAATGGGCCTCCTGGTGTAAACCAGGCATAAAACTTACTCTAGGTGCCTAATTTCAGTGTCATGGCTGCTCCCTTCCATTGATGGCTGCTGCAGCCTGTGAAATAGGTGTAATGATTGCTCACTGTTCTCCTGAACTTAGAGACCGGAGCAGGAGCAACACCTAAGTTAGATACCTTGAGTGGGTGGATTGACTACACATTGGCTGTCAACACCTCCTAATTTCTTTCCATTGATTGTTTTTCAAAATAGGACTCATCATGAAGAGGCTGAGACATCTCAGCTGTTCAGACTGAGTCTTGCTTTCCATTGTAAGCCCTGTTTTTCTTCCTGCTGTTTCACAATTATCTTCCCAACCTTAAAAAAAAAGTAAAAAAAAAAAAAATCACCCCTCACATCATGCCTCTGGATGGTGGCTAGTAGATCACTTTTTCCACCAACATGAGATGAGGGGAGAGCAGCCTTGCAGCAAGGAACTGCCTATTGTCCTCAGACACGTGTTGCCCTCCTCCTTAGTCATAAGAAAATAACCGAGGAGATGAGTTCAGCTGTTCACAGGTTAGAAAGCTGTAGTGGTGGTGAAAGTGTTTTAATAAGAAACCCTGCTACAGGCTCTTATGAAATCTCTGGTTTTGTTGCGTTTTTTTCTGAAGGGCCATTGCCAGCTAGCACGGTTGGTACCAGGTCTTGCCAAGTCACGATGCTCTAATGGGACATTTTTACAGTCCAGCTGCTTCATGTAGCCTCAAAATATCTTCCCACCATATGCAGTAGTGGTTTCAAACTCTTGCCCTGTGACATCTGGGATACCAGTAGCCCCACAGACCTTCACACTCACCCCACAGGCCAGGTGAGGGGAAGATAGAGTCATCCCCATTGGATTTAGGGTTTCATGGGATAAATGACAAGCTAATTTCACAAAAGCAAGAGAATCAAAGGAGCACGCACCCGGCTCAAAGCACAGCAGTTTTAAGTGCATGTGCCCCTATTGAACTCATCGCCAGTGAGACTGATCCAGCCTTTAGTGAGTCTAAAGTCCTCACTAGAGAAAAATCTGTCCCTGTCTTAAAAGCAGAAAGAGTAAGGAAAAGCGACTAAAGCATTACCAGCTTGAATATAGTTTTACTCTATTTCCAGTCAGGGTCATACGTAGATGATTAGTCAAATTCCAAACATCCTCTTCCTTGCTGTCTGGAGGTTCAACAGGGATTAGCTTTTTGTTTCTGATGTTGAGCTTCTAAAAACTGCCCAGGATCATCCATGTGAAAATAAATATTTCTATCCCAGCTCACATGTAATGTAGCCAGATATTTTAAAAGAAAACAAAACCACACCACACATAGCCCCTCCAAAACCAGACCCTGCAGCAGATCTTGTTGCTACTGAGCAAGAAATTTGCAGCAGTCCCTGCTAGCTTACTGCAGAGTCCTTCTCCTCTCCGGCAGTGATATCTCTCCCTGCTGAGGAGTTTAATCAACCCTCCCACACACAGCCTGTTCTGTGCTGACCAGGCAGCCAGTACAGCGTGGGGGACCCCCTAAACAGCTTGAACAAGGTGGCATGAAGCTGGTGGAGCCACACCAGGTTATTTGAGGGCAGAGATCCTCAAAAGGTACCTGAGCCTCCATTTACGCCTTATGAACTTTAAACACATAATGAAGTCATGGACATTCGGGAACTAGCTGCCCTCATCTCTCTCTACACAGTCAGAAGGACTTCCAGAAGCAGGTTTGGCCATCTCAAATCCTTGGTAAGATGGACCCATGTCCTTTTAAAAGCTTCTGTTTGAGCCTCCTGCAGATTTCAGGAGTTTCAGTGCCCAGGTAGACGTTAGGGTAGTAGCTCCACCCTGCCAGGCATTGGAGTCAAATCATCATCACATGAAATGGCTGGTACACCACAGGCAGGCCAGGATGGAGAATGAAGGGAATTCAAAGAGTGTCCTGAGGAATTTGGGGTGGGACAGGGCTAGCATGGCTGGAGCATCTAAAGTATAGTCCTGGTAAGGTCTCTGGCAGTGGAAATGAGCAGAGGTATGCATTGCATTTCCACTTCCTCCCACTTGAGCTTCAAAATTGGGACCGAGCCACTTCAAACTAAGTTTGAGGGACTCCCGGGACACTCCTTATCGCTGCAGTCATGCACCTCAGACGACCTGGGCTTTGGAGCTGGCATGGCTCTGACAAACTCCCCATCACTGAGGAAATCTGTTCCCTCTTCTTCTGGGTCAGGGTGAAGTGTGGTGATCCCTTACAATCCAACTGCATCTTGACACACTGCCCTACCGTAGGACCTTTCATTTTGTGTTTGAGTTACCTGTTTCTGTGATGGTAGAAGCAGAGGAGTTATGCTATTTTAAGAAAGATATGGAGGACCCCTAGTCCTCCTTTGTGTCCCTGACCAACATCCACATCTGTGAGACCAAAGTCAGGTTTGGGGGTGTAGCTAGCCAAGCTGGGAGCTGTTGTCAGATGCCTGCTACAGAAGAGCATTTGGTGGGTTGCCTGCTGCTCAGCTCTGGTAGCTGCTGCTCGTACCCGGACACTTTGGATGGTGCATATATGAGTGCTGGTGCGAGACCGTGTTTTTTGGAGAGGGTTGGCTGCATGAGACTGGCAGGCACCTAGATAGTCTAAGGGAGCATGTGTGATGCTGTGAGATGAGGCCACCAGTATGCCAGTGGGTGTATGTATGTGAGAAAGGAAGAGAGAGGGGGAGAGTGAAGGAGAACACATGGATGCCCAGGGATGTGTGAATGAGACAAAATTTGCACGTAGCTGTGCATGCGAGCGGCTCAAATAGAAGTGTGTGCGTAGCATAGGAAAAAGCAGGGAAGATGCTTGGGATTCAGAGAGAACGCCTGCCGAGTGCCTGCGGTGCATGACGGTGCAGGAATGTATTGGTGGATATGAGCCTGCACAAAGATGGTGCAGAAACCCCTTCTGGTCATGTCTGGAGTGTGCTTTGCAAGTGTGCAACTCCCCACTGGCAGATCACTCATATTGTACATGAGAGGGCATGTGTACAGGTGTTTCTTCAATAGGATATGACTCTTTCTTGAACTCACCTGTTAGCAATCTTCCCCTCACCATTCCCCCGGTCCCTGATTAATGGGGGAGCAGGGGTGCTGCTGGGGAGCCCCAGGGAGCCTGCAGCCTCCCGCCCCGCCAGCAGCTTCGCCCAGAGGCTGTCAGCCCATGGCGTGCTGGCCGCCGGCCGCCTGCCGAGCCTCTCACCCCCTCCGGTTATTTTGGCACCGGCAGCATGGGTGAGGCAGGGACTGAGGCCCAGTTGCCACCTCCGGAATAACGCAGGGTGTGAAACCCAACCTGGCATCGCCAAGGGGCCGATGGAGAAAGGGCAGGGGGCTTTGAAAGGGTCAAGGAAGGGGCCAGTGTGGCTAGAGACACCGACATCGGTGTGACACAGTTATTCAATAAGGTGTGTGCCTAGCTGGGGCCATGGGAAGAGGCAGGAGATGAGTGTCTCTGCTGGGCTCGCACAGTCACGCAAGCACCTTGTCCCTCAGCCCTCCTGCACGCTTTGCTTAGGAGAAAGCTGGGCACAGGGTGGGGGCCAGATGGTAGATTTGGCTGATGAACGTACACTCCAACCCTCTTTGGTTTGCCTGTGTGCAAATCAGGCTCACCCTGAACCATGGTCAAGGAAAAGGAGCCCCAAGACCCCAATTCCTTTGATTTCTGCTGCCACATTTCGTCGTCTGATCGTGTGCAGATTGAGTGCATCAGAAAGCCCCTAACATTTATGCATGACACTCGGTTCCCATTTCAGCTCCACCCATGGTAGCAAAACCATGGGTTGGATCTGCAGCTTGGGAGTTGTCAGAGGCAGGAGATATCCTTCCACCAATACTTTCCTCCCTTTGCATCATTTCTTTCTCTTCCTTCCTCATTTTCAGGCAGCCCCTCTTGTGGATGACAGGGAAGGGGTTGGGTGCAAAGCATCACATCACATCCTTATGGGCCCATTTTACCCTTGCCCAAGCCGCAAAGGGAAGCAGTTAGAGCTGTGGGCTGCCCAGTGGTTATGTTTGTTTTGGGCAGAGGATGGTATTTCCTCTGTGGGTGGCTCAGATCTCTTTCTCCCATGCAGTGTGAAACATCAGCTATGGTTGGTGCTGCGAAAGGGTGAAGATGGAAGTGTCTGATCTCAGGGAGCTGTTATTCTGCACTGTAATCACACTAAGAGACTGCACAGCTCTATGACAGCCTAGTAGGGTTAGAGTTTGGTAATTCTGGCTCTAGGTTTCTTGGAAGGAATTGTGATATTTGTCATTTTATGACTAGAGAACCATGAAGGTTTCTGCTTGGTTTCTGCTTCTGTCTGCAACCAGTTCCCACATCTACTCTGAGGGAAGTGTGTTACACCCTCTGCACCAGGCACATACAACACAACTCGAACCAGGCTGCTGAACCATAGTCATCCTCTGAATGGGGCTTGCACCTCCTCCCCAGCCCTGCCAAAGAAAGTGCATGGGGAACAATAGCTCCTCCTGATCAGCAGAGGCCTGAGCCAGGAGATGGAGCCTCCTGAGTCCCTCTCCCTCTTCAATCACATCTATCTGGAGCTAGAGGGGCCCTGGAGCTCTTCCAGCCAGAGGGAGTACCAGCCTCAGTGGGAAGGTATTTGCCAGTTGGAAAGCAAGGATGCTAAACCTATTTGCATTTGCCCTACGGGCTGTTAATAGTTGCCTTGCAACATTTACAGAGATGGGTTGAGCCTGGTGTGGTTGTGCTGGGGTGAAGTCCCACTGGCAGGGTTTTCTGGAATTCCCGAGGAATGGGGTGCGGCTGGGTGCTTGCTTATAACCTCAGCCCAGCTCCCCATCACATCTTTCTGGTGCGAGACTCTGGGGCTCTTCCCGAGTCTTCCTAGCATGAGGCTGTGATAAGGACAAAGCAGTGGAAGTCGGGATGGATGACATGTCTGGGGTGAGCTGGTGGAAGGAGCCAGGCAAGTTGTCCCTGCCTCCCTCTCACCGTCAGCTGATGCACAGCGGCAGGAGAGAATGACAGCGGTTCCTGCACTGTTTCCAGTGCTGCTGGTACACAACCAGCCCCGGGGGTGGAAATGCCTCCAGCCCTTGCAGGGGAGGTGTGGGGGGAGCTCGGAGGAGCAGGGTGGAGCAGCGGAGTCCCCCTTGAAATGCGAAAAGGGTGGGTAGGTTTGGCTGCATTTTAGGAACGTGGGGTAGATCAAACATTAATTTTGATTCTTTTAAAGGAGGAAAACATAAGAAGCCATCCCATGTGGAAGGGGCTCATGTGAGGAGAGTTGTGCCTGCTGTTTGGAGAGGCATGCATGGTCCTCCAGCAGGCAGATGTCGGGGTCCCCCTGTAGCCAGGAGTGGTGCTGGAGGGGGTGGAAGCCTTGTGCCAGTGGAACAAGAACTCCTGGGGTTCAGTGGGCTGGTGTCAAGTGCTGCCAGTCATGCTCTCTGCCAGGGAATGTGGTGGAGTCTCCCCTCAGGATCCTCACGTCAGCTTCAGAGAGAATTAAAAATGCTGGGTTTGGGATTTTTTGCCTGGCTGATCACTGGAGACCTTGCTGCCAAGGTCCCCTGCAGTGGTCAGTGTGGAGTTGCTTGAGAAAGTCTTCCTCTCCTGGGCAGAGGAGTGGATAGCTGGGTGCTTCCCTGCCCCGGACTGGTACTGCTGCTATGCTTCTGTCTTTCCGTCACACGTGGGTGTGTAGACACACCACCTCAAAAAAGAGGACTGGAGGAGTTCTCACCTTGGGAGTATTCTTGGCTGATTTCTTTGAGCCCTGAGGGTCTGCCTTCCCTGCTAGTTGCACAATCTTTGCTCCTTCCTCCTCTGTATCTGCTGAGCTACTGTGAGGAGACACACCTTGGGGCGAGACTCTGAAACCCTTGCCTGTGAATAGCCGGAGGGAGGACTGGAGCACAGCCCTGCATATTCCCTGCGCCACCTGGGCAGTGGCTGATCGCAGGGACCTTTCAGCATCTCTGGCGCTCAGAAGCATACGTTGGCAGAAAGCTCTGGAGGAAAAGGGTGGCAGCATTAAGGAGGAGGCTGATTTTGGGAGAGCATGTTTGTGGGGGAGCGGGAACAGGGAAATGTCCCGTTTGCAGGGCATTGCTGCGTGTGCATCGCTTTGCAGCGGCCAAACAGCTCTGCTGATGTCTGGGAGGAGGGAGGCAAAGCTGACGCCCCGAGAGGCCCTGGCATCACAGCAGCAGCACAGAGGCTGCCAGGCAGGCAGGGCCCCTGCCCAGGTGCTCTGCTGCCATGTGTCAGCTGTGCCCTGGCTCTCACCTCCCTGAGCACCAGCAGCCGGGAGGAGGGGAGGGGACATCCCTGCCAAGGGACTGGCAGAGTGGGGGGTGCCCCTGTGATTCAGGGGAGAGCCGGTCACTGGGGGCAGAGGGAGGGAGGGAAGAACAAACTCACTTCTAGGAATTCAGGGCCTCGCAGGGATACGAGGCCAGACCTTGGGGCACTTGACAGCCAGCCAGGAGTCCATTGAGACAAAAGTCTTCTTTGATCCGCGGTGCAGTTAAAAAGGGAGACTGTTAACCTGAGTTAGACAAATAACTTCAGAGAAGCTGCTAAGCAGGAAAAGCACCAGCTGCTTGGGCTGCTGGTCTGTTGAGGATCCCACCTCCTGCAATGCTCCTCCACCTTCTGACCCCGTGGGATCAGGTGGAGGTGGCGGGTGGGCCTCTGCTTCCCTGTGTCCCATTCCCACCATATGCCCTGAGCCTGGGCGTGTGCAGTGCCCCAATCTCAGAGCCTCCCAGGCAAAGGGTTGGGATGGAGGCCCAGATGCACTGCTGTTCCAAATCGGACCCCAAAGGGAGCAAGGACAAGCTGTGCAGCTCAAGTCTGCGTAGCTGCTCTTAGGCCAGCCTTGGACAGGGTTCTGCAGCACTAGAGAAAAGTAAGGAGCTTCAAAGGCTTGCAGTTGTCACTGGCAGAGCTGCCTCACAAACCCGGGGAGGAGGACAGGATTATGAGCCATGTGGGCTGGTGATACGCTGTAGCCATGCTGATAGTATCTGCAACAAGCAAAAATTGGCACCTAAAACTGCTGCTGTGAGCAGGGAGTGGAGCTCATTCCTACAGGAGTCCCCAGCAATCCAGCTCCTGAGGGCCTGCATTTACAATCCCTGATTCCTATCTGTTCCCGTGATCAGTTAGCAAGGTGACACCTCCCAGCTCGCCTCCAAAGTCACCGTCTCGTAACACCTGCCTACGCTCTCCCCCAGTGAGTGCCAGAGTTTAAAATAAAGTTCCATTTCCTACACGTATTAAGTGTCAGGAAGGACCAGGGGCATCTGTGCACAGCAGCGTTTGTACACAAATGTATTTGGCTGACAGGTGCAAACATTCAAAACCCTGCAATTTCACTGTCCAGCTCTGAGCTCTGGCTGCAAGTACTGGGAACTGCATATGATCCCTTTTCCAGTAAACGTGTGTATTGCAAGGCAGAGAAGTGCTGCAGAGCCTCTCTGACACTGGGCTGTTCGTTCCCTTCTTCCTCGCGCAGCAGGAGTTGTCAGAAGGCATCTTCATTTCGCAGCTATTCAGTGATCCCTGAATTATACAAGTCTCTCTCTCGCTGTGCATTCATCACTGATGCTGCTTCCCTCTCCCTTGGAGACTGAGGAAGTAATGCCTGGGGATGTAAAATCTGCTTTTCACTGCAGGCGGACAGCCAGATCTGTGGTGAGATGCGAGAGTGACAGGGACGGAGCGGAGCAGAAAAGCTGCCTGGAACTCTCTGGTAGATCTGGCTGTGGAGGGTTAAAATGCTAATGTTTTCTGCTCTGCAGCTATCCCAGGAGGTTTCTGCCCTGTGACTTGGGCTGCAGCAGCCTTCAAAGCCATTGTGTCCTAGTTTAAATTGTATTATTAGAGGGTGGACTAGCAGACCTGAGGAGGGAGCACTCCTATTGCTCTGTAAGCAGAGGCGAAAGGCAGGTGGCCAAGGGACAGGCACGTGTGGGAGGGTGCCAGGCTCAAGCAGCCATGCAAAAGTGGCTGCAGGTTTGGGCTAAAGCCCTCAAGGTTTAAAAGCCAACGTTTAACCACCTGCCTGGTGGTTTTCCTCAACTCCAAGTGGAAAGGAAATGTTCTGCACTGAACACAGGCAGAGAGGAAATAGCTGTACGCTAGAAGGACCACACACATGCCACCCACTGCCCATAAAAGCCCCCACAAAAATCCCTGCGTTTCACAAGCACACGAGCCAAGTTCTCCTCTCAGTTACAGGGGCGTGTGTAGGGCTGTGGCTCAGACGGCATCCAGCACCCGACTGAAAGAGCAGCTTTTCCGCATGAGTACTCCTGAATGAAGAGAGCTAGGAGCTAAGCAAACACTTTGGCCAGTACTTTCATCCATCTCTTTTTCTAGTCTTTCAGAAGTATATTTTAATCAGTGCTTGCTTTCCCACACTGGTCCTTTGTAGTCTTGTTAAGTGCTGTCAGTAGGGCCCATTCAAGCCTGGTGCCAGAGTAAAATTCCCAAGAGATTGATGGCATTGCACCTGCCCACATAAACCCTGAATTTGGCCCATCGTCTGATGTCTGTAAACCTGCTTACTTAAGGTTTTTTGGCACTAGCATGCAATGACATCCAAACTCCCCTGTGTTTCTTCATCCAAGTCTGCTCCTCAGCCCACCGCCTCAAACAGCCTTTCATGTCCTCTCTGTAGCGTTTGTGGTTTCGCTGTGGGCTCATGATAGAGCAGCCACAGCTGTGAAGGTCAATCTTCCTCTGCAACCCCCACTTTTTTTTTTTTAAGAGAGTATGCAAATTATGTATATTATTGGGCCGCTGTGGTTTGAAAACACGCGCACGCACACGCACATACACACGATATCTGACAAAGCCTGTGAGGGAGTTTCATAACAGAGGGAAATATTGGGAAGGTTTTATCTGATAGTGTAAGGGAAGTCTGTTAAAACGCCTTTACTGCAGGCAGCAGGAATGAGAGGCCACCTGGAGAAGTCATACAGCACTGGAGCAGGAAGCATTGCTGGCTGCATGCGTAGTGTTCGGGGCTCTGCAGTTCAGGCCGAGCATTTTTTGGCTTTTTCAGTCTTCTGACCAGGCAATGTTGGAGGCAGCAAGAGGGTCTTTCTCGCTTTTGGTCAGGTTTCAGGCTGATGCCTTAATGAGGGCATGTCTGCGTTTTGCTGGTTCTGTTATGCCTCCTCCATGCTCCTTTGATTACCCGCTCTCCCACTCCACGATGCAGTCAGTATTTGCGGATCACCTCTCTAACGCTTGTTTCTCCCCTTCTTTTATTTTTGTCATCTGGCAGGGGGACCCCATACCTGAAGACATTTATGAGATTTTGGGTGGCAGCTCAGTGCGCTCCATCAGCGACCTCCAGCGTGCCCTGCAGATAGACTCCGTAGGTAAATCTCCTCTTCACCAAGCACTCCTCTATTTTTTCATTAACTCTTTGCAGGGGAGGGAGGGAATATTCTATTTTCTAGCAGGCACAATATCAACAGACCTCACTATAAATATAGAAACCATTTGGGAGCCATGACCTGGCTATTTACACACCTAGCCACGCTGAATGTTAGGCAACTAGATGCCTTTTTAGATCTCCTCCTAACTGCCTGGTTTATGAAGGAACACTGATGTCTAAAAATGATAGAAGATGGGCAAGATGAGTGCAAGAACTGGGGTCACCACTTTTCACCCTGGCAGATGCACAGGCAGCAGAGCTTGAATTGGCCAAGGATCAGTTTAGCAGGTGGAGAAAAGGGAAGTGGAAATACGGTGATAGAGAGGAAAAGGTCGAGTGGGTTCTCAGATTTAGCACCCACAAAAGGCCCCAGGCTCCCAGAGGCTTTTAGGACAGGAGCAGCAGAGCACGTGTCCGTGATTGAGTTATGCAACAGGGGCTAAGTCAAGGTAGTGTCACTTCACCTCCTGCCAGTAGATAAGAGCTCTGGGGGCTGCCATTCCTCAGGGTCACTTGGCCAGGGCTGAGCACAACGAGCGACAGGAGCAGTGAAGCATGGAGGGGTCGGCACGTGTGGGAATCGAAGCACGCGCCACGGCGGCTGGGCTGGCCCAGGAATTTATTTATAAATGGTCTCTTCAGAGCAAATTCCTTTCTATTCTAACCCTGCTCCCGCCCGTCGTCCCCCAGCCCCCCCAGCTCGCCTTCTTTCTCATGTTTTGTCTGTTTGGAGCTTTGTAATCCTTGCCGAGACACTATCTACGGGGGAACAGAATTTCCTGCTTTTGTTTCCTATGCCAGTCCAACCACTGGCGCAGTCTCAAAAGCATTCCCACTGCCTTTCAAAACGGCCCTGGAGGGGCAGGGGGGGGAAAGCAAGGGGGAGGGCACCAGCTGCGTTCAGCTATTGTTTGCTTTAGAAAGAGGCGACAAGGCTCCCCACCACCGCCAAGGCCGCTCCCTGCCCTCACCAGTTCCCTCCTCCTTGTCCACAAGCCACACAATGGGGCAACTTCCAAAATTAGCTGTACTGGATTGTCCCAGGCTGGTCCCCCCACCCCAACGGTCTTCAGTGCTGACCCGGGGTTTAGAAGGACAACCTGGAGGAGGGAGGGACCCGGTTTTCAATAGGAGATTTGTTTTGAGTCAACAGTTGTTGCTATTTCTCTCTCCTCCCATCATCTCAACCTCTGCACAAAAGGCAGCCCCCACCCTTGTTTGATAAAATGCCAGGCGGCGCAGGATGGAGGGTGGAGAAGGAATGGGTGAGAAGATGCATGCAGTCTGGTCATGTCCCAGTGTCTAAGGAACAGATACATCTCTATCACAGTTACTAACCACCCTCACAATTAAGAAATAAAATGGACTTCTCTTGCTGGCTTGAAAAGCCCAGGGGTATGGGAGAAGGCTGCAGAGCTTTCAGTCACTGGTTTCACTTCAGATCCCAGATAGAAAAGGCTGGTCAGGGAAACAGAAAATGGTGCTGTGAAGCTGTCTCTTTGTTACACCCTTCCCCTCTCAGGTAGTGATCAAGAGGCATTATCATTTGCTTGCCCAATGTGGAATTAGTTTATTAGCAAATAAGTGTATTAGCAAAATAAACCCAAAGCAGCTAGGGCTATTCTCTGTTCTGTCCATGTGCCATGTATGTGCCACAGCTGCTGCCCTCCACTGACTGCATAGGGAGCCAAGATTAGGCAGCTCCAGTTGGCAGATGAGCTGAGATACTGCCCTCTTGAGATGCTGTAGTCCTAACAACAGAGGTGTGGAGAGTGGGGGTCATCTCCTTTAACTGTGTCTGCATGCAAAGCAGGTGTGACCATCTAAGCCAGTCATCAAGACACCCACTGTAGCCCTTGCAGAACTATGCCCTTCCAGAGTGTGATCCACCAAATCTCATTTTGGATGTCTGCTGCAGGGTGAGATGAATGGTGTCCTAGAATTGATCATGCCGCTTTAAAGGATGTCTGCCTGCCCACCTCACACGTAGATGTTGACTGCACAGGCACATGATTCCTGCCCTGTGAATATAGCCTCTGTGCATCCATCCCAAATCCTTTAGCAGTTGCTTCAGAGCTGAGCGGAAGCAAAGTCCCTGCTCCCCCTTACAAGAGAGCTGCACTAGGGCAGGACAGAGGAAGAGGGATGGGACATGATAGGTATGGGAAGTCTGCTCCACCACACATCTGATAAACAGAGATCTTCTACTGGCCCCAAATTCCCTGTCAGAAAATTGCTCCCTGGATGCTGACGTCCATTCAGCTTCCTTCAGCTGCTAAAGCAGGTCAGAGAAGGAAAGAGCTGTGGCTGGGTGGGAGCTATCTCCGAGTGCGGCCATTGTCCAGAGCTCAGGAGGGGCTGTGTGTTGGAGTGCTCCATGGGGATTATGGGCATTTCTCTATTCAGCACTTCCTATGGGAAAAAGCAGTGGGGTGGGAGGGAACTGCTCAGGGCTGGCCTGAATGCTGTCTGCCTTCCTCTTCCATCGCTGACTGAAATACCTCCAGATTCTGCAGCTTACCTTAGAGTAGGATAGGGACAAAGCGATTTCAGCTTTATTTTTCTGTTCCTTTGTCATAAAACTGACTCTAACCTAGAGCAGTTGTCATGGGTTGGGAGAGAGAAGGCAAGCACCCCACCTCCCACCCATTCTTCCCCTTCACCTGCCCTCTTGCACCCCAATTCTCCCAGTCCCAAGCCATCCCAGCGAGGCACCTCAGTGTTATATACCAAACTTTCTGCTTGTCCATCTGGTCTTTGATACTCCTTGCCATGTCCTGCCCTCTGAATCCTTCTGCTACTCCTCTCTGACATCAGACAACCCTACTGTAGGATTTGTCATTCCTGAGATGGCATTTTCCTCTCCCAGACCTTTTCACAGTAGGCTTGTTGCTTTGAATTGCCTAGTCTGAGCAAAGAGCAAACCTGGTGTCTCTGTGCCCAGCACAGCTGTGACCTGGCTGGAGGATTTACACCTAGTGTGACATACTGGGGCCATGTCTTAGCCCACGTCTTTGAACTTTGCCTGGTGAGCAGAGCACAAGTGCCTACTGTCTTCTCTTGCCTCTACCCGGTGCTATTAGGTCATGTCTTTCCCTTTGCAGAGGAGGATAGCTCAAGTGTGGACCTGAATGCAACTCAGCACAGTCAAAACCCGGTGACCCTGTCTCGAAAGCAACGAAGCCTAGGTGAGTCAGGGGTGTTGCACCTTGTGATTGTTGGGGCACTCATGTGAGTGGCTGTGGCTGGGTGTAGATGCATGTCTGAAATCCACATCTGGGGGTACATGCAGGGGGTGTGCCTGGATGCATTGACAGATGAGAAGGAGGGTCTAGGCCTCAAGTAGGAGCTGGGGAAGGCAAGAGAGGGAATCTGAAGCTCTGCAAGCTGTTCTGCTCTAAATCCCCACCCATGCTGATTTGCTCTAAATAAGTGTCACCTCCTGCCTAGGACTGGTGCTGCAGTGAGAAGCATCTTTTTACTGGGAGCTCCTCCACAGGGTGCAGCTCTGTCCAGAGAGGGAGCTGGAGGGGTGGGAGAAGGAGAAAGAATGTGTGTGTGTGTGTGTGTGTGTGTGTGTGTGTGTGTGTGTGAGAGTGCCATGTGGGGTCTTTATCTTCCAATAGAGATGGCTGCAGCGGGTTGGTAACAGCCGCCAAGCCCATTTCATCCCCCCTTCCTCTCTTGGCCCTCCATAGATGCTCTGGCAGCAGCAGAGCCAGCTGTTCTCGCGGAGTGCAAGACGCGGGCGGTGGTCTTTGAAATCTCCCGCAACATGGTAGACAGCACCAATGCCAACTTTGTGGTGTGGCCACCCTGTGTGGAGGTGCAGCGCTGCTCCGGGTGTTGCAACAACCGCAATGTGCAGTGTCGCCCCATGCAGATTCGTGTCCGGCACGTCCAGGTAAGGGAGATGCCTCCTGCTGCTCCCTCCTCCCACAGCCCACCTCCATCCCTACCCACCAAAACCAAAACCACAGCGGGTTTCAGGTGCAAGGCTCACACAGCTGTCTGTTCCCTCCCACCCCCTCTGCAGTCACATCTTGTGCCTTAGCCATGCAGCGCTGCAGCCTCTGGCGCAGGGTGATGTCCGTGACAGCTACTCCCGGGGCTGGTGCTGTCCAGCATCTGGGGACTGTCGCCATAGCAGAGCTACAGGGCCCTGTCCCCAGCTGCAGTTCCACACCATGGTTATTTCTGTGGCTGGAGGTGGCCTTGTCTTCTGTATTAGAGCAGAAAAAACAGAATGCTTTCATTGTGGGAACTGATTTTGATGCAAAAAGAGGAGGGCTTGCAGTGTCGGTGTTCCATCCCCCTGCTGCTGCTGCAGTTTCTTCCCAAGACACATACTGGAGCAGCTTCTCCTCTTTCTCAGCCCCACAGTTACCTTCTGACCCACTCCAGCAGCAAGCAGACACCTAACGGCTAACCTCTTGCGCTGATCCTTCTCTCCTCACAGCTAACAGTGATCTCCTCACAGCTTCCTCCCAGACAGCTTGTTTAAAAATAATACTCATCCTGTACTAATCCTCTGCCTGAGCCATAAGAGACTCCCCCAGGCAGGCGGCAGAGGTTGGCTGGGAGAGGTTGTATTCACACAGCCCTTTTTATCAGGAAATTCCTTTCTCAGAAAAGCCAGGCTGAATGGGGGAAAAATGAGGGGAGCAGGAGTTGTTTTTGTGGAAAAAACAAGTGAGAGGTCAAAAGCCAGCCTGAAAAAGTGACCTGGAAATGGTTTCTTTGAGGACAGAGGTCTCTCTATTGTTTAGCTGGAAGTGTTTGTCTAATGAGCAGCGTGTGGTCTGAAGCGTGTGGAGTGGGCTTTCAAGGAAAGATAAACAGCCTGGCTGCCTCTGCGCTGGCTGAGGGATGCTGCTGGGGGCAGTGAGTTTAGAGGAATTCAATCCCAGACACGCAGCAGAGCAAGTATTTATAGCTTGTGGAGCACTTCAGGGACCGTGGCCTTGTTAGATAAGCTGAGTGGGGTCAGGCCTGTCTGCTGCTGGAGTGGGAGGACCCCTTAGAAAACTTGTGCCCTGTGGTGGGATGTGGAGCAGTGAGTCTTCCCTCTGAGTCAGCACTGGTGGAGAGTCTGAGGGAATTTCCAGAGCACCGCCTTTCCCATGAAACACAGAGCTGAGGGCTTCAGCCCTGCAAATTATTAAAGAGCTTGAGACAAATTCAGACAGGCCTCAGCAGAGCTGGTGAAGCTGCATTTGCTTGCATCGAGCCTGAGTCTTTCTCCTTTTGCCCTTCCGGTAGGATCCTGTGGGAATGAATTCTGGTTGCTCCCAGGTCTCCGCCACCACATCTGTCAGAAACAGGCTGGGGTGTTCTGCACCTCCCATGTTTCTGTCTGTGATCAGACAGTTATCCTGCTTAAGCAGGGGCAATAGTTAGGAATGGGGGAAACAACCACTCACATCCAAGCTTGCCTGGTCTAGGTCTGCTCTGCTGGTGTGTACAGAATTAGCTCCCATACACACCACCCCTGAATTTGAACCATGCTTTATAAACTGCCTTCTGACCCTTTAGGAAGAAAGGCAGTACAGAAGCGTACTGACACAGTATTTTTACAGAGAGGGAGCTGCAGCTGTATTAATCTTTTGCTTGCCTTTCTCTTCCAAATAGGTGAACAAGATAGAATTTGTCCAGAGGAAGCCAAAATTCAAAAAAGTTGTTGTACCTTTGGAGGACCATGTTCAATGTCGGTGTGAAGCGGTGTCCCGTCAGCCCCCCAGGAACAGCCGGCCAGGGCCACGTGAACAGAGACGTAAGGATCTTGGCATTAGTCGAGCGGAGGGAGGCGTGAGAAGACAGGCTGGGGAGAGAGGAAAGAGCCCTCCACTGGTTTCAGTCTGCTCAGCTCCAGTGAATCCCATGGGCCTTCACTGGTTTATACCAGATAGGGGACCTTTCCCAGGATGTCTGCCTGCCAGCAAGGGGCTGAAACCCAGGGAAATGAAGGAGGGGAAGGTGAGAGGTGAGGGGAAGGGCATCATGGGAAAAGGGAGAGGGCAGAGACTCTGGAGAACAGAGGACAAGAGACAGAAGAACAGAAGGAGGCCTTGTGGCCCTCCTGTCGCAGAGCTCTTTGTTGATAGTGTGTGGGGAAAGATATTTCAACATGAGCCGGCTGCCCCTCGCTGTACAGACACTCTCCCCTCTGTTTTGGCAGGCTTGTCACCGTCGTTCACCACAGCCGCTGTCTCACAGAGGCAGCGAGTACGCCGGCCGCCGGCACAGAAGAGGAAACATAAGAAGTACAAGCATGTCAACGATAAGAAAGTGCTGAAAGAAATCCTCATAGCATAGAAGTGCTGGCAGGAGAGAGAGAGAGCACAAGCCAGGTAACAGAAAGCTGCTTTTCCAGTTGGGAGAGATGTTCTCCCAGGACACGGTTCTGCCCAGGTGTCTCGGACCCTTCCCACAGCACTGGCAGTGTGGGGCTACTGCAGGGCCTGGGCATAATAAAACGCAGATTGAAGGAGGGGGAAGGACTAGGCTGGGACCCAAAATGTGCATCCTATTTACGGCTTTATGGCTCTTTGCAAGGGTGGAAGGATCATGCTGCACCCGTACTTGCTCTTGGGCCCTGCCCTCACCTTTCTCTGCCTCCCTTACAGGCAGAGAGCAAGACTGACTTCTCTCTACACCTAAATCCCCTTGGGCTCTGTGTAATTCATCTCTTCTATGGAGTACTCCTGTTCTCCTTTCTCTATTGATTTCTCTGTTGAAAGCAGAGAAATAATGTTGCTCTGGGGATCCCTTTTGCTTTTGTTTCATTAGTTGAGTTGGCACAAAGACTGAAAAGCAGCAACACATTTTGTTCATCTCTCTCCTAGTGGGAAGCCTGTATGCATAAGAAAGGTCATACCGGGGGAAAAGAGAACTGGAATCTCTGGCAGGAGATCTGGACTTTGTCAGTCCAGGATCTGATTCTCCTCTCTCTGACTTGTGTAAACAGGAGTAACTCCCTCGTCATCAGAAGAATTTCACTGGTACAAGGGAAAGGAGAATAAGCCCTGGTTCCCTATGAGAGAGGGAAAAGGGCAGAAAAGAGAGAAAGAGTAACCAGGGTGCAGACCCAGAGCGGGAGAATTTAGAGAGAGGCGGCACAGCCTAACAGGGAAAGTCCTGGCCCGTGGACTCAGCAGTTCCATCTCTGCTGTGGACCCTTGAATGGGCCCAGGCCACTTGCTTCACATTCACTTCCCCTCACCCCAGGAGAGAGGGCAACAGGCTTCCACGTGTCGCATTTCAGGAGCTGGGGATGAGGGGTGCCAGACGGTGTCTTGGGATTGGTATTCCCACGCTTAGCACTGTGAGGGCTCTTGATTATCCCAGGATCCTCCTGACCAGCCCAAAGTTCCCAGGGTAGAAATGATGCAAACTCATGCAAATCTCAGCTCTGGCTCAAGCTGTCCAGGGGAAAAAATAGAGAAGGTCAAAAGCCCTCCTGGGCTTCTAATCTGGCACTTCGACACAAACATTTCCAGAGGATAAAATGGGAGAGGGGAGGAGTTTCAGGGGGAGAGCATTACATATTCTAATGGCATGTCTGGTTTTGTTTCACTTCCAGGTTATTTAATATATTTGCTGTATTGCCCCCATGGGGTCCTTGGAGTGATAATTTTTCCTCTTTTTCCATCTGCCTCGACGTCTGATTCAGACGGCAATTGGTGCTTTCCTTTCCATCAATGGACCTTCTCCCACCAAAGCCTCTCCCTTCTTTCATATATTAGCATACTTTTAAAGTTTTACACACACACACAAAAAAGAACAAACATGACACATATATATATATATATATATATATGAGAAAGGAACAAAGTACAAATAAAACCATGAACCCCGACAGCCGCAAACATGCGACAAGAACAAGACAATGCCTTCCCTGCTCCAGAGGACAGGATGGAAAATTTGAAAAGAAAAGTGAATCCAGTATCTTCTGAGGGGAGGAGAAAAACAAATGGACAGAGGGCAGAAGGGGAATATTCTCCCTTTCCCTCATGTTTCTGGTAAGGCTGTGGGGCCCAGCTGAGATCAACACTTGCACTGGACCTACGTTGTGAAAACAGGTGTATCTCAGATTGCGAGCGGTGACCAATGATGGAAAATGCACTAAGGACTTTTATCACCCTACCTGGACATCAGATTTATATTTTTAACGTGCGTGCGTATATTTTATTTTAAAAAAGAAAAACCAAAACCACTAAGGTATACAACATCTCGGGGAACAGAACAAAACAACAAAACAAAACAAGGAAACCAAATGCATTCCCCACCTCCCTTTCCTCTCCTGCTCCTGGTGCTGACTGGAAGGTGTTTGGATCGTGGGGAAGGAGCGGAAGGAGCAGAATGAGCAGACGGCATCAGAATTGTCTCCATGCCCCCAGCCCCTACCAAGGGGAGCCATCTTTGCACATGCTGGTGGAGAATTCAACTTTCCAGGCTCGGACTCAAATAATTTTTTTAATTCGCTCTGTATGTGTGCGCGTGTATATGTGTGTGTATATATATACGTGTGCGTGCGTGTGTGTATGTGTATTTATACATACATCTATAAATATATATATATATATATGTTCGTCAATGGATTTCATTCCCCAGTGACAGGAAGCTCCGAGGCACGTGCATGCATTGGCTTTGCTGGGCTGGCAGGAAAGCACACTGTTACTGCAGTGTGCCCATGCGGTCCATGGTGGGATAGGCAGAGACATCATCTGATCTCTCTTGCTGCCCTTTTCTCTCACTCTCCACCAACCCCCCAGCACAACTTCCTTGCAGGAGGCGAAGTGGCACCACAACAAGGCCAACAACAGCCAAACTTAGAAGCATGACTTAATCTCAGTGAGCTGTCCTTGCCTGCTCCGTAGTCCTGAAAGCAGAATTGTGTTATTCCTCTGAGGTTTTTAACCCCTTCACAGGTGTCCTGCACACCCTGCCTCCACTGCTTTCTTCTAGCCAGCGTCCCTGCATCTCCCATCATTTCCCTCACATTTTCCCTCTCAAATTTCTTCTGGATTTTTGCCTGTGGGTGTTCCCAGCCCACCTAGCTTGGAAGTTGGTCCAAGATGTGGGCAGGTCTGTGTAGGTATAGAGAAAGAAATGAGGATGGTCTTTGCAGTTGGCAGCAGCCGTCTGAGACAGAAACGAGCTCTCCTAAGTGAGGAGGACTTGCAGAAAAACTGGGGTTCAGTCATAGAGTCCATCCCAGGCCACTGCCAGCTCCAGAGAAGGGAGGAGGACTCTGTGGACAAGAGCTATTTCTGCAGACCTAATACATGGTCACCATTAGCAGAAATGTTACGCATAGTGGGAATTTCCACTGTCACCTTTGAGTCCCAGTCTTGGATTGTGCCATGCTGGGCACTGCAGTTACACATGAAGAAAATGCCTGTCCAGAGCTGGCGTGGCCCCCTCCCTGCCTCCAGCCGCTTCTCCCCTCGCACATACACGCACCCCTATCGCAGGACAAAGCCCCGGAGGGAGACAGGGGAAGGAGGCAAAGCCGCAACCTGGGAGCTGTTACAAGTTGTGGAGGGACCCAGCCTTCACCTCCTCGAAGCCCAGAGCACTTATACCACTGCCAAGGCGCCATGTTGCTCCCTCCCTCCATCCCCAAGACCTCAAGTCTTAAGACACTTCGTTTTTCTGTTCCAAAATCTGTTTCCTTTGGTTTGTAAAGATGGTGAGGTTTTATATTTTAATTTTTGGGGGCTTTTTTTTAAATGTAAGATTAATTTATACTCAGTACTGTATTTAAAGTTGTAAAAAAAAAAAAAAGAAAAAAGAAAACTGCCTCTCAAACAACATTTTCTCTTTTTTTTTTTTTTTGAGCTGAATGAAATTCAGAGGCCAGACTAGCTCACTGTGGGGCAGGGTGGGATTCCCAGAGGGCTCCAGTTTCATTTTCAAGATACTTATTCTGAGATTGCAGAGAGAAGCAACCAAAGCTGGGAAAATCCTGGGAGCCCACTCACAGCCCTGCCCATGGTCGGCAGTGCTGCACTCCGCCTTCCCTCTTGTCACCCAGCACTCAGGCTGGTTTGAAATGACTCAGGTGCTGGGGATTTTGTCTCAAAGAGGTCCCCTCTGTTTGGACACTCGGCCAGAATTTCCCTGTGCTTTCATCTGATCTCGAGATTCCTCTGCTTTGAAGGGCTGGGGACAGTCAGCACTGTTTACGTTGCCCGAAGCTGTACAAACAGTCGGCCCCTTCCCTCCTTAGTCACATCTAGACAACAGCAGTCCTTCCCTGGCCGGAAGGGCCATTGCGCTTCCCTTTCCTCCCAGCAAGGGAGGTATCACACATCTGGCGCTTGGGCACGAGGCCACGGGGAGTGAAGGCAGCTGCTGCCTTGTGCCTCAATTTCGGGGTACCCCCAGCACATGCACAGCACTCCCAGTCTATGGCTCAGCTCTGAGGAGGGGAGACCCAAGTGAGGACTTGTGCTGCAGTGGTGAACCCAGGGAGCTTGATGTGCTCCAGGCTGTCCTTGAAGGATAAGGCTGGCACTCCCAGGTGTGTGCCTCATTCTGGCATTGTTCATTTTGGGGTGAGGGCACATTTTTCCCAATCCTCCAAAGGGAGTTGGAGCAGGGATGAGCTCTACCCACCCCTGAGGATAGAAAGCATGGGCAAAATCACAGTGAGGATAATAATCACATCCCTGATCTGATTTCCTTAGGATGATCTGGTGAGAAGAAAGATATTTGGTGTGAGACTTCTGTAGGCTAGAAGGCCTGTCTGCAGGGAATTTGGGGAGCAACAGGTGCAAAGAGGGGTACAAGGCACAGGAAGCATAGATGCATCAGCCTGGACCAGGGGTGGGAGGAATGGCTTGGCACCCCAGGGGACAGCACACTGCCTGGCCATGGCGGTCCCGGGGCAGGCGTGCAGCCCCATCCACAAGCATGCACCTGCTTTTAACAGCTCAAAATGAATAGGTGCTGAAAGAAGCTGCGGGCCCGGATGCCTGGAGCTGACACCTCCGCAGCGCCTGGCGTCCGCTTGCAGCAGCTGCTCGGGTGCTCGCTCGAACGCCGTTTGCTCACAGTGCCTTGGCGCACACTCAGTACAGGTCAGCGTGGGGTGCAGGAAGGCGGGCACCCACGTCGCTTCTCAAGGCTGGAGCAGGTGGTTTACATCCACCCCACAAAGCCAAGCTTGGGAATTAAATCCTGAAATAAGCCCTGGGAGGGCTGCGGCAAGCCTCCGGAAAGCATCTCCTCTGTGCAGAGATGCCAGCTTGGCTCGCCCAGTGCTACAGGTGATCTCAGAAGTGCCGGGGAGCCTTGGTAACTCTCCCTGGTTTAATTGCTCAACCGCTGCTTTACCTAAAGGCCCGGTCTCATGTCATTCAACAGGAGGTTCATCTTTTGATGGAGGAAATGCATCCAGCCTTCCAGGCAGTGGAGAGAGGTTTTGGTGATGGGTTCCCCTGCAAGAACATGGCTCCTGAAAGTGGCAAGCAGGTGGGAGAGTGAGCTCGTGGGCTATCCAGGTACAAAAAGCAACCCCCCGTGTTTTACAGCCAGGCTTTGGGCTTTTTAGAGTTGAGAGTTTGCAACACTGAAGCTGTTGCACAGCTAAATGAAGTGAAAAATCAGTTTGCAAGAATTTTCTCACTGGGCCCAGGAAAACCCTTGTCTGCTTATTTTGTTGGCACTCAGGAATACAAACAGCTTAAGCTCACCCCCACACCTGGCCATGGCTCGAAGGAAGAGCCTTCTTCAGCCCAGCCATGTGGCATGAATCCCACACAGGCATTCCCCTCCCTGTGCTCAGCTCACGCCTCCCTGGCATGAGCCGTGCCCCCCATGATGGCCACCCTGTCCTGCTGCCTCACCTGCCCACGCTCCGGACACAGCTGGAGAGGGCTCGGTGGGAACCATTGCCATCCCACTCGATCCCGGGGCGGGACGGGGATGTGTTGGAGGGTGGCCCTCCCCTCACTGTCCATGCAGCAGTGGGCTCTGGGGGTGGAGAAGCTGGCTGTGCCAAGGGAAAAGCAAGGTACAAAGATGGAGGAAAATATGAAGAATTAAAAGCTATTTAGGAAAAAAAAAGAAACCAACGAAACACAAAAACCCCAACAAGCCAACAAAAACTCCTTGCCTGAGCATGCAGCTGTTCCCCACTCGCCTTCATGCAGCCCGTGACCAAATGGTACCCCCTCCCCCCCCACCCCCGCCCCAGCCATGATCTGCCCATGACCAAGTCAACTTGTTGCAGGCTTGGGAATTTCCAGTCTTAAAAGATGTTGTGAGGAAGCCAGGCAGCCTCGGCTGTTTTTAGATTTCATCTCAGAGTTAAAGTAACAACAGACCCCCACAAAACATTAATAGGAAGAGGGTGGGAACTAGAGGGAACCCCAGATGCCGGGGCCTCCCTGCAAGTAGTGCAGGCACTCGGTTAACACAAGAGCGACAGTCACAGCAGTGGGTCCATGGGGCTATAGCAGAGGAGCCAGGAGGCTGAAGAGACCAAAATATAAAATTATGACAGGGCTTACCTACCATTTTTCCTCCCCCAGCCAGGCAGATACCAAATGTGACTCTCTGGTTCGATGGACTGCCTTGGTTTCACAGCAAAGGACATAGCAATGCTGGAAGGAAAGCAACCTCAAGGGAAACAACTCCTTTGTCATTAATAACTCAATAAAGGAGCTGTTTGCAAGCAATTAAACAGCAACCCAAACACGGCAGGGACCCAAGCAGCAGGGAGGTTTGTGGCTTGACAGTCAATGTGTGTTTTGAAATGTTTGCTGTGATTTTTTTTTTTGCACGTGCTGCAAAAACAAAGGATCGACCATGCAGAGATGCTGGGCAAGCAGCTCTGCTGCAGGTCTTGCCCCAGCAGCTTTGGAAACCCCCAAGTTCCCAAATGCCCTGACCTTTGGCCCTGGCCACCACTGGTCAATGCAGTCAGTGAAAGCAAGCTCTGCTCCCCAAACCCCGGCCCTGTTCGGGTGTCTTCTGCATGAGGAGAAACTATTCTTTCAGTACAGATCTCAGCACAGACTCAGGGGAGAGCAGAAGAGAGTGTTAGCTACTGCTGGTCCCTGCAGCACAGAGCTGGCTGTGAGTGATGACATCAGAGACGAAAGTAAATGAGGCCATTACAGAAGTGGTGATTAATGAACCAAGGTGTGCTCCCAGAAAGAATCCCTTATTCAGACATGCAGCCCAGGGCACCCATCAGGCGGCTGGCCAGAGGGCTCTGGAGGCCCCATAGATGATCTTCTTCCCCAGTGACATCAGATGTTGCCCCACGAGGGTCCAGCAAAGGGACAGCCCAGTGTGCATGCATGGAGTCACATGTGAACCACACCACGCACCCTGCCCTGAGTGCTTTGGCTGCCCAAAATAGTCAGGTGGCTGTAAGGACGCAAGCTGCGGCATATGTGGCAGGAAGGATGCTCACTCTCCACTCTGGCAGGCAGGGGCCAGACCTCCCATCACAGGCAGAGCTGCACAGGTGGAGCGGAGCTTAGCCAGGCATGCACAGCAGGCTGCGGAGGAGGTCCTGAAGACGACCACCTCCGTGGAGGGGATTCCACCACACCCCAGGCCATGGCTGGGGATGTCAGCAGGCTCCATGGCTGTCAGTGGCATGGCAGAACACTCAGGAGAGCTGACATTAGAGAATGCCAGGGTGTTAGCGGCTCCCAGAAAGGAGGGCAAGAAGGTTTTCCATGACCCTGCACATGCTGGCTTGATGTCTGCAAGGAAAAGCCCTGGGAGGTGCCTGTGTTTCTGTGAAGTGCCTGTAATTCCCCAAGCCCTGGGCTGGCTGCATGTGTCCAGGTAAAGCAGGATGGGGAACAGCCCCGAGGAGGGCATCACTTGTGCTGGGGCAGGGGGGTGCACTGCAAAGAAGCCTGTGCCTTTAAGGCCTGCAGAGGTGTTATTTAGTTGGAAAAATTGTTCCACCATGATGATGGAAATTGTTCTTATTTCACTAATTGACAGAGGAGAGAGAAAGAGAGAGAGAGAAAAGACCTTCCTTCCCTCTGACATGTTCAGGAATTTTTTCCGCTAATCAAGAAGAAAACAAAACACGCTGGGAGGGGGAGGGGAGGAAAAGGGGGGTCTCCCTGGCGTCCCATAAACCTGGTGGCCATGGACAAAGCACCACAATCGCAGCATAGCCTTGCCCTGGAAAGTTTGAGGCAACACTGGCTAGCTGAGCAAAGAGGAAGCACAACTCTCACTGGCGGAAGACCCCACTTTGGAGCATCCCAGGCTGGGCAAGGGGCAGCTCCCTCCCAGAAGGATGCCCAAATCCAGATGGGGCTCTCTATCTGCAAAGGGCAGGAGTGGCTCCTGCTGCAGCGAGGCAGATGGCCAGTGGTGCAGGTTTGTCCCTGGGAAGGGATGGGGGATGCTCTACTCATCAGAGCATCACACCAGCTTTGTCAGCTGGTTGTAAAAGGACCGAAATGGATGCTCTTTACATTCAGGTTTAGCTGGGATGAGGCTCTCCTGGCTCCACTGAGGAGGGTGTGAACATCCCAGCAATTGAATGAAGCATTTTCCCAGCACAGCCACCTTCCAACATATTAAATGAAACAGAAAGGAGCAGCTGAACAGGATTTGCAGTTTTTTCTCCATTATATGTATTTTCCCTTTTCCACGGATAGTCCCACTGGGTACACTGTGACCTATTGTAGTTATTTATTTACTCAGGTTTTGTAGGTGATTTCAAAGCTCGTGGCCAGGAAGAGCAACCAGATGCTGCTACTGTGTGAGACAGAAAACCTGCCCCAGCTTCCCTCTCTGAACACAGATGTAGAGCCAGGTGCAACCCCCAAACCCAGAGCTGAACCACATTCCCTTCCCTCCCTGCTCCTACCCAGCCATTAGAAAGTGGGATATTTGAGTGCAAATTCATCCTGTGTGTTTTTTTCCAAGCAAGAGGTTAGCTGATTGGAACGGTTTGGGTTAAGAACCTGCTTCTGCTTTTGGAGAGAAGGCTGCGTTGGGTGGATGTGTGTAGGAGAAGCCCTGGGAGCTTGGAGGCTTCCCACTGCCATGGGGAGGAAGAGGAGGGCCTGATACACCATCAGTCCCTGAGAAAAGCCAGCCAGCAACAGGGGATTTTTTTGACAGTTGGAAAACATGAATATTTATGAACCTCGTTTTAAAAAAAAAAAACAACAAACCCACAAATCTATCTGGGTGCATGTGAACACCCATCTGGGAAGCGGAGGTCCTTGGGCATCAAATGGTGGGAAGTGTCACGGTGCTGCTGTGCCCACCATGGTACTTCACCCACACTGTGGGTGCAGCTGGGGAAGAACATCATCACTGCTGGCAGCATCCCTGGCATGTGGGGTGTCCATGGCCACCAAGCATGTGGGGTGTCCATGGCCACCAGGCCACCAAGTTTCACAAGCTGAACAGGCAGCCACCTCCCAGCCCAAGGTCCCTTTCTTGGGTCACAACAGTTGAATGAGGCAGAGACAGCCATTTTAGTCAGATAAGGTACAAACACCAGGATCTGGGGAAGGCCTCAAACAATTGGGTTTTCGGAAGCAGGAACATGTCTGTGGCTACCTGCACAACCAAGACCAGAAGTACACAACTGGGTCTACAGCACCCAGGAAAGCTACTCCACTGCAAGCTCCCCACCTGTGTTCAATGGGCTGTCAAGTCCCCTGGAGACCAGGACATCACAGCCTTCCTGCCAGGCAGGTGGGCCCTGAACCTCAGATGTGATGAGTCCTTAATGAATTGCAGTGGAGGGAAACAAGAGCCTGGTAAGACCTGGACAGCTATTCTCAGCTGGAACAGGTACCATCTGGGGATTACTACACTCTAAGGGAAGTTGTCACTACAGTGCTTGAATTTGAGAGAGCAACAAGCTCTGCTGCTCCCCAGGCTGGTAGGACCTGGCTCCCTGGGGTATGTGTCACCGGATGGGAGAGGTCACAGTGCCAGGTTTTGGCAGTATCAGAGGTGCTTTGGGTATGGACGTCTTCATCTCAGGTCTCCATCTCTAGTATGGAGTGCCAGTAGTTCCCATGCACAGGTTTGAAAAAGGACCTGAGAATTTGTGAGGAACCAGCTACTGAGAGGCAGAGTGAACTTGTAAAGGAGTAGGAGGGTGAAGCTAAGGCTAAGAAAGGAAGAAGTTGGTTTTCGGGAACTTTTTATTTCACTCCTTTCCACCCCTCATGCAAAGACCCCTCCTGCTTGTCAGGAAACTTGGTTAGGGCAAGCATTTTGCCACCTGTCTTATGCACGCACCAGTCAAGGAAACAATTCTGCAATTGAAAGAGGAAATCTCCGTCCCAGCTATTTCCAACCTCTATTGTTTGTTACTCAACTCATGCATTACATAGAGCAGTAAGCAAGGCAGCAAGATTGCAACACTATGCATGTGCTTTCAGACATTTAATTTTAGCATTGCAAGAAGGATTTGTGGTATCGAGAAAGCCCAGTTCTAAGGAAAGAGGAAACCTGTGATTCTGACAGTTGATTTTGACCATAAAAGGAAGCAGATCATTTGAGTGACCTAACAGATTTAGTCATTTAGGCTGTAATCTCTGGGAGTCCAGTGGATCCCTGCTGGGGTTTTCCCATTCCCAAGGAGCTGGGTTGCTCTGGAGCCCTGGGCAGGGCTGAAGTCCTTGAGCGACTGGAGCTTTGTGCCTCAGATTAAGTTCCTGGACCATTTCTCTAGGCAGCACCAGACTCACACAGGCCCATTCCCAAGCAATCTCAGGCTGGGCCAGGCTTTGACAGCAAGTGTCAGACCTTGACACTGTTCCTTCTACATACCCAACTGTATTTATAAAGCACTTGTCAATGTGTTGTCCAAAATATTCCCACCTTTCCCCACTATCAGGATTCTTCTCGGCTGCATGTGTACAAGGCTGTTCAAAAACAAGTTGAATTTAAGGGGTTTAGGAATGAATGGAGCTGCAAAGGGAGGTCCTGTGCAGACTGGGGGCTGAAATCAAAGTGCAGAGGCCCCCTTTGCCTTGTCCTGCACTGAGCCCTCTTCTGCAGCATGGTTTAGTCCCCCTTCAGTGGGGGGTAAAAAGGCCCTCCACACTGGGAAGAAAATTGGGACCAACGCATGGAAGCTCTTCTCTGCAGAGACAGGCCCTAAGACAGCAAGGACCTGACTCCACACTGAATGAAGGTGTTGACTGCGGTCCCGCAGATAGCCTGACTCTGTGTTGTGGGGATTCCCCGCCAGAAATACAGCAAAGAAATACACCAAAATCACAGTGGCTTGGTGGTAGGCACCCCCACCCCCCCTCAACAGACAAGCACCAAGCAAACCTCAAACCTTGCCAGCTCCTCGCCCTGTCACTGCCAGGGCAAAGGCACCAGGCACTGGGATAAGGCTGAGGTCCCTGATGCATACACAGTCATGGAAGGAACCTGCACCCAGTGTGCCCCAATTTTCTCCCTGATGGCCAGGGAGAGGGCTATTGCCAGGACTCCCTCGAGAGCCTCCTGCAAGGCTGCCTGGACCTTGGGGGCATGGCTGTGCTGGCTGCTTCCTAAAATGCAGAAGCACCCTTGGTTGGTTTTTTTTTTTTTTAAATCTTGCAGATATAATATGCTTTCAATTCCTCAAAACCAGGGTTCTACATGTGACCAGAGGCACTGTCCTCTTTCCTCCTGATCCCTTCCCCTTCCACCAATACATGTGTATGCAGCTGGTGATAGGAGCCAGGGAGTCTCATTCTCCTTCTGGTGGGCTATGATGTGTCCCTGTTTCATTGAGAAAGTTACCAAGCTCTGGCAGGTTGTGCAAGGGTAAAGCAGGAAGCTGGAGAAGGTGGGACACGGGTGTGTTTTAAAGAAAGAAATCTTTCTTTTTTCCAAGTGCCTGGTTGTGCAAGACCCTGAGAAT
This sequence comes from Athene cunicularia, assembly GCF_003259725.1. Lineage (NCBI taxonomy): Eukaryota > Metazoa > Chordata > Aves > Strigiformes > Strigidae > Athene > Athene cunicularia. The sequence goes on along the minus strand of NW_020799092.1, from coordinate 1,896,386 downwards.
CTTGATTTGACTGTGAGACAAAACCAACATGACGTAGCTCTGGCCGAGGGTCAGTGTTGACCCTGTTTGGTTTGTTGTGTCAATTTAAAAAAAAAGGGGGGAAAAAAGAAAAAAAAATAATCTCTTGCGCAGCTCTTGAAATAGCTGGGTTGCAAGATCATGGTTCACCTCTGCAAGGGTGGGGGGGTCTGGGAGCAGGTCCATGCAGCCAGCTGAAGGGCACCCTTGGGCTTTGTGCTTTGTTTGGGAGTGAAACAGGGCTGTGAGTGCTTTTCTGCACCCAAAAAAGCTGAAGCAGTGCTGGCAGAAAGACGGTGTCTCATGGGTTCCTCGATCACCATGCTGGTTCCTGACAGCAGCCTGGAAGTGGGGAAAGGGCTAAGCATCCTTTGCTTGTCTGGACCCAGCAAGAAACCCATTCTGGTTGATGGGTAGGGGATTATGGAACAGGAAGGAGCTGGAGAAACATCCTTATTAAAGACTAAATTCAACTGTACAGACCAGGATAACTTCTACTCCTGTATATCCCTGTCCTCCCCATGCACAACACCCCAGTGGGGCAGAAAGTGGGGCTTTCTCATTCAGTGACAGCCCAGACTGCGAGACCTCAGCACAAAGTCCTTACAGTGTGTCTTTGTTGGATAGCCAAGGTGGCCGAGGGCAGGACATGGGGATTTGGCGAGGCCCAACAGCCTTTCAACCTGCAGCAGGTGGTGCCCCTGACCCCCTAGCATGGGTTCACACCAGCATTCATTGCTGCAGGGCTGGAGCATGAGGACCGTGCTGGAAAAGGCACTCCCAGGACACAGACGGGAAGATCAAACTGAGGGACAGGTGCTGGAAAAGGGCTAAGACTGTCAGGGAAAGAGGAGACGCTGAGGGGACCAGGCTGCTTCCATCTGGGGATCTGGTGGCCACAGTGGGGTGGCCTGGACTGATCCCTCGCCCCAACGCCACAGCCTGGCTCACTGGGGAGGCAGTGATGGAGGCAAAGTGTGGGTGCGCAGGTGGCTGGGATGGCCACCCGTGGGTGCCCTGTCCTCCCCACTGGACTGTAATGCAGTCACCGGCCAAGGCAGGAATGCCAGGAATGCGAAATCCCGGCGCACTGCCCCGTTGTTGTTGCCCCCCCGCCCGGCTGCCTCCTGCTTCTCCAGCCGTCGCAAGAACAGGATATTCACCCAAGCGACGTACACTCACACACGTCTCGTTATCAGGAAAAAACACTCAGTCAGCGTCTGGAATGGGCTCTGATTAACTGTGTGGCCACCGGGGCTTCCTTGTGGGGCCGTGGGGAATGTGTCCACGTGCGATGGGGTATGCGCAAGCAGGCAGCAGGGGGTTGGAGCTGCCAGGGCTGCAGGCATGACAAGGGCTGGAGGCAAGCCTTGGGTGCCAGCACAGTCCTGCCATCACCCAGTGGCCCCTCGCACTCTGCCCTCCCTCCTGGCAGGGGAGCACCCAGCCCCATGGAGGGGGTTTGCCCCCTCCTCACCTCAGTGAAGCTGGGACCCTCGGGCCAAGCAGTGCTCCCAGCCCCATCTCCCTGCATCAGCCACCCTGAGTCATGTCAACACATCCCCGCTTCCAGCATGAGCTCTGCAAAGACGTCCTGTCTCAGGTAAACAGGATCTCGCAGCACTGTGTGACCTTGTTTACCTCCCTGAAAGAATTTGGCTGGAATTTATTTTTATTATTTTTTTTTCTTCCTAAGGGCTGGTGAGTCACCCTACAGAAATGTGTGCTGCCTTTCCCCACTGACTCACCCCGCTGCCCGCCTCTCCCTCCTGCCCCCCGGCTCCGGGGCAGGCAAGAAGCCCCCGCTTGCCCAATGATGTAACCCGTGCACCGGTGGCGGTGGCAGTGGCGTCTCTACCACAGGAAGCGTGGCTGAGCGCTTGGGCAGCCCTTGTGCCAAAACAAAGGAAGAGCACCGAGAAATTACCCAGTGCATTGTCAACTCCAAAAACACCAAAGAAAACAAAACAAAGCAAAAAACAACCAAAAAACCCTGGCCTCACTAGAACAATTGCCCAGAAGAAAAGAAAAGAGAAAAAAATTAAAAGAGGCCAATGGACCTGGCCTGGCGCCAGGACCCTTGTTTTCCTTTCCCAACACAATGCACATTAAATAATACTTCCTTCTTGCAACAAGGCCCTCCTGAGCCGGTTTTTGTTTTTCTCCCCTGCTGTGCGGGGATCGGTCAGCATGGATGGCTCCCGTCACAGGAGTGTCGGCACTTTGGGGCTGCTGCTCATGGGGACGCTGCCATGGATCACCCATTCACACCCAGCACTGCAGAGGAGTCAGGGCCCTGCGCTTGGGCTGCCCGCCACCCCCTGGCTTTCCTGTCAGGAGCAGGGAGCTTTTCAGTGCTTCTTCTGACCTCTCCCACCCACTAGTTTATCCATTTTTCAGGATAATATCTCTTCAAGGTAAACTAGCTGGCCATCCCAAGTCACCCCCATGTAGCTGTACCCAAACTATGAAGACATCCATACAAGTTAATCACAGTAGTCATATCATATACATTAATTTACTGCCAGATTATGTAAAACAGAGTAACAAAACAATGTAGATCATGTGTGGGATGAATGGTTTCATGACATTTCTGGCCAGGCTTCCAGGCTGGGATGAGGGGAACCCCTGTTACTTGCACCTTGGCTCTTCAGTTCCCATTTGGCTTGCGCTCAACTTTCTTTTCTTCAGGATTTCTCTTCCCAACGACAGTGCACTAGCATCCACCTGACTGTATTTAAATGTCTGTGTTGTGGAGGAATCCAAGTACAATTGTTTTTGTTAATTTCTTTTCTGATAAATTTAGCATGTGAAACACCACACCTCTCGTTTGTTGTCAGTGCCAATCAACAGTCTTCAAGGGGCTGATCAGATCCATATCTCTTTGTCTGAGAATTAACAGGATTTCTGATTAAAGCAGGTACAAGAATGAAAGGAGTTGCCCTTTTAAAAATCAAACTAGGGTGTTTGTACACAAAATGGCATTACTTCAGCTGTATCCATGTCTCCCCAGATTTCTACTTTCTTACATGAGGACACAAGCTGCTGGGCAAGATGGATCCAGTAGTTCTTGGGTGCTCACAGACACGGCACATCTGCTACCAACAAGGCGCAGCACTCAGTCAGTAGCACACACAGCTGGCAAGCCTTGTCCTGGCACAAGAAAAGAGGGCCAGGCTCTGCAGTGGAGGAGCAGATGGCAGATCTAAGTAGTCATTTGACATACGTGTCCACTGACGCCCTAAGCTGAGCAAACTCATTTGTTTCAAGGATTGATTTTGCACACTGACATTCCTGCACAGTCCAGAAAAGCCAGATCCAAGGTCCCACCTATCTGCATTGTCTGGGCTCAGATGTCAGGTTCTGCCTCTGGGTGATTTGTGTTCTGGGTAATAATAAATGCTCTGTGAAGGTAACATCTTCTTGGCTCTGTTTTGGTCTGTTCTTCTCCCACCCAGAAGATAAACCTGTCCCCTGCTACAGAGTGCATGTGGTCAGTCACATCAGCAGTCAGAGTAACCTCTTGGTCAGTGAAAGCCAGTTTCTGAGGAAACGTCAAAGAGGTTTTGGAGATAGATTAGTGGGAGGTCATTAGGAAGGAAACTGGGGCAGAGCTGGAATGCAGCACGCAGCCCCGCAGAAGGCTGTGTGTTTGCACTTCCCCTGTGCTTGCTATGTCCTCCATGCATACCCAAACCTGTCCATGTGTGGCAGTAATTCTGGTCACACCTGGGCAGAAAGCTCACATTCTTGGACAACAGTGGGATTCATCTCAGAGCAGACATCTAAACACTGACTCTGAAGTCTCAGACAGCTGTCTCAGCTCCCTCCATAGTCAATAGAGTGAGATGGGTATATCCAGAAGGCATCTCAATTCCCTAGTTTAACTTTTTTAAGGTTGGGATGAATCGTGCTGTAGCAGTGCTCAATGCTCTCCTTTGTCTAGGGAAGGAGACAAGGGCTGCTAGTGTTTGACTGCTTCATTTTCAGTCAGCTCAATTTAAGGTGCTTAATTTTTAGCTGGCAAACACCAAGCAGAGTTGAATCCCACCTCAGGAGAACAATGTGCCAGCGTATGACAAGCAGCAGCAAGTCCAGGAACACAGCTCCTGTCTTGATTTATTTAACGACTATAGTTAGTGCTAAAATCTGATCATGGGAACCACTGCCTCAGCATAATCCATCTTGCTCAACATACAGAGTATGCCTTGTCCTCCAACAGCACTGTCGAAGAATACGTCCCATGGGGACCTTGAAACATGTAGGAAAGAGTTCTGGGGCTAGCAACTTGCTCCTGAGCATGGGGCTTTCCCTGGATCTGGCACAGCACTTGTTTTTATCAGCTGCCAAACCTTTGGCAATTCATCAGCTACTGATATCACAAGTAAAAACCTGGAATAGCCAAACCCAAATGTTTAGCCCAAATTACTGTGTATATGTGTCCTCAGGCCTGGTGGGAGCAACCAGGTTGACCATATTTACCTCTATGTTCGGGTCAGCCCCTGTGAACAGGCCTCGGTGATGGAGACCAGCGCTGCTGGCAGATCTCCCTTCCATCAGTGAGAACTTGGTGGAAACCTTTTTATCCAGCAAAATATTTGTTGCTTGGCCTCCTTTGCTAAGGGAGCAGGTGCTGGAGGTTGTTTGGCTAGCTGATTAAACAAATCGCAGCGTTTCCTGCCAAACCAGGTGAAGTCAAGCCTTTTCAACTGCTTTGTCCCTGCTGTCTCATCGAGCAGCATTCAGCAGCTCAGTTACTGCTGAAGGCAGCTTTGAGGCAGAGTGTCATTCTGGCCATAGCCCTGATGACAACCACGAGCTCAGCTTTGAAAAGGCTCTCAGAAACACCGCAAAACTAGGATGAAGCAGGGGGAATATTCATGTTAGGGTAGTCTAGGTTGTCTCAATATTGCTGTGAACGTGCTCAAACCATTTGTAATGGTTTTCAGGGCTCAAACTTGGAGGCCTATGTATATAAGTGGCTGGTCATGGGACACCTCATGTGCGAGCCTCTTGAAAGCTGTATCAGTGTCATGCCAACTCACCAGACTAAGGTGTTTTCAAGGTGACTGTCAGAATAATCACTCAACATAGTAACCTGTCACAGGGAATATGTACTATTTTGCCTGGTAAAGTCCATCTCTAGCTCTATTTTCTCCCCCACTTGCACCCCATTTATGGCTTCTCTGCTAACTACAATGGCAAAGTCCAGCAAGATCCCATTTTGCTTATGGAGGCAGGTACACATCTGAGATATGTGATGGAAACCCTCTGAGCTGATCTGTATCACAGAAAGTGGGAAACAGTGGTGGTGACACGAGCCATGGCTGAGTGATTAAAAGCCATGTGAACATTTTTGAAAGGAGACATAAGACACCACCTCACTTATTTGGTATCTCCCAGTTCTCTCCACTCAGGTATAAACCTCCTGCAGATGATGCCAACCACACACTGAATGAAAGATTGCTAGTTCAACAATCCACCAATATATGACCTATTACTGCTCTCACCTTCTGTGAACAGAGGTGTTACTGGAGATACATTTTTGCATTTCTCATGCAATACATGGCCTTACTTAGTGTTTCCATTACCATTTCTTTTGTACGTTCCCCCTTTAACAAACTACCCACTCCCAAAACCACTGGCCATGGTCATGTGGAGCTGCAGCAGGCTGCTTTGGGATAAGGCACATCTATAGTGACAGCTTTACAGTGACACCTGTAATGTTGATTGTCTATGTTTCCTCATGTTTAAATTATTCACATGTTTATCCTACAAAAGAGTTCTATTGATTGGCAACTTTCTTCGCATGAGCTTCTAGATATTAGGATGACTAGTGACTCTGCAGAGACCTACATCTTTTAGGGGGGTTCAGTTACCCATTTGGCCAAATTGTACCAAGAATTTCTGTCGGGTTTTACAAGTAGACAGTGCTGTATCTGTCAATCAGATTGAATGAACAGATTTCTTCATCAACAAATCTAACTATGCTGTAATTTCAGGCTCTTCGTAAGAAAACTTTCTGAAATGCAGTCTAATTTCTGTATAATTTCAGATGGGAAGCGTAACTGCCTACTAAGAAAAACGGGAACATACGCTCCATTTTAAGCCCATTACAGAAAGGAATTACTTAGTCACGCGGACACAAAGCTAATATCGTCCTTTAGATAGTAACTGCTGCATCTAGTACTGCTCAGCAATGTGCAGAAATAGAAGTGGACAGAAATCTACCCAGACAAAAGCCAAGATTTTTTTTCTGATGTCATTCAGGCACCCAGACATGGCTCCTGAGCTGCAAACATCCTGGTGGCCTGACTGTGTCTCAGAGCTCCCTCCTCGCCTCCATTCTCCCAGACACCTGCAGTTTTCTTTGAAGCAGGGACATGGTGAGTGTTTCCCAGAGACATGTCAGGACACAGAGGGAAAAACAGAGAGATGGATTCTATCTGTCAACTCACGATGAAATACAGTGACACACACACCCCATCCCCAGCCCCCCAAAAAGCTTAATTTTTTCTAGTTAAAAAAAAGTGTTTGGCTCAATCCCTAGACCAGCTGCTTCCTACATAAATAAGAGGCATGCATAGTGTACAGAAAAGAATATTTGACATTCCTAATCAATTAGATAAGGGGAAAAAGCAGTCCATTTTCCTGTTCAAAATAAAATTATCATGGTTACTTCAGATTTCAAGGGCATTTATCTCTCAGCTTCTGACAGAGGGGCACTGAGTAGGCTGCAGGTTATTGACCTGAGGCTGGAAAATGACTAAGCTGCCAGCTGAGATGGGGGAGCCCAGACCTGGCTCCAGTGGGGTGCCGGGACGGGAATAGCCATGGCACTTGCCAGCCAAGTCAGGTGTGCCTTGGTAGAGCTGGGCTTTTGTGAGGATTGCGCCAGGCCAGGAATAACTGGCAGTGCAGAGGGAGGGAGTGAAAACACCTCAAACAAAATTGTTCAAGGGAAGTGCTCCCAGATCTTGCCAGCACACTCCCTGACTTTGAAAACTTGTACAAACATTTAACGAAGAAAATGTAAAGGAAATCAAGGTGAGGAAGAAGGTGGCTGGAAGGGCTGTAAGAGGACACATGCACCTTTCCTGTCCCAGCTCAGCTTAGGACATTTTATTGGAAGAGGCACAACCTGAGATGTGTTGGCTATCTACTCAAAAGCACAGGGGGCTCCAGGTCCTGGGGTACGTGTCAGGCATCGCTGCCTTCCCTACAGCAGAGGCAGGAGGCACAGGCACAGTGACTTGGTGCTCTCTCCTCAAAGAACATGTGTCTCTGAATCATCAGTAGTCTGAGGCCTCTCCACAGGTTGTTGGGGAAAGGATGACATTTTTGAGAGGACCAGCCCTGTTGTCTTCCAGTTCAGGGAAAAGCGGCAGCCCCACAACACTGCCCTTCGTGCTGCTTTGGGTGGATGGGTGGACTGCAGGTCCTTTGCACAAGTTTTATCTCAAAGAGCTCCAGGCCCCCCTGTGCAGTTCCTGGAGACTTCAGGCCCATACGTCTGTATCGGAAGTCTTGATTGCTACTGATTTGCTTTTGCAATACCACTTCTGTGTTCTTCCAGGATTTGTCAGGACAGCATGTTTCCTCAGGAAAAAAAATACGCAAATAGGGCAATGAAGCCTCTGAACCTACAAAGCCCGGTTCAGACCCAGAGGAGCCCTCTGGAGACTGTGCTTGCCTGTGAAATCCTGGGCCTGTAGTGCCACCTAATGAACAAGCACCGTTCAGACCCCACATGTATGCTGTTATGTTCAGGGAAATCAGGCGAATGTGGTTGTGAAGGCTTCCTTAGGGCACTTAATTTCTCTCTAATGCCTTTCGTCCCTCTCCCAATGCTTCAGAAATTACTTATTCCGTCCTTGCAACCCAGCTATTAGGCAGCAGAAAATACTAGTCCTGTTCTGTGAACAAGTCACAGAGTAGCTTTTTGCCAAGTCCAGATACACAAGACAAGTCAACAGCAGTAGAGCAACAAATTAGAGTAACTCCTTTCCCTGCATCACTTCGGGAAATACTGATTTCAAGGGACAGGGCAGAGAGGTGACACGGTGCAGTGTTGCACCCTCCTTCTGTGACTCACCAGCTTGTTCCATGTGCACCAAAAGGACCCTATTGAGTGACAAGTCATGAACTCCCATTTTTAGAAGGCAGAAGTTGGGTTCTATTTGAATGGTGAGGATAGTAGTGGTCAAGCACAGGATCAGGAATAGCTCTAAAGGGCCTAAAAGACATTCCCTCAGGAAGAAACCACCTGGTGCTTGGTTTTTACATAGGAAATCATTGACAAGAAGGAGAACAAATGCTCTACACAAAGAGCAAGCTTGGTGCTGGTGGTAATGACTGCCTTCTCAGACATGGAGAGCAAGACACTGAGGTAATGACGTGCCTCCCAGGACTGCACTCAGGTTTCTGGCCTCTGCTGATATAAAGAGGCACCCCAAGGGGCAAACTATTGCCCAGGACAAGGAGCTGCCTCAAGGCAGAAAACATGTGAAAGCTTAATCTTTCCCTGGAGTTTAGGAGTTTGGGCTGTGCATTCCTTGTCCTCCTCCATTTACCTTCTCTATCATGATCTCAGGTCAGGCACCCACCAGAACAGAGGCCTCTTGTAAAGGTGCTGGCACAGAGCATGGGGTGCATGTAAATAGTGTGGCTAGAGCCCTCTCCCGGAAAATGGCTCCAAGCTAAGTGTTCTCCTCAGCCTGGAGGTACTGTAATGCACTATTTCCACCAACCTAGTCTGCTCTACTCTGCCTGGCCTGGCATGGCAGGACATGTTTTAATATTGTATGTCTGTAATAAGAATGAAGAGCACCTCCTAGCTTCCACATCCCAAGGGTATATAACCCAGATGTGTCCTGCCTTGAAGGCTGGTTGCCTGCTTCTGGCACTGAAGCAGGAGATCTGAACACAAATGCCAATCACATCATGGCCTGCACAGATGCCAAACCCTCAGCCAAGTGTGGAAGACTCTCTGGCCCCATACTTGGTTTTTAAGTCTTTCAAAATTTTCAGGGGGCTTTAGACATAAAGAAAGAGAGCACTGCAACTCTGTCCCCTTCACAGTGGAAGGAAAAAGGGCCACACACAGTCTCACATGCAAATAGTCGTCTGTGAAAGGAAACATTTTTAGGCCTGGATGCTCTACAGGCAGGAGGTGCCGCAGGAGGAACATACATGGAGTGGGAGTCTTTGGAAATTTTAGGCAATGAACAGCTGAAGAAGTTTCTATAGAGCATCTGGGAACCAAGGCTTTTCAAAGACATATCATATGTCCACAGATGGGCTGGCTTTCACTAAAACAACAAAGCTCAAATTAATTGGAACAACAAAACTCAATTTCATTGAAACCACATATTTAGAAAAAAAGAAACACAAACCACAAAAGCACTTATTTTCCTTGCCCACCCACACTTCGAGTCTAGGCTTCAGAGCACTGAAAATCCTACTAGAGTTTCTGTAAAGGAATGTATCTGAATTGCATACTTTGTATGCCAAACCAGCATATGTCACTCTTGCTGTGACACAGAAGTACTCAGTAGTCCAAGTGGCCCACAGGGAGGGAAGACTGCTCCCTAGCTAAGTGTTTATCCTGGAAAGTGGAGCTCAGTGGTTCAGCACCTTCACTAGGACCTGTTTAGGTATTTCGCTATGAGTTGGGCACTGGATAACATGTACACTCAGTCCGGGATTGGGACACAGATCTCCTCTTGACTAGGAAAATGACCATGAAGGTGAGATGTGTCACACCTGTTCCCTGGCCCACTGAACTCTGAATTCATCTTGCACAGAGTGAGGCAACTTCAGTGGGTGAATATGTTCTCCCCTTGCTCCTGAGATACAAAATAACCTGGTGTTTTGGGCAGCCTCCCAGAAGATGGGTTTTCATGGCCCTGAATACAGAGGAGGGACTGGATCTTGATCACCAGCACTGCCGGGTGTGTGCTATGACTGTTGAGCTATTCTTTAACAGGTAAGAAAACAAGTTCTCTTTCAGCAGCATTTTCAAATAACAATGGTAGCTGCTACTTTCTGCACTGACCTTTTTCTGGGAAGACTAGCAAGAAACACCTGGTGGATCCCAGTCACACCCCGGTCTGAGCCAAAGCGGAGAGGAAAACTGAGCTGCCCACCAAGTTGAGGTGACACTAAGGGACAAGTGCCAGCTGTGCAGTCTTTAGAGGATCACAGTCTGGGATTCAGTCCTTACCATTCCACTTAGATGGTACTCCAGGTGCCTCAGATCTATGCCCAAGGGTGGCCACAATGAAATGCTGGGTGCTGTGATTTAAAGAGGTTGAAAGGTTGAAGTAGACAACTGTTATCTGTGCCTTGTGAGGGGTGGAGAAACCCCATGCTGGACAAAAAGGGGCTAAGAGGGGAAGTGAAGTGACACTGAACCCATAGGAGGTATTTTTCTTCATGGCAAACTCCAACCAGAGCTCTCAGAAGGACCTAAGCTTGGGTCAGGTGATCTTTCTTCTATCCCCTAGGACTAGCTCCTTTGGCCAGGGCAAGGAGACTTACCTGTTTGTTTTCCTTGTATGTGTTGTGTAACCCCTGGAGGCAGAGCACGACTGTGCACTGGGGCTGTGGTTCGCTGGCCATCCATCCTGTGCCGGGAGAGTATCAGAGCCAGGTGAGGAATGCACAGCAAGTGTGGCTTTAAACGCATTGTCACATTGTTTGCTGGCTGCTGTTGCAAGGGCTCCGAATAAACTGAGGAGCTGCCAGTTGACAGCAGAGGGCAGATGCATCCTTTCCATGCGTTTTAAGAAACTAACATTAAAAGTATTGACTGATGCAGGCATGCCAACAGGGTAGTTTTTATGATGCCTTTGGGCTTAACAGCGCTGACACCCCGTGATCCTGCCTGTGCCCCAGCCCACTCCACTTGCTGAGGTCGCTCAGGGGTCTGAGTGGGGTGCTCTCCCGGGCCAGAGAAGCACTCACCATGCCCGTTCCCTGTCCTTTATTTCTGTGATGTGTTACAAGGCCACATACCAGAAACATAAAATGGACCTGCGCTTGCAGAGCAGCATGATGAGTGCCATCTACTGATAATTAAACATACAGCACGGCAGAGAGAGAGGCCAGTTCACTCACTGAGTCAGTGATACACACTGCAAATGGCATCAGCATTATGGCTCCTCATGGCTGCCAGCTCCTGTGACTTTACAGAGTCGTGGCAGCACCATGCTTCTGGGCTGCCAAGGCTTGCCTCTGCTGCAAGGTCGTCCCTTGAAGCTTCATCAACCAGCATTTCTTCAGGGATGTGCTGGGGTGTTTTGAAGCTATGCTGATTTTTGCTGCAGCCTTCAAGGGTAAAAACCAAACACTAATCTTTGGCAGGATTAGGCTTTGTAGAATATAAATGACCATTAATAAATTTTTAGTGTCAGTATAAGTGTTTGTATGAACTAGAAGCTGAATTGCTTAATCAGGCTAGTAGCAATTAAAATGGTAATTTTTCTGTACTAGATTCTGCTTTCAATTTTTACTCAAGTAAAACTCTTTGAAGTTAATTGGAATTTTGATTAAAGGCTCCTGGATCTGTGTCTCTGAATTTGTGCTAAAGAAGGTTCAACATTTGCTTTGGTTTTCTGCACACTGAGTTCACTGCTATGTATTAGTGCAACTGTACAATTAGTGGTAAAAAGAACAACTCCAATAAAGATCTCTGTAATCTAGTTCTTGATACACTTTAGGAAAGATCTTTTATCATGGAATGGATTTTAAAGTACTGCTAAAACAGGCTGTAAGATCTGAAGATCCTGGCCACTTAAATTGTTTGTCTTAATTATTTCTAGTCCCTATAAATGGCTTAGTAACATTCACTTAACTGTAATCAGAATTTGGGATTGGGTGGAAGGAAGGGAGACATTCTTGCTCTTCCTCTTTAGAGTTCAGGTCTTGGTTGTGAAAAACAAAACAAACAAACAAACAAAAAACTCAACAAAAAAACACCAAAAACACCACTGAAAAAACACCCTACTTAAATTACATACAACCATTAGCAGAATGAAAAGCAACTATGGTAACAGCTTTAAAAAGAAACATTTTTGTCCAAAGTGTTCCAAGAACAACCCCCCAAGCTCTGCAAAAAACTGTCCAAACTATGGTGAGGCACTTAGTATCATTTTCTGCAAAGTAAATTGAGGCACAATCTGTTCTTGTACTGAAGGCACTGGAAGAACCAGGGGAGAATTGTCACTGTGGCAGCCCTGACTCACACAGTTTTCACTGAAGCCAGGACAACAGCACGAGCAAATAAAGTCCCTGTGAAGGAAGGAAGATGTGCATGGAAAAATCCCCCTGAGAACAAGGAATACATAGTTTTGTTATGTCGTGGGATTTGCCTGGAAATTTGCTGCATGCTGGTGTCATCTTGTGGACAGATTTCACCACTCATCCTTCCAGGCAAAGGAGTGCTTTTTTCAGAGCTGTGACATAACTGATGCAAATATCACTTAAACCTCACTTGGGTCAGTTGCTGGTGTGAAAAAACGGAAAAGCAGAAAGAAAGGGAATAATCATGCAGAAATTATACTGACATTATCGAGCATGTGGATTCTGGTTGTATACCATCATTTATAAGAAGAGTATTATAGCTTGCGATCAAAATGCAGGATTTGCTCTGAGAACTCCTTTAGTATTAATAAACAAAGTTTCTTTAATTTTGAAATATATATATATATATATTCTTGACCTTTAAAAGACACATAGCAGATTGTAAATATCCTATACTAAGAAGTGCAACAGTTTATCAACAATTGATTTCTCTGCAAGTTTGTTGTGACTGTGGGATTTATTTATTTTATTTTACCCCAAGATGGCCATTGGAGCGCAGTTTCTTCCACTTTCCAGTTTAGCACCGCAGTAATTGGATTAAAATGCAAGGAAAGAAATGGCAAATAGTCTGCTCCAATTCAGAGAAATGTTTAGATCATTGTCTACTTTTTCTGGTCTCAACTTTGAGAAACAAAGTAAATTTAATCTTAAATATTTTTCCATATTCCTTCTAAAACATAGAAGCATAATATGAGAAGGGAAGGATTAAAAAGAAAATCAAAGCTTTATTATTACTATTTTGCAATATAGTACAAAATCCTTGAATACTCAACGGCTATGCTGTTACGAACCAAAACCATGTTATAAGCTGCTAGGTCTGCTTAATGGTTAGCCCAAGGGTCACAATTCCTGACAGTGAACTTTGAATTCTTCAATGGCTGCAGCAAGAATAACCCTCGCACTTACTGCATCCACAGGTCTGGATTGGGTATGTTGTGTGAAAATGAGCGCTTTGAAACTAAATGACTAACATTAACTCGCTCTGGTTGTAGCCTTCCTTTTGTATAGCATTTGCCGTTTGTACGGTAAGGTTCATCCCGTGTCAAACTGTTTGCATACAAACAGCACCCAGCAACATGCAGTCACAGTGGAGGAGCAGCTGAGCACACTTGTGGGAGGAAAGGTAGCTGCACATGTAGAAATAAGTCCCTGCTGTGATGAAAAAATGTCCGACGTGACTTTAAAAAAATAATCTGTCATTTAATGCAGTGGTCGGAAAGCAAAAGCACATTTCTGCGTAGCAGATCAGTGCGCAAAGGAGCGTGGACACCGCGGTGCTGAATACCAACTCGCGATGTTCCTGTTTTCTCGCGTCCTGCCCAAAAAAGCCGTGGCTACCCTGAAGAGTGGCCTCAGGTCCTGCCCGTTCCAAGATGTCAGATAGCTACGTGTGTGCTACGTCCGTAAAATCTCCCAGCGCTCCGCGATGAGGCACCTGACGCGTGTGCCTGGGCACACGAGCCACACCGGGTTTCTTCCCGCGGCGGCGGGTGCCGCCTGCCTCTGCTGCCTCCGCGCTGTGTCACCCGCTGTGTTCCCGCCCGCCGCCGCGGAACGCGGCCGCCGACGGCCGTTCCTGTGGAAAACACGGGTGGATGCGGCCGTTCTG
>NW_020799092.1:1866616-1882343 GCF_003259725.1 Athene cunicularia | reverse complement strand
CACACACACGCACACACACACCCCTGCCGTTTCGCACAAGCGCCGGGGCCGCCCTGCCTTCTGCCCTCCGGGGCACCGGCACCTGCCTGCGGAGCCGGCGGACGCGCGTGTTGGCGGGAGTTGCTCCTGAGGTGGGGGGGTTCTGGGGCAGCCTGGGGAGAAAGGGGGGGATGTCATTGATCGGGGTTGCAGCTTACGCGCGGTCAGTGCCGGCGCCACCAAACCGGGCAGCCCGAATCAAGAGACAGTTTGGAAGGATTCAGTGATTCGGTTTCCCCAGCCGTGGAAACGCTCGCCATCCCCATGGGGGTTTACGAGGTCTAACCCGTAAGCACGCAGCGTGTGGAGATCCTCTGGCGGAAAGTTCCTTATGGGGCACCGCTCTCAAGCACTGGGAGGCTGGTGAGCCCCCCGTGAGGAAAACGAAACCGGTTCTCCGGCTCAGGCGGGACCCAAGCGCTCTGCTTGCCGTGCTCTTGTGTAAACGTGTCTGCAGCTGCGGTAGTGGCACTTCGAGGGGGGGACATCCTGCACACATAAAGGCCTCTGCCATGCTTTGGGAAGTGCTTAACAAGCCCCTCAGTATAATATTAAAGATTTAAATAGCTGCTCATGGAGCTTGTGAACATGGTTTCCAATCACTACACTCTTTTTTGCCTTTTTTTTTTTTGTTGTTTAAATCTTGTACTTAGAGTGATTAAATAAACGGATATCTCTGAACTTCAGCTGTGAGCTGCTGTTTGCTTGGGTCAAAAGGTTGAGTGACTCTGATGGATGGAAGAGTGTTTGAGTAAAGTGTGTAGCAACTGGAAGGTAACATGCCAAAGAGATGCTTCATAGGTTCTGAAATACTGTATTTCCTCTCTCTTCTTAAAAACAATTCCAATTTTCTTAAAGACACTTGCTCCTGGCACACATCTCCCTCTTGCGTTTAGATATGCTGAATTCTTGTAGGATTGCCTGTTAATGCAGGAATGGTTGCAGTTTTTCTGTCTGGTTGGCTTTTGGGGTTCTGCCTGCAAGGCTTCTGCAAGGGTATGATCCCAAGCAGATGGTAGTTCAAGCATGCCTGAATACCCCTGTGTGCCCATTTTCTGGGGAAAATGGTATACCAAGTATAGTTGAATCAGGAGGTGACTTTGTTTTGAAAATAAACTGCTGGGAAATGAGCTTTTCAGTTGCAGAATTTAATCCTGTTGATTGGTTGCATCTCTTACTGTAGCTTGTATGTGGTTGTAGAGTTCACCTGTTTTTTTTCTTCCTTTTTCTATATTTAGGGTAAAGTAGAATACCTGGTGAAGTGGAAAGGATGGCCCCCAAAGTAAGTTGTGTTTTACTTGTCTTTTTCCTTAATATTTGGCAATAGCTTACACTGTATCTCTTCAACTGAGCATCTCATTCTTAACAGGTAATCTCTTGTGCCTCATTCCAATAAAGATAAACAAAACCAAGAAGCCACAAATCAAAACCAAATCTTACTTCCAGACTGGCAGCTGAGGGCTACAAACTCTGTGCCAGTCTGTTCTGACCTTTTTGCCACCACTGAAAGATTTCATTGAGTGCTTTCTAGATACCAGTGTTTTTAAAATCATTATGAGTTCAACTGGGAACTCTGATTCTTCTGAACTTGGAATGGCTACTGCTTTTCTGACTCAGCACCAAGAGGACCCCACTTTATTTTTAGAGCTATAAGCAGTCTTTTAAAATAGAAAACAAGTTGATGGTCTTGGCTTGTTGTCCCACTGCTTCCCCTCTGCAGTTCACAAATGGAAAGGGGCAATGTTTCAGATTTATTGATTGTAGCCAAATGCAGGTGATCTTTGTCCCTTTAAAATTACCTCCATCCTTCATTTCCTTGTCCTGAAACCTTCTGTTATTTTGAGTGTCTTTCCTCTTTTGCTTTGGTTACTATGTTGCAAAAAGGGAAAAAAAAATTTTCCAGCATTACTGTGCACTGATTACAGATACTTCTCATTAAAATGCAGCTGCTTCTGGAGAAGAGTGATTGCTCTTTGCCTAAATAGTCTGTAAAATGCTTTGAGATTAAAAGGATTAGGTAACTGGAGAATATTACTATATTGGCTAGCAGTCTAGTAGAAAAGCCTCCTGGACAAGCCATGTGGGGGGCCCTGTCTTTGCTTTTCTGTTTGTAACTGTCTGTGTGTGTACGCACACAATGTGCATGGGTACAACTACATTACACATGCCGTTGCTCTGTGTGTTGCTAAGCAAAAGGGGCTGCTTGTACACGTTCATCCTTGCAGTGGCAACGCAGGACCCACTAGGATGGTCCTGGTGTCCAAGAAGTTGAAATGTGTTCCTTCATGTCCAGTCCTTGTGCTTACAAGGGCATGTGTGAATATATGCAGCTTCCCCTCCCTGCTGGTGGTGAGAGAGTGACATTGTTCAGCTGGCAAAGGGTGACCTTGTGCACTTGTTGACAAGCACCAGTTGCCATATAGGGTGGGTCAGTTCTTGGACTGCTTCAACCTTCTGAGTAGCCAAGCCTAATTTAATTGCTGGTTGAGGTTGGGAAGTGCATTGGTAGTCTGTGAGGCACACCCCCCCCCCTTTTGGCCAGTAGACTGATGTTTATCCATTCTCTTTTCAACAAATGCATTGAGGTCCTTCTCTTGTAAAGTCACCTGCCAAGAAGGTGGGCTGAGACATGGCATAATGTTTCCTTGGAAAGAGCATCCCTTATTCTTATTGCTGCCTTTACTTGCCCTGCACCTTGGAACTCTGAGGGAGTCAGAAACTCTTTGGGGAGTTAAAAGCACACCCTTGTGCCCAGGGAGCGAGGGGACATCAAGGTTCCCTTCTTTTGATGCTGTCACATGTCCAAACACCTTCTCTCTTCCCCCAAACTCCAAATCTGAAGAGCACTGATATTCTTTTTTTCTACCCTCCATTTTAACATTTATACAGTGGTTTGAGTTGCTTAAAACCAAGATGCTTTGAGCATTGAAGTCCCTTACATGCTGCTAGCAGTCTCTGTTCCTTGTTTCTAAACATACATATGCCTGGGATGGCACACAACACCAGAAGCTGTCTGCATCTTTGTCTTCCAACATATTCAATTTCCTCATCCCACACTGTGTTTCACTTTTTTCCCCTCCCCAGCCTTGTTGCATTGCTCTTCGTAATCTCTGTACCAGTTATCCCATCATTTCTGTTGGAGGCTTCATGGAAGGGAATAAGGATAGGTCAATAGTTTGCTGCTTTCCCATATAATTGATATTTTATTGATTAATAAAAAATCTTGTTAATGCACTGCACCTCAAATTTCTGGATTATACTGCTGGAGTCAGGGAATGGAGGAGTTACAATCTGATTCTAGCTACAAGCTTGTTTACAACTTGGGTTGGAGTTAAGAGGGGAGGGAGAAGAGGAGGAGTAGAAGGAGGGCAAAGGAAGATCATATGATCTATGTTTTCCAGAGTGCTTGCTCTCTGCAATTCTGCTGCAGCCTGGGCTGCGTGTACCCATATATATAGCTCTGTGCGCATGTGCGTGACAAACTGAACCATGGGGTTTTTTATATGCAGTGTTTTGCCACTGCAGCGAAGCCAGAAAGTGATCTGCAGAGAAAAAGGGAACACCCATCAGTTGTTTGGTTTTTTTTTTAAAGCAAATCCCTTTTCTTCTCCTGCCCATGAAAAGCAATCCAATGTCTTTTTTCCCCCATTGTGTTATTATTTTTCTTAAATTTGTAGAATGAATGCCAGAATCCCTGCAGCTGGGAGGAAACCTTCCTCTGTTCAAACAGGATCTTGGCTTTGACAGCTCACAGTCAGGTTGCTGCAGGAGGCTTAAGCAACGGAGGGAAGGAGCAGGGGATCAGCTGGTTTTGAAGACTTGTCTGTTCTTAACTCTCTGATGTACAGTGCACTTCGGGATATCTGAATTTCATATTCTTGTTTCTCCCTTTTGTAAAAGAATTGTACTTTCATTTCTAGATCCATTTTCCAGGAATGCTCCTATATTTCAGTACCTTTCTTCTATCTAATGGAGAGATAAAATGGGAAAGCATTCCCAAACCACCTCCCCTGTGTACATATATGCATGTATCGCATGCCCTCATGTGCAGCCTGTACTTTGTCCAGAAATGTAAACATCCTAAAATGCTTCCCCCTTGTTTAAAGGCACTGATACAAATGCACCCTTGCCCACCTGCATGTGGCTCCTCTCTGGCCTTCCTCCCAGGGAGCTGGGAGGGGCTCTGCCTTCAGGCCCTGGACCTCACATTCCAGGAAAATTAATGTTATGAAGCGTCTGGGGTTTCAGACTTGCTTTCTTGCCTTTGAGTTTGTAGGGTAGAGACATGCCTTTTCTGGGCAAACATGACCCCTTAGAAGCAGACATCCCACGAGGACTACCTTGTGATCCTTTCACCTTCCACAGTGGGAGTTTTTGCCTGCTTCTCCCTGCTATTAAGTGAAGCTGTGCTCTTTGGGAACCTGTTTTGGCATTGCCTGCTGGGTGGGTTCAGTCCTTTCCTGTGCATCTGACTCCTTTCACAGTTGTCTGTCAATCGAGGAGGGAGATGGGGTAGTGAGTGACACTGTTCACAGGCTACATTCAGAGCATCGAGCTGATTTTTGAGTAGTTTTGATAGCCCTGACCACAGTGCAGAGGGGTTTGTCCTGTGCCAGTACAGAAATAGTGATGACCTCTGCTAGATAGAATTAACCTGCAGGGGGAGTCGAGCAAGAGGAGGAATAGTTGAGAAGTCGCCATCAACTTGCCTCAGGGCCCAGGTCTAAACATGTTTAGTTGAATGGCACCAGTGGAGAAAAATTAAACTCTTCTTAAATGAATACTTTTGGCTTCAGTGATTAGAGGTAATTAATAATGCAGGTGAGAAGGCACACTTACTCTTTGAGCACTCTAAATTAAGAGACCTATTTTTCAGAAAGCTGTATCAGATCACGTCTCAAGGTTCCATGGGGTCTGTTGGATTTGAGGGAGCGCTGCAGATGAGGCCTGTTTTAGGCATTGACTTAAAATCCAAGTGTCTTCACAGACTTTGCAAACAGCGTGGAGGGGGCCCTGGGGAGGAAAGTCTTCCCTGTTCTACAAAGAGCTGTTTGATGCTTGGCCCTGCCTGTTTTGGGAAGCGGAGTGTCTGCAGGAAGTCTGGGAGGCAATGGCTGGGATTCCTCAGAGCTCTCACAATGTTGTGGCAGGCCCCACCGACCCTTGTGAAGACAGTATCCAGGGCCACAGCACATGGGTAATAGGCCTGCAGAGAGAACATTTCATTTAAGTATTGTTTACTTTATATTCCTTATGTTTTTCTTCAGATACAGCACATGGGAGCCAGAGGATCATATCTTGGACCCTCGCCTGGTAGTGGCTTATGAAGAAAAGTAAGGATGCATGTTCTTTCTCTCTCTGGACACAGGAAAAGGAGATAGTGTCTTTATTTCACAGTGTGCATAAAGTGCCCTTGTCCCTACTCCAATCAAAGATGAGATGTGTAGCAATGAATCCTGCTTGATCTCTCTATCCTGGTGTTGGCTGAGGTGGGCAAGACAGGGTTAAAGCAGCTTTGATTGGCACTGTTCAGGAAATGAGGCCAAGAACAAGCAGCATTGAGCCAAAGAGCAATCATTCTCAGGTTTTAATCAGGTCCAGGGCTGGACTGGAGTCATGTAAGGTGATAAGTTTCACTAACCTATCCTTGAGCAGCTAAGTCAGAGAAATGCCCTTATTGCAAGGCTTTCACTCCTACAAGAAGCAATTCTGGGATGTTCTCCAAGCCCATGCTGGTCACCATTGGGTTTTAATGAAGGAAATGAGGGAGCTGTACTGTGAAAGGTAGAAGTTCCAACTTGGCTTTGTGCTGTGGTATTTAGTACTCGGTTTGATTTGTGTTCCTCTTTCACAGGGAAGAGAGAGACCGTGCATCGGGGTACAGGAAAAGAGGCCCCAAACCAAAGCGCCTCCTACTGCAGGTAGCCTCTTGCTCTTCTATTTCGAACTCGTTAGCTACTGCACTGCTCCTCTGCTCACAGAGGTGGAAACTGTCCATTTGCTATTGCATGGACAAAATTGGAGGCAACAAGCTAACACAACAACATAAAATCAGTGGGTAGGCAGACAGTTTTAACCTGTTAGCTGAAGAGCCAGCTAACTTATCTTTAAAAAAGGAAAACAAAACAAAAAAACCCCAACCAACAACAGCTCTTGCTCTCTGAACTAGGATTTTATCAACTTTGGGCTTGTGTGGTTGCAGGTTACCTGGTTGGCATGGTTTCTTAATTGCATGTTGTGCTTGGACTTCCCATCATGTTAAAGGTAACCACTGTTTGGAAGTGAGGTTCCAGCACACTTTAACTGTTGCCAAGCAAAGCAGCCAATCCTAGAAAGCACATATTAGGAAGATCTTAGATGGCAGTTGAAGAGGTCAGAGAAACAGTGTTGTAGAGCAGCACAACTTATCTTAGCTCATCTAGATGTGCAGGGACCGAACAAAGAATAGTTTCCTGACTCCAGGTGGGAGGCCTGGCTATATTATCAGATTTCTGTTCTGACCCTTGCTGCGTTGATGTCTTGGCAGCGGCTGTATGGCATGGACTTGAGGAGCGCCCACAAGGGAAAGGAGAAGCTCTGTTTCTCTCTTGCACGGAGGTTTGGAGGAGGAGACAGCAGCCTGCCAGGGAGTAAGCCAGGTCAGGCAGAGTTCTCAGAGAAAACTGGAGGAGCAGTCCTGCCATTCTCTCTCCGAAAGCAACGCAAAAACCAGAAGTACCTGCGACTATCAAGGAAGAAGTTCCCCCGCATGGCAAGCCTGGAGAGCCGAAACTGCAGACATGAGTTCTTCTTGAATGATGCAGTTGGCCTAGAGGCCAGGCAGGGCCCTGAGGACTGGGAGGCCATGCAGCACACCAGCAAAGAAGGTAAGACCAGACACCCCTTGGTTGTGAAGTTCTGGGGCATGCAAAGGATGCTCTGCTGTTTCCTCCTTGCTTGCCTCATCCTGAGATTGTGGTTTAGGTCAGGTCCTCAGAGCAGCTCTCTATGTCTCACATCATGGCCCTTTTGTCTGGAAGTTCCTTTCTTGTTTGGATAATAGCACTGATGTATCTGCTTTTCTGGTGCTGCTGCCTCTTTCTAGTCATATCAGTGACACCCCTCCCAGTGTTAGAAAACATGAGGAAGATACTGCAAGTTACTCCCCTTTTACAGTTTCCTCACAGCAGAGGTGACGTGCAGGTGTGATAGTGATGAACTCTGCCACAGTCCACATATCCACACATGCTCAGCCTGCTCCCCTGCCCAAAGGGGCTTGGCTGGCAGTGGACAAGTTTGGACACCAGCACTCCCCTCACAGTGTTGCTCTGAGGAGCATACAGGAATACTGTTAGGAACCCATTATGCGTTCCTCTTCCCCCTCCTTCCCTTTCCACACCCCATGTCCTCCAGAGTCTCTTGCTATAGAGCTATGTGAGAGGGGGATGAGGGAGATGAAGTAAGGATGGTAACTCCTGCATGATCCCACTGAGTAGGTAGTGTGAGTGTAGGCAAGGGAGATGTCCAAGCACATTTGGCATTTTGGGGAGTGATACTAGCATCTTGTGCAGGAGGGCTGTGGGATGTGTGCATTGCTCTGAGTTACCAGGGAAACTCTATCCCTGCATTATTAGAGCTTCTGAAGGCGTAGCTTTCCTGAGGAGTGGAAAACTGGGGCTTGTGCTGCTTGTAGTAGCTAAAGGAATCCTGTTACTCCTTGTTAGGAGTAGCTGTTAGCCAGGCTGGATTAGGAAAGATTTTGGGGAGATGCCTGTGTTCTGGGAATCAACACTATCCCCTCCTTTCTGACAGGGATTCAAACAGTGCCCAAAATCCAGGGAGGCAGCAATGAGGGTAGCACAGAGGAACCCAGTGTTGCGTCCTGGCAATGTGCAAATGTGCGGAGCTGTTCCCCACCCCGCACCCCCCCCAGCCCTCGAAGCTCTGGGCTCTAAAGCAGTTGGGGATTGTAAGAGTGAATTGGCACTACAGAAATGTAAAATTGGTTTTGTTCTCCCCTTGATGCATGGACTGCATGAAATTCCAGTTATTGTTGGAGGGAGGATGCGGGGGCTTGGACTCTTTCTGAGGTGAAAGTAGGCACTCCAGGTATTTCAGACAAAGGCCAGAAAATACACCTTAAGGTGCCCTCGTTCCTTACCCAGGTTAGGACAACAAGGTGTATAGTACCACTACAGTGGCAGGGACAGGGTATGTTTTTCTTCCTCTCTATTTTTGTGGCTGTCTCTGGGGGCTGGGGGGAAGTGAGTCTTTGGGTGGCAAAGGGAATGATAATTATTCTTACAGTGAGAAAGTGCAGGAATGCTTGGGTTTCTTGTATGGAGCTGTCTGAGAGCAAAAGAAGGATATGAGAAAGGAGAACAGCCTCTCCATGAAGAAGTATTAATGGATATTTGAGAGAATCACACCCAGGCTGCATTGCAGGTACAGTACAAGGAAGACCCTCCATTTTGGGTCCCTTTGACTCCCATAGGAGTATGTGAAGAGCATGTACAAGGGTTGGTGAATTTTTCCTTTTCAGCAGGGTAGGACATTTACAAGCAGGTGAGCTCACACCTGGATAAGTGTGCTTTCCTGACAGCCAAACTAGGGACTGAGATGGGGTGAGAGGTATTGGGGAACTGTGGATAGTTAGATGAGCTGGATGGTGTTACAGACAGTCTTTTGACCTCTTTGTAGGCTACTCTGGTGCTGGTGTATGTCTGGACACCTTTGCTAGTCTTTTCCTATTATATCATGCAGTGATCCTCCATTTTCCCTTAGCCTCTGAGGAGAGGGCTTGCCCATGGTCTTTCTTGCCTTGTATGTGCAGACTCAGCACAGGCTGATCTCACCCACCATTTGTCAGAAAGGAGGCCTCTTTTCCATCCTTCCCTTCCCTCTCTTCTTCCTTTCTTCTCCTTCACCCTCTCTCTCTCTCTCTCTCTCTCTCTCTCTCACTAACATGCTCTTATCTGCCTCTCCTGCAGCAGATGTGGATGGCAGCCTCCCTTGGATTCCCACTGTGCCCCCCAGCGAAGTGACAGTGACAGACATCACAGCAAACTCCATTACCGTCACTTTCAGAGAAGCACAAGTGGCTGAGGGCTTCTTCCGAGACCGGAGTGCGCAGTTCTGAATCTCTGTTTTCAGTGCTCCCCAAAACTAGTGCTTTTAGGGTGGGGCTAGGGAAAGGTTATTTTATCCCTTAAGAAGAAAAAAAAAAATCCAGAATGTCTCCTCTTAAAATGTTTACAGAGACCTTAATTTTTTTTTTCCCCCTCTTCTCCTTTTTCCCCTTTCAGATACGCAAAAAAGGGCAGTGTAGGGGGTGTGTATTTGTCATTGTTTTGTCCATCTGAAAAACTGACAGCCCTTTCCCTGGCAAAGACTCACCTCCTAGATGTGAAAGCAGCAAGCTGAACAATTCACCTTTTATCCTGTTAAGTGGTGGCAGCTGCATTTGTGGGGAGAGGGCATGTGGAGGTGGAAAGAGAGCTGGATCTCTAGCCTGTCACCTTGTTCTGCAATTGATATCCCTTGGATAAAGATACTTCTCTGTGCATTGCTCTTCCCACCTTCCTCCTCCCTCTCTTCCTGCAGCACGGAGAGGCGATGGATCCTACCTGTGTAGATAACTCCAGCCTGTTAAGACTTCCTCTCCAGTGCTGTCAGGACTTCAGAACCGTATTTGCCTGTCTGTGGTAAGTCAGACTTTGCAGCATGAGTCTGTATAGACAGCAGAGGTTTCTCCCTTTGATTGTTGATCATGCAGAAAGACTAAAATGCATCTCTGAATGGCAACATAAATTCAATTTGCCCTCATTAAAAGCTCAGAAACCCAGCACAGTCGAGACATACCATTCTGTATATGCTAAACAGGATTTCCAGGCTCAGCTCTGCTGAGGAATGTGTTATGGAAAGTGGGGTGTCTTTACCCTTTGCCAAATTCAGTATTAATAACAAATGCTGCCCTGAATCTGTTGTAATAACTTGATTGAAAATTTACTCCTGTCTCCTGGGAGGAGGGGCTAATAGGACAACTGAAGCGTTGCCTGGCACTGCAAAGATATCCAAGATATTGGCACAGGCCCAGGACACAGGAATTGGACAGAACTGAGCTAGAAATGGACCTTGATAGGCAGCAAATTCTGTTCTTGGATCTCCCCATTGAGAGATCCAAGGTAAACAACATGTGGGGAAGGCATGTATTGGATTTGAAGAGGGGAAAAATTTTCTTAATTCTTAGCAATGAGAATTCTTGGATTGTACTGCCTGAGTAATATTCTTCTGTGACTCCAGTCTCCTCACAGTATCTGTGATCCTGTACTACTTTACTGATGGGAACTTCCCCTTGGAAGGCTTAAAAATCTTTGCCAAGGAAAGCGGTCTGCATTTCAATAGACCCTGCCTGATCTTGCACTTAAAAATGCCTTGTTCTGGACTGCCTGTGACACTTTGAAGTTTTCTGAAGAATTGCTGTATTTTGAGTTGGTAATTTAGCATAGCATCTGTTCTTGCACACGCATGTTCTCTTACTTTTTTTTTTTTTAAAAGCAAATTTTATTTAAATAAATTTTAAAATATAGACCTTTTCCTATGGAAAGCAAGAAAAGTAAGCTAGAGTCTAAGGTGGGGACTGCAGGACAGAGTGCTCCAGGGTGACATTGGCTACTGTCATGATTACTGTCCTCAAATCCTTTGTTTCCTCTCACCACTACACCTGAAGCATCTCTAATCTGCTGTATTTATTCTAAAAGAAGTTAAGAGCCTTCTGAGCTCTGAGGTAAGACACCTGTTAAAATCCTCAATGTGTTTATTTGAAGGGCTTGGCTGCTGGCCTGCAGAATTTTGGAGCTCTGGGGCTTCTTGTCCTCCAAACACCTACTTTTTGCAAAGTGCTTGGACTGCCCCCTGTTTTTATTAAAAGCAGGTTTTACCTCAAATAGGATATGGTAGCTCAGTGTAGACTTAGGATTTTCCCTTCCATCTCAGAGCTGTTTGAGCAGATGTGTCTTCGACTGTGTCACAGCAGTTTCAGCAACACTGGGAAAATCATCAGTTTCTGGACAAACCTTTTGTCTCTCAAAGAAGTGACGTGGGAGTTTTATTATGGAGAAATCTGAGAAGGTGAGAAGTGGAAGCTGGGGGGGGAGCGGGGGCTGGGGGAGGCGGAATTATGTGGTGGGAGGAAGAGTGAGTGGGAAAGAAGCTTGCAGTAGCTACCAAGGGCAAATTGATGAGGTAAGCATACAAGCTCAGGATGTTTGTCGAACGTGGGTGTCCAGAGTGAGGCTTCTGTATTTGGAGTTGCACCCTCATTTGCAGGATGTGGGGTCAGACAGTGTTGTCGTTGTCACCCACGTGCCCCCTCTTCAAGACACCTGCCAAATGTGCTGAATAGCTGCATCTCTCTCTTCTTGTGACCAGTGGACACACCGCATGGCTGAGTCCACTCTTGAGGGTTTAGCAGATCAAGTAGTCAGGTTGCAGAAGCATAACATTTTAGCTTACTTCTTTTTAAAAAGTCTTGAACTTCAGCTCATCCTGCTAAATCTTCATGGCATTTATAGGATTCTTTATGCTAATACAGGTACTGCTGCCTTTGTCCTGTCTTAGTGTACAAATACACCAAAAACTTTCCTATTTACTAAGGTTCCTGGCTTTGGCTGACATAGGAAGCAATGCCAATCCTGTGTCAGGAAAGAACTTGTCCTAATAAACTGGATTTCCATCCTCTGCTTTTCTCTCCACTCACCAGCTGAGACTTAGCCATGTTTTGTTTTGGCGTTTCTCTTTAAACATTTTTTTTCTTCCTCTTACAGTGCAGTTTTGAAAGACCTGTGGTGGTCTTTCAAAGAGGATCCACCCACAGCTTTAGATCTTAATCATTTTTTGGATCAAGCTAGCTTGAGTTGTTCTGGTGACTAATCATCTCGCTACATGAAGCTTGAACAAAGTACCTGGCTACCATGCTGCTTTGTGTACAGGTCAATGAGGAGTTAACCCTTATTGGGTTAAGCGTGGGTTTGATTTGTGTGGGGGGGGAGGAGTTTGTGGTAGGAAACTAAGCAGTTACTGTGTTGGGGTGGACTCTTTTTTTTTTTTTTTTGACATTAATGAATTTTTGCTTATCTTGAAGATCTTTTTGAGAAGATTTTTCTCTTGATCTTTTTAAAATGTGGCTCTATTCCATACTGTCTGGTGACATATCATTGTAAACTTCCTTGGTAGAGCTGGTCTTCAGGAACTTTAAAATTAGCTTTATTCCACTTCTGCAGGTGTAGAGGTGTATGGGGTTTTACTTGTGAAGGCAAGAGAGGTTGTCTGGGTTTACTTGTCTCTTCTTTTCAATACCATCTACCTGCCAGTTCAACCCAAAATCTGAAAATTGTTTTGGGACCTCTTGGGCTAATATACTGTGAAAATCAGATGCTGTGCTTGGAGCTTTGTTAAGCATTCCATTTGATTAGAAGAGCCAGAATAGCATCCAGCTGAAGCTGAGTTTAATAATTCTATTTGAAGCACAAGCTGAGAATAGAAACAGGCTAACTCTCCCATACCTCTTTTGGCTCCATGGCTATAAACAAGAAAAACTTCAGCCAGTGGAAATTACTGAACTGTATGCAAGAAACAAACTTCTCAAAAGAAGAGCTGTTCTGATACTCATTCTTAGAACTATTTCCATGTGAGAATTTACCAGTCACGTTTGGGGGACAGAAGTTTTTGTCATAGGTCTTTTCACAGTGAACTCGCTGTATATATGACAGAACTGAGGGCCTTCATGAGAATGGAAAACCTTTATTGTTAACACAAAAAAAAAAAAAAAAAAAAAAAAAAAGGAAAGAACTGCCTCTGTTTCTGGATGGTTATAAACTAGATGTTACTGCTCTGATATGTAACTGATGCCTTGGAACAGCAAGTTTTAACATATAAGCAGTGGCATTGTACCTCCTGCATGCTCCTTATTGTCTTGCATTTGCCTGGGGGCCCTTCTGCTTGTGAAGTGAGACCAAGGTGGTTTTTTGTTGGTTTTATTTCCCTTTTTCCATCAAGTCCAGGATATTACTGTGAGAACACCCAAAGGCACTTCCATTTGCCAAAATAAGCCCAAATTTGTTAGTGAATTGACCCTTGCTTGTGTTGGAGCCTCAGAAAAAAAGAAGCTTACTGAGAAATGAATGGCTCTTTTTTTGTTGTTGTTAGTGTTGTGAAACTGTCCAGAATTGTTGTTCTGGTGTTTTGTGACTGAATGTATAAAATTGTTTGTTCACCTCACAGGGGGCCCTTGGCCCCAGTACCATTTCCTGCTGTATGCCAGCTAGTGCTGTTTGATGGTTTCACTGGAATAGAGAAGGGAAGCTTTGCATGGGTCAGAAAATAGGCAGGGTAGCTCATGCAAGACCTTTGGTGGTAGCCCCAACAGAGTCCGGGGTGCAGAAGACAGCAGTGAGGGCTGTCAGCCACATCCATGTGTTTGAGCAAAGCTAAATCTACCACCACCTCTCCGTCCGGTCCTCTCAAGCATTAAGTTTGTGCTTTCTGAAGTAGGGAAAGTGCAAAAGCCTCCTTTTCTAAAGCTAATTGGTATCTACCAGTCTTCTGTTCCTCCCTTGCCTACCTGCAGCCTAGAAAGGCAGTGGGCCATCTAGGAAAATGGTAGGGGCAGCTGTTTGTCAGGGAGGGAGTTGCCTCAGAGTTGCTCTTGCTAGGCAGTTGAGGACAGGCCTTTGGGTGAGCTAGCAGCTGAGAGAGAAGGCATGTTAAAAGTGGAAAGAACTTGCAGTGAAGCTGATCTTTTGCATCAGTGGGTGGATGCCCCTCAGAGTTCTGAGTGGGCCCCATGAAAAGGAGATGGTCAGGGCTGTGTTTGTGTATCTCTTTTACCATTTGGGAAAGCAAGGGAGATGTGTATGATAACAGCTTGCAAAGGTTATCTTCTACATGGGAATGTATAGCAATGGCACACCCAGGTAAAGGGAACACATAATTTTTGCCAGCTTGTTTTGAGACAATAGCTTGTGATCAAGAGACCATGTTGTCCTCTGCCTGCTGAACTTACTGTCCTCGCAGAGAAGGTATGAACCTTCCGGGTGTCAAACCACCTGGGTTCCACCCAAGCAGCTGGTCAAGATAGGAAGGCCTACAAAACAGCCCAAGGACAACTGGGAGGAGAAAGAAACAATGGCTTGAAATTGAATGCAAACCTTTCACATCCTTTCCTGTAACAGGTACTTCCTGGAGTAATGACCCCTTCTCTTCTACCTCTCTTCCCCTTGCACCCTTTATTTCTTAAAGTACAGTGGTTTAGCAGGGAGCGGTTGGCAGATGATCCCTAGTTAACTGGGAGTTGTAGAGAGGAGCAGAGCTCAGTAGGAGCATGTAATGGCTGACGGGGGAGAGATATTGCTGCCAAGTTGGGATGGGGTAGAAGCTTTGCTGCTGAGATTGCAGCACAGCCCACAGCAGATGGAAACAAAGATGCTAGGGGTTCTTGTCCAAGGATGCCAGTCCGATGTTGAAAGGGAGAGCTCATAAGATCGTTCAAAACCCCTATCACAGCCTATCTCATTACTGGGGTAGCAGAGTTTTGACTGGAAGGGGGATTTTGGAGGAGGAGGAGGTGGAAAGCCTTTTTTATTATTATTTTTTAACCAGAAAATGTAGAGTCAGCACAAAAAAGCTTTTTGAAAATCTGTCGAAATGTTAAGCAGCTTTTTTTTGTACTTTTAAATCTGAAGTATGTTTTGAAGCACTTTGGAATGCAAAGCTCTAGGAGTGCTAAGTACTCCTTACCGTCTGTCTAAAAGTGGCATTTGAAAAGCAAAAGATGAATCTGTTTCAGGCTGCTGGCTGCTCCTTATCATTTTTCCAGAGCTGCCACCCAGACCTTTGCTTCCCTCCCATGGCTGAAGGGAGAGTGTGCTCCACCGTGCCAAGTAAAGGAGGGCTCCCTAAGGGAAGAGAGGAGACCTGCAAAGTCCCTCACTCATCCTCGGGGTGCAGGTTTTGCTTCCTTCTTCCCCACCTCCTTTGTCTGAGGAAAGGGAAAAATGAAGTTGAGTTTCAGTTTGGGTGGTCCTGGTCCGGAACTACGACCACTTCTTCCAGCCCTGGAGACATCTTTATAGAGTTTCCTGTCTGAAAAACTGCACCTTATTAGCTTAGTTGAGGAACGGGGAGTTGCCTGTCCTTCTGCAGGGAGTAGGGAGGAAAGGAGGATGAACCAGGAGCTGTATTCAGTAGCTGCTGGATTTTTCCAGAGGCTGTTTCCTCACATCATCTCCAACAGAACAGCGACAAAAGAATTAAAATTGTTTAGATGAAGCTTTTGTTCTGTGTATCTCAACAACCTTTTGAGCAGGCTAAGATGAATCTTTTCACCTAGCCAGCTCTACAGCTGGGGGAACCCCAGTTCTCTCGCTGAGTTTTCAGCACCAACCTTTTCCCTTAGCATCTGCACATCGTTTGGACTTTTGCACACTGACTCATCTAATTTGGTATGCTTCCTTTCTGTTGGGGGGGCGAAAATGGGGGATGGGGTCAGTTAGAGGGGAGGGTCCCCGATTATTTTTGTTCTTGTCTCCTCTGTTGTTGCCGTTGTTCCTGTCAGCACGCTAGAGCATCTGAGTCTTTGCACACACAGAAAGCTTCCTTTTGCACAGAATGAGCTTCTGGCTTTTGTACAGACTAATTGAATGTAGGGGGG
>NW_020799092.1:1861634-1866566 GCF_003259725.1 Athene cunicularia | reverse complement strand
GGGGGGGGGGGGGGGGGGGGAATAGGGAGTAAACCAATTCCAAACAAACCAATCAGAGTATAATGCCTTTTCTGAGCAAGTATGTGCTGTAAAAGGAGATTGTAATAGCAAAGGGAGGGCAGGCTCAAGTATAATTTGACACAAAGTGTGGTTTTATTTTTGTACTGATATGGATAAGAGACTGTACAGCATCTATTTATTTAGATGATTTATGTGGTAAATGTTGCAAACAAAATTATTAAAATATTAAATATGAGAACTGACATTTACCTAATGGTCTGTTTGTGTGGTCATTTACCTCCCCTTACTTTAATTCTACAGCTGAGTTATTTTTCACCCGTCTCTTCTGTTGGTATAAACATGCAGTGTGGCTGGAAAAAAAATGGAAAAGGTGTGTGCGTGTGTGAGAGAGATCAGTAAAGAAGTATCAATGAAGAATGGAGCCTGCAAAAGACTGTTTCTGACATTACTCATTACTTTAATTCAAGGAGGTTAGGTTTTTAATTAATTTTTAACCCACTGGGTAAGTTAGAGCTGTACAGAGGTGACCTGGGATGGTTGGTCTTTAATGGATTAGAATTTGAAGAGGAGAACGCCAGTGGCAGGGTGACTGCTGCTCTGGATTTAGGGACCTCTTGATGTCCTCACGTGATGCTCCAGTGCTAGGACAGCTCTGCCAGCACCAGGAGAGCGCTGGTGTGCCCCATATCCTGTATCCCTTGTGGGAACAGAAGATCTGAGGTGAGGTCTGGGCTGCCAAACATGCTCTGCTCTGGTTGCCAGTGGGGAAGCTGCTCTCCAAGCCAAAGCCTCTGGTGGGTTGGCCTGCAGGGCTTTTGAGGAGCTCTCCAGGAACACAACAGCTCCTGAGTGGAGTTTGGTCCCTGATTCACTGCAGGTAACATGAGGCTTAGCTGAGGAGCTCGAATCCTGGATCCTGCCAATGCTCCATGGAGAGAATTCCAAATGTCATTTTGTCCACTTTAGTTTCTGACTAGTTCACTCAAGAGAGAGGCTAGCTGTTAATTGGGGTGCCTCAGCAAATGAATGGAGCTGATGCCTTTAGTAGGTGTAACGTGGGGCTGAGCCCTGCATCCGAATGCAGCTATGACGTCAATCACAAAAGCATGCGGAGCAAAAGCAGAGGGGGATGGGGTGTATTTCCTGAGTCGGTCATGGCTTAGGGCAGCTGCGGTTAGGTCTTGCCAGTGTTACCAAAGCACAGACAGCGTGCTTGCCCTGAGCCAGGGAGGCTGGATTTGAGTGATGGCATCGGAGCAGACTCCAGCCAGCCACTTACTTTCTGGCAGCAGCTAGTGAGTCAGGTGAAGTTGTAAGGAACTGCAGTGCAGTTACGGGAAAGCCTACTCTGAAGATTGTGTGCTCCTACCCCTGCCAATGCTGCAGAGGCTGGCTGGCGCTAGAAACTCATAACGGCTTGTCCTTTCACATGCATGTGTTGGTTGGATTAAAGGATAATCTGGATAGTACTTTGGGTTTTTTTCTAATAATCTGTTGCACGCTGCTTCCTTGATCCATGCAGTGCAGGTGGCTTGCCTTGTGAAGCTCTCCCAGTAGGATACCCAAGAACAAGGGCACTTAGCTGCACTGCAGGATGTGCCCCTGGGCCCCTGCTTTGGTAGGCAGCACCCAAAAGGCGAAACCACACGGTGTGAGCATCTTGGTGTTCTCCAAGAAGCGTGGAATGAAATGCAGCCTCCGTGGCCCCTACAATGGCAAGTGCTGTCGGGAAGCTGGTAGTCACCCCCTGCCTATTCAGCACCATTCATCTTCCCTGCTTTTGGTCCTTCTCTTGCTCGCCAAGTGATTGTTTTTGAAGCAAGGATGCAAGAAGCCTGCAGGACTTGTGTAATCACCCCGATCCAGCAGCAGACTGGGTGGCTGGGCCCGTTTGGGAACTCCCAGGTGGGCCCCAGGGATATGGGAGTACCCCAGTGGCATAGGCACTGCATGAACTCCATGGGCCGCCTCCTCTCTCCGCTACAGCAGAAAGTTACTGGCCTGGAGGGGTAGTTGTTCTGGCCCCACTGAGCCACCCAGAACCGCTGCACAGGGGGGTGGGTACACAGTCAGCTCTGAGGGGTCTGTCTTTGCTCTTGCATGTTGCAGAGTTGCAGCTGGGAAATCCTACTGTGTGTTGACATGGATGAACCCCCCAGCGCCAATGGTTTGCTTCAAAAACAATGCAGTGTTTGCTTGCAGGGCTGGGGTGTGTGCAGCTGCATCAGCTCCTGGTGTAGGTGAGGGAATGACTGTTTCTTTACTGAAATCTGCTGCTCCTGACAGTGACCTCCCTAGACCAAACAGCAATGGAGTTGGTTGATCAACCCTTGGAGTTGTTCTAATGGAGATAAACACTGATACTCCTGCCGGGTCATGGGTCTGCAAAAAACTGAACGTGGAAGGAGCTACCAGCTTTGAGCAGGTGAGTTTCTCATTATCAAGTGCCATTTAAAAAAATAAACAAAAATGTTCTTGCACCAGCTGCTGTCCACCCATGCTCATACACCGCTTGCCAGTGATTTTGGTGAGAAAGGTCTTGCTCCCTCAAAGCTTACTGCTTCCCTGCACTGGCTTTTCTGTGCTAGCAAGAAGTGCTGTGGTGTATCCTACGGCACCAGGGTCTTGCAGGCAGTAACGCACCAAAATAATTTTGTATTTCAGTGTTCGTAGTGAACAATAGCTGTTCTGAGAGCGCCATCTTCCAGGTTGGTTTTGGTTTGTTATTTTGGTTTTTGTTTTTTTTAAAGTGTTTTACTGGAAATGTGAATGAAACAAAATACTCAACAGTGCTCTGAACAGCTGGGTATTCTGCTGCTACTTCGCCTTCTAAGAATAAAAGTTAGATGAAAGAGCCCAGTGTTGGGCAGTACAATGGATGCTGACCATGATTTGAGCAGTTGCCATAGCTGGAAAGAGGGTCTGGATGAAAAGAGGATCCTGCTGATAAGTGGAAGGAGAAAATAACTAGAAAGAGCACATGGAGCTCTCCGAAATGCTGCTGCCCCTTCTGGGCCACAGATCGGGGGTGCCCTGTGCGTCTACCCTGAGGTGAGGTGTGCTGCTTGTGACCCCTATGTCTGTTTGGGGACAAGGCCATCAGTCACAGCTGCTGCCTGTGTGCCTGCATAAGGACTCCCCCTATTTGATTTGCGAGTGCCTGCTTTTTTAGGGTGGATGATACCGATGGTTGGAAGTTCAATTATTTGATGCTCATCCACAAGTGTAAAAGCAGTTGTTTAAACGAAGTGAACAGTAACAATACACCAATTTAAATGTGGATGGTGTTAATGAGCACTTAATGTGCTAAGTTAAAAGCAGTTAAAAAAGTCTAAAGCAATATGCAACACCTGATCGACTTGTTCTTTTGAAGTCACCTTCAAGCCTATAAAGAACTGAGATTTTTAAAAGCGGTGCCTAGAGAAACAGGGCAGTCCAGAAGGACTTGTTCCATTCTAGGTAAAAGTCTGAGGTTTTGTTCTCTGTTGGCCTGTGATAGTAAATACCTGAGAAAGGGCCACTTACAGCCTATTCTCGAAGGAAATTATATGACCTAAATGTAGAATTATCGGACCACGGTTCAGTCCCTGACCACAGAAATGCCGTGTTCTCTGCATTGTGCGCATCTCCTGAACCAGGGTCCATGTGACTGTCCGTTGGCCTCTTGTCAGCATTCAGCAACCTCTCTCCATCCACCTTGCTTCAAATGAGGACAGGTGGCGAGGAATGCATCCTTCTCTGAATCACTTTTCCTCTGCTCAGAGAGCTTGTGGTGGCTGCAACTGTGCAGCTGCCAAGGTGAGAAAGAACAAAATGCTACAACAGATCTTGCCTGAGTCCCAGGCAGTGAGGAAACCTTGCTCTCCTACCTGCTCACCTTGCTGTTGGGAAACCCGTCCCTGCTCATACTGACAAATACAGCCATTTCCAGAAAACTGTCCTTCTGGGTAGAACTTCTGAGCCAGAGGTGTAAAGGGAAAGCGAATGCAAATGGAGAAAGAGTTAGCAAAGACCCGAGGGGCTGTGAGTGCTCCCTGCCAGGCCAGCTGAACAGCAGGAGGCAGAGAGGTACCGATGCTCTGCGGGTAGCTGGTGAGGTCACGGGGTTTGGGAAAGAGCAGTGAAAGCAAGTTGGCCAGTGCCTACAGCCCTCCTCACAGCTCCCCCTTTTCCCAGAAGGTATCATTCTGAAATGCACCCCCTCCTCAGCCTAGAAATGAAGGCAAAGCAGAACACGCTGTTCTGCAGTGCCAGGTAGTACCGTCAGGTAATGGAGGGCCATGAGCTCCATGTGAAGACAGCTGCAGGGCCATCACCTTCCATTTTGAATCAGAGAGACTGTTTTTTCCTTTCTTTTTAGCACCTGTAAGAGAGTGTAAAGCACAGTGCAAATTAAGTAGGATTTTGCAGTAACACTCAGAGCAGGGAACTCCTCGGTGACTGAACATTTTTTCAATTTTTTTTTTTTTTTTTTTGGTTAAGGTTTATGTAGCATGCTTGGCCCATTTACCTGGCAGTACCTTAAAATGGCTCAAAAATGAGAGCACATATAAGCGCCAACCAAAAGGAAACAAACAAAACCCGGATTTAAGCACCTTTATTGCTAGATTTTTGCCTGGGTAGGTACTTTAAGACTGGCCACTTCCCCACGTACCCTGCGCTGGCCAGAAGCGGGTGACGGTGCATCTGCGTATGCAGAAGGAAGGGAGGAGTCTGCGCGGGCCCCGCTGCCGCCATTGCTTTAAGTAAAAAAAAAGGGCCCGTTCGGGCGGGAAGGGGCTGAGGCGGCAGAGGTCTGCCAGGCCGCCTGCCCTTCCCGCCCCCTCGCGAACCGCTCGCCGCTGGCTCCCGGCCTCGCTCGCTGTCCCGCGGGGCAGAGGCCACGGGTGTCCCCGTAGGGGCGGACGGCGG
>NW_020799092.1:1840714-1861584 GCF_003259725.1 Athene cunicularia | reverse complement strand
CATATTACACCTTTTTTTTTTTTTTTTTTTTTTTTTAACTTGTATGCTTCTGTTCCTCCCTTTGGGAAAAGTTTTAACTTCTTGACAAATTTGACTCCCCAAAGGGAACGAGAGCGTGAGCTGTATGGGCCCAAGAAGAGAGGACCTAAGCCTAAAACTTTTCTCCTGAAGGTAACTCTTATTTAAATAACTTAGGCCCAGCCGATTGTCTCTCAGACCTTGCCAGTGGCGTGCCCTTGGAAGGACTGGACTTTCAATTGACTCGTGTCTGCTGCCTGGCTCTGGGAACGCAGGACAACCTGATGGGAAAGTGGGTGGGGGGCAGGGACACAGAAGTGTGCAAGGGGAGAGTGTGTGTGCGTGCAAGCGACGGGTGCCCCAGCAGGACAGTCGGTATATGTAGATGTGTATGGTGAGGCTGCAATCTCTTTTTTCAATATCTTCTCCTTCTTTACGGCCTTCTGCTGCCGCAGTGGAGAGCTAGCCAGCCCCGCTCCCTCTTCCTTCGACAGCCTATTCCATCCAGCCCGTGCCCTGCAACTTAGCAGCATGCTGAGCGGTCAGGCAGCTGTGACGGGAATCCCACTGCCACTTATGCTCCTCTGATTGGTTTCAGGATATAGGTACTCCATGGGAGTTTCATGAAGGGTTCATGTTTTGATCTGTACACTATCATCTTGTTTTTTGAGGGGGGCTGGGAGTGTTTGACCTCTGCATAGGATAGCAGCTGAAGTTTTCAGTTCCCCTCTGATAGACCCAGCACCTCTGCAAGAAGGTGTTGTAGCATCTCTGCTTGCTTGCAGTGAAGAACAAGGAATGTAGTCCCTAGTGCAGACACCCCCCCCCAATTTTTTTACTTTTTAAAATTAAGAAATCCGTTAGCTGTATGACCACTACGTGAGTTCTATCGATTTATTAGTTACAGACAAAACTCCTTGCTTTGCTCCTTTCTTCCCCCCTACTTACTATCCGACTATGTCAGTCTCAGATTTCAGGTGAACGTAGAAAAAACATATCTCTCTAAAATTAAGAGCGTGTTCACAGCTTCCCTGGCTTTGATCTGGTATGAAGCCCTGGGACAGCCCTGCGGTAAGGCATCGCTATCACTAAGTCATCCTATGGCTTTGGGCAAGTCATTTAGCCTTTGTGCATGCTTCCCCATCTGTGAAACAGGTTAATACTTTTCATTTGCTTGACAGCAGTAGAAGCTTTACTCAAGTCAGTGCATCACTTTAACTGTATGAGCACTGGAAAGAGCCGTGAGGGGTAGGGTGTCACCTTTTCTCTGCTTTGCTTTAAGGGGACATAACGAAGCACACAGAAGAAATGCAGGAGCACACGTATTCTCATGCCCCAAGTAAAACACAGGGGACCACGTTAATCCTTGGGAAGTCCTGCTGATGGTACTGTCCTTCTCCCTCACTGACTGTTTTTCTGATAACAGTTTTATACATCTGCATACTCGGATTTACAAACAGAACCGATACTGTACTATCTCTTACACTTTATTCAGGGAAACTAGACTAGTTGGTTTTTCTCTTTCTGGCAGTCATGCATTAAATTAAACCCTTGTGTTTAGGTTTCCAACAATGCAGAGGAACGCTTAAAGGGAAACCACCAGCTTAAAATAGTTCTCTGCTTGAATTAAAAAATAGTAGTATTTGTAACACCTGACACTGTTCAGAGTTGTAGGGAAGCGTTTATGCTGTGCTTTTAATGTGACTGTGTGTAACCAGTTCCTTTTCTTTTTGATTCTGAATGTGATACAGCAAAATCAGTTGCCAATCTGTCGCTTATTTAAAAAGAAAAAAAAAAACCCAACCCCCAAACTCAAAAATAAAACTCACTCATTCTTCCTCTTCTCCCCTTGCCCTTTAAACCCCCTCCTAAAGTTAGAACCTGAATTATTCAACAGCATCCACTGAATCACGTCCCTGAACATGTTTCTGTGGCACATCTTCCCTCTGCCAGCTTCTCAAACACTACTGAAAACCTGTAGGTTTGCGGAGCTGGCTTGGTACTTTGCAGAAGATGGATAGCAATAAGGAGTGAGATGAGCTCTCCTGAGGGCTGGTGCCACTTTGTGGGAGAGGCTGGCAGGGCAGAGTGCTACTGCTGCTGCTTGGTTTGCAGCTCTGGGAAATGGAGCTGGTGAAACTGTTAGTGCCCTGACATGCCATTTTTTTGTGACTTTGAATCCCACCCTAAAAATAACACCCCAGGCCAGGCAGCAAGAAGTAACTCTATCTCTGCTAGCCCTATCTGAGCTTGTT
The DNA here is from genome assembly GCF_003259725.1 of Athene cunicularia. NCBI lineage: Eukaryota > Metazoa > Chordata > Aves > Strigiformes > Strigidae > Athene > Athene cunicularia. The sequence continues at coordinate 1,859,311 of NW_020799092.1, read as the reverse complement.
TGAGCTCTGTTCAGGCAAACCACTGGCAACGCAACTGCAGCTAGAAACGTGAGGGAGACCAGCATGATAGTTTGTGTTGTATACATCTCTTGTCAGTTCTTCTGGCCTGCCAAAGACGTGGGCTTGACCTCTGCTAGTCCTGCAGCACCGGTGCCGCTGCAGGGTGAGTGGGATTTGGCTCTGCCTCACGCATCGCTAACAATGTTTTCAGATCTTTTGGTTGCAGAATCTCTTGCCAATGAGAATTTCGGAAGCAGGAGACGAAATTTGATTCTTGCATCCCAGAGGGAGTCTTTGGAGTTGGCAGTTAGAACAATATTCTTTTTTATCTGTTAACTGAACAGATTAGGCCTGGATGTAATGATGTTTAAGCAGCAATCTGGCATAGGACTGCTTGGGTAGATTAGTCTGCTGTAGCCTTAGTGGCTTGCTAGGATTTTTCATGTGTATCAGTGCTTAAATTTGGGCTTCTGAGCCTCCAGTAAGGCATTGAAATAAGTTGTCCCATATGCTGCCCAGTCTTCTGGCTTGTGCGGGTGTTTCAGTTTGCAGTTGGGGCTAGGTTTATCCTGGAATTAGTTCTCAAAAGCTGCAGATAAGCACCCAGGGGAATTTGTAGAGAGCATTCCATCAGGTTAGTGGCCCACGCCTTTGGAAAAGCTTTGAAAAGCTTCATCTTTGGCCACCTGCTGCCTTTGTAAGCCAGGCTCCTGTTGCTGAGAGCTGTCTAACACTTGCCCTTTTGATCATACTGCAAAGGGAAATTACAGTCCAGGCTTTCTAATATTGCTGTCAAGATGGCCGGTGTTGAAAGTGACCCCTGTAAACTTCAACTGCAAAGTTTTGGGCAGGAAATGGGTCTCTATTCTCTGCATACGAAGGGGCAAACTTTCCCACAGCTGAGATCAAGGTTGGTGGGAGGTTGCAATTCTTGGGAGGCTGCTGGTATGCTACAAACTTTGTGCTGAGTGTACGTGAAGCAGAGCCTTTGGTCTGAAATGGGCAACACTGTACAAAGAACCTTACTACTTTGTTGCCTGGCAGGAGTAGTCCTTGAGGATGGGCCCTTCAGCTGCAGGTCAGAATGGAAGCTGGTGTGAGGTTAGAAAGGGACATAGCGTGAGCTGTAGTGATCTTCCTCTTTTCCCCTGCTTGGTTTGCTCATTTTATTTTGCTTTTCCCTTGGCACTCTGCTGTGTGGAATGCAAAACTTGCCAACTAATCTAATAAAGTCTAGCAAGTGCTATTAAGAGACAGAGCCTGGTCTGCAAGCTCAGTGGGTGGCTAGCAAAGAACTCTAGTCAGGGTGGCTGTAAATACTAAGGTGAAAAGGCTAAAGAACGTTAATGGGAAGGCAGAAGTAAGGGAGAGCCTTGGTGGGACAGGGGGGAAGAGGGGGCTGAGCAGCGTGGTATTCTGTCACTTTGCCCTTCTTTGAACCCTAAAGTTAGAGTTGCGTTTCCTTTGATCTCCTCCCTTGTTCGTAAATTATCCCCAAGCGGTTTGAAAACAAACCGTTTTCCTTTGTAGCATTTTGTTCCCCATCCACTAGGGAAACTTTAGTTTATGGCAGTGTTGCTTGGGAGAACTGTGCTATGAACTAGCTTGCTGTTGCCTTGTCACTTGGAAGACTTCAGAAGAAAGAGGGCGATAAAAAGGCAGAATGGCAGCCAAAAAGGAGAAAGAAGAGCTCTTGCGAATGCTGTTTGGAGCAAGGACTGTGGGAATGCAGGTGGAGAATAAAAGACAAAGCAGAACCAGTAATTTATGAGAGAGTAGCACTAGTATGGTGCAGCAGCGCTACTGGAAATGACTTGTTTTAAAATAATTAACTAGAAATCCTTTGCCTTACAAGGTCTCTTTTTTGTCTTTTTTTTTCCTCTTCCAAATTGCAGAGGTTTTGATACAAATCAGGTAATAGAGGCTTTTGTAAGCACGTGTCCGTGTACGTGCTTGTGCATCTCAGTGCGTTAAGGGAATGAATGAACAAATATGCTTGCTGGGCCTCAAGGGACATTTATTCAGAAATAGTAGGGAACAGGGGAGATATACTAGTTCCCAGGGGCAATGAGGGAGAGCTGTACAAGCTAAATAAAGGTGATACATATCCCAAAAGGGGAGAGGGGGAAGGGAAGCAGTCCTAGCAATTGGCTTGCTCTCGTGACAGAGCACTGCAGCAAGCCTCCAGAAGCTGCATCCTGATACAGGCTGAGCTGTAAGCAGAATGAATTACTTCGTATACATGCGAGTACCTCTTCAGCAGTGAGCAAATCCTGCAGGTGAAAACAGAAAAACCCAGAGAGATAGTTTCTGTTTGGGAAACTTCTGAGTTAAGTAGCAAACTGTGGTGACACAGCTAAAAGTATTAAATGGGTTTGTTTTTCAAAGACCTTATGCTCATATGGCTCATGAGTGTGATTGAGTAATGAATCCATAGCAGGGAGAAGTGCATTTCCAACAGATAAAACTGAATGCCAAGTCCTCTTCAAACCAGAGGTAGCAAGTTACTTAATGTAAAGTTGGAAGCAGAAGGAGAGCCCAGAAAATGTACTGTCCTCTGCAGGGAAGAGACTTGAGTTGTATAGTTGATGCTTGAACAAACCTGATCCTGTGGTAGGAATACTGAGCTTTGCAAGTGAGAGGGCTCTGGGGGCTGGTCTTAGATAAAGTATCTGATACTGTTTTTCTTGAAACCTTACCTGGAAAAACAAGTTCAAGGTAAGCTGAATATTTGCATATTGCTCTCTGGAACTTGCCTTGAAGCTGGTCACTGCAGATAGCAATGTAGCACCAGGGGAAGACTGTTGGTTCCTGGCTTACTCTTTTAATCTGGCTAAAAAGATCAATGCTGCATGTAGTCTACCTGGAGACAACTGAAACTGGTATTTAATAAATGCAGAGTTGAAACATGAGTTAGAAACAGTTTCAGCCTTGAGGAGGTGCCCTAGAAGTAGCTGGAAAGGCAGATACATAGCAAGTGAAGGAGACCTAGTGGTTCTGGCACACTGGAAAAGTCCTAGCCATGGACCAGGGCTCTGTGCTGGCTGCTGTGTAAGCACAAAATCATGACAGGTCTCTGTCAAAATGGGGCAAGAGCTGATTAACATGCACAGGTTGAGAAAGTACAATCAACAGGACTATGGAAGCAGCTGGGCAGTGAATATCCCAGCTTTATTGCTTACTTATTTAACATGGTTGATGGGAAGCTTTGCTGAGGAATTTTGGGGTGTGTAAGGCAAGTGTAGGTGTTTGTGACTGCTTCCCCCACACGGGGGAGGCTACCACCTTTCTCACACAGGTGACTGAAGCTGGTGCTGTGAGCAGGCGGTAATTAGACTCACTCGGAGCAGAGTGGCACAGAGGGGGCAGAACTCCTTACTCCAAGGCACAATTACAGGGAAGGGAATTAATCTAGAAGACATGCAGTGTTGGCAGCAGGAGAAGCCCTGAAGGACACCTGTGTCTCTCTGCTGAAGCTGTGGATCCAGGATTTTTACTGACACATCTGCCTGGCTTTCCTGTTTTGTTTTGGAACAGGACGTTGGGTTGCACTTTGCTCTCAGATGAGCAGTGGTAAATTGGTAAGTAGCAATGCTGGAAGGGCTGGCTTGATGGGGAAGGCGGTGCAGACAGGAAAAATAATCCAACCTGTGTGGTATGTAATGTCAGAAAGCAAACTGTAGCTTGTCCTGGTATCTGCCATCTCCAGAAGGACCTGTGAAGAGAAGGAGCAAGCACAGCCCTAGATGTGCATCTGTCTGTGCCTGTGGCCTCCTGACAGGGCCTGTGGGGTCTCTTCAGTTGTGGATCAATGGGATGGGAGAGAGTTGATACATGATGCAGGGAGTTCATTTGGTACTGCTGCTGTGCTCCAGCCTGTAGGATGCCTGGGACAGGAACTGTGTTTTAACTATTCATTTTCTGAACAGTTTGGGGCATGGAGTAACATGCAAGGCTGAGCACAGGGAAACTAGCTGGACACTGGGATGCTTCATGCTACAGCAGGAAGTGCTGGAGTTTGTCTGTGCTGGGGATGCTTCCCTCTAGCTAGGTAAAATAGCCCTGTACAGCCCAGGGTTAACATGGGGAGTGTGTGTGCCTGCCTTGGCAGTCATGTTATTTGTCCCTATTTCTTTGTCAGTTGGCTAACAAAAAGTCTAGAGTCCCTGGTTCAGATGAGCCTTCAGTCTGTGTTTTCACATACAGCCAGGGAAGGTGGCCTCATCTCCTCCTTTTAAAGCCAAGATACAAGTAGTACTGAGGGCATGCTCCTCTAGCGTTAGCCAGGGAGGAACAAAATGTCTTCGTGTCTCTGCTCTCTGCTTGTTCAGGATCTTCTGTGGTTCCCATGGGGATCTCGGTGGGAGAAGAGGGGCACTGGGTGGCAGCAAAGCTCTGCAGATGTAGGGCCAGGGCTTTGAGCTTATTGTGCAAGAGCTGGCCTGGGCCCCTTGCTTAGATCTGTTAGATCCCTGCCTTTACACGCACATTTTTTTTCCCCCAGGCATTTCCCTGGTAGGAGGCACAGACTGCAGGGTGACAAAGGAGATGGTGTTGGAGTGCTTAAGCTCTTAGCTGGCAATAAGCCATCCCAATCTTGGCGTGTACAAGGGGGCAACGGGATGGAAAAGTTGGGGAGGAAAAACAGCTGTCGTCTTCTAGCTGTGCAGTTCTTGTTATGCCCACGAGGTGGGGGAAGCTGCTCACTAGATGGACAATCGGAGGGGGGCTCACCTGTTCCCTCCAGGCCTGGGTGACTTCTGTCTGTGACCACTGCTGGGAGGAAATAAGGAAGGGAGTTGCTTTAGGCAAGGAGCAGGGTACAGGTGGGAGGCTGAGCTCTACAAGCAGCTGTGCTCTGACAAGGCATGATGTAAGAATATACTCTGGGTTGCCATGCTCACAGGGCCTTCAGGTCATACTGCCTCACCTTGCCAATGAAACTATTGCGTCTGCTGCCAGGAAATGTTCTGTCTCTCGTGCATGAACCAGGGCAGGTTTTGGCACTATCCCCAAGCACCAGAAGAGCTTAAAAGTCTTGTGCCCCTGCCCTGGCTGTCAGGCAGGGCTGGCACCAAGCAGTTGAACCAGTGCTGCTGGTTCTTGCTCTGTTTCATTAGTAGATTTCAAACAAGTGTGGTGTTCAGAAGGACAAGGCAGTGTCTTCTTTGGAGATGCAGTTAAACTTGACTTGAATTCCAGCTGTCCTAGTCTTGCTTTAAAGATGGGACCTTGCTCCCACAGCAGAGTAAGGATAAACAACTTGCTTGTGATCTCTAGTTAAAATTAATCTTCAGATCTCTGCACTTGTGTTTAGCTAAGACAGCTCTGTCAGATCACACTCACCCACCTCCATCAGTGTTCCTCAAGACCCCGTTCTACCATGCTTTCCAGAGCAGATGAGTCTGGTTGTGGGAGGGGAAGAGCAAGCTGGGTGCGTTACTCTTCCTTTCCCCCATGTCTCATGCTCATTTTGTAGAGGACCTGATACAGTCCTCTGTCTTGGCACTAGTAAGTTAATTTTGGATGCTAACTCAACACTAACAGCCCCAATGTCTAGGAGGATGCTTGGCTGGTTGTCTGACAGTGCAGGATTGTGCATGTTGGCTGATGATGACTGAGGGGGGGCCTTGGAGACTGTTAACTGCACCTTGAAACGTGGCTGGAGGGTGGCAGTTTCCCCCTGGGAAAAGTACATGTCAACAGGGGCACAGCCTGAGGAGTAATTAGATGCCCAAAAAGGATACAGACAGCTTGTGTTGGGCCTGTGCCGTAGCTGTCAGTAGCCCATAGGTGTATATCTGTGCTTGTAATTCATGTAGGTATAAATGTGACAGCGTTGCTGGTAAGCACTTGTCCTGAGGTGAGCAATGCCCAGTTGAGATTTAGGTACACCTAGGCTGCCTCTCTGACCCCGTTTTTTTGGTTTTTTTTTTCTTCTCCCCACCACCGCAGGCTCGGGCCCAAGCGGAGGCCCTCCACATTGGGGATGTACACTTTTCTGTCAAGCCTGGTTCTAGCACATCCTCTCCCAAGCTCCACTCCAGTGCCGCAGTGCACCGGCTCAAGAAAGACATACGGCGATGCCACCGCATGTCCCGTCGCCCACTGCCCCGTCCAGACCCCCAGAATGGTGGGAGCGTGGGTGGTGGGGCTGGCATCCGTCCTCCTGTCTCGCCTTTCTCGGAGACCGTCCGCATCATCAACCGTAAGGTGAAACCCCGTGAGCCCAAGCGCAGCCGCATCATCCTCAACCTCAAAGTCATTGACAAAGGTGGGAAGCCAGCCAATGGGGCTGGGGGCCTGGCTCGGCCCAAGATCCCATCCCGAAACCGTGTCATTGGCAAGAGCAAAAAGTTCAGTGAGAGTGTCCTCCGCACCCAGATCCGCCACATGAAGTTTGGCACCTTTTCGCTCTACAACAAGCCATCTGCTGCACCTGCCCCCTCTCTGGAGGGCAAAGGGGAAGCCGAAGGTTCCCAGGCAGCCTCCTGTGGGCTCATTATGGGCTCCACCCCCTATGATGCCCCCAGCTCCAGCTCCTCTGGCTGCCCATCGCCCGCCCCCCACTCCTCTTCTGACCCAGATGATTCCCCTCCAAAGCTGCTCCCCGAGACCCTCAGCCCAGCCATCCCCGACTGGCGTGAGTCGGAGGTCCTCGACCTCTCCATCCCACCTGAGTCGGCTGCTACCAGCAAGCGTTCTACTCCAGGAGGGTGCAGTGGGGGGCAGACACCCTCCTTGTCCCTTTCCTCTTCTGACCCGGAGCAGGAGGCTGGCGACTGGCGTCCCGAGATGTCCCCTTGCTCTAACGTGGTGGTCACAGATGTCACCAGCAACCTCCTCACCGTCACCATCAAGGAGTTCTGCAATGCAGAGGATTTTGAGAAGGTGGCAGCAGGCGGCAGTGGAGGAGGCAGCAAGTGAGCAGCCAGGTCCCCTCCACTCCAGGGGTGTGGGGGAAGCTTTACCTGCGAGAAGTCATGGTGTGAATGGCTGTCCTTAGTTCTCTCCTTTTCCCCTTGGCTGTCCCTCTGCCCTCACTGTCACCCTTTCTCCGTCTTTCCCCCTGCCCACTCCCTCCTGCCTGGAGACTGGAGTGTGTCAGTGCAGGGGAGTGGGGGCACCCACTGTTCCTGGGTGTCACTGCCACTGGGAGGAGGCAGGGAGGGTTGTGGTGGGGTTAGGGAGTGGTTGTTTGTCCTTGAATGTGGTGTGGTCCAACGGGCAGTGGAGCCTTTGGGGATGAGGGATGGATGAGCATGTGCCTGTGGGGGTGGTGGGGAAGGTGCTCCTCCTCCCCCTTCCATCCTTGACAAAAATTGAAGACAAGCTCCAGACCTTTGAGGGGTAAGAGGATTGGAGCCCTCTCCCACACCCTCCAGGCCTTCTCCCACAATGTGCATGCAGTCTCGAATTTCCATTCCCATGTTTCCCCTTTGCCATGACTCGGATCCTGCCATCCTTCCCCTTCTTGGACTGGGGCCTGGATCTGCCCTCTCCTATGCCGTCCTCCTGGCAGTTGCTGATCCAGTTGTCCCCAGGGTGAGGGGGAGAGGGGCAGGTGAAGTATCAAACCTGGAAGGTGCTTGAGAGAAAGCTGGGGTGGTGGGGGGTGCTCCGTGCAGCATACACCCCAGATTGGCTTCCCCTTTCCTTTGACTGTTGGTGCTACCTTGGCAGTTGTATGGGCGCTTTCAGGTGCCCTGGTCTCTCTTCTGCAGCTTCCAACTTGCTCTGCTCTGCGGGGAGAAGGGAAGAAAAGGGGAGTCTGCTTCTGGCCCAGATCTTCCTCCTGGTGTTCAGCACTTGTACTTGCTTGGGGGAGAGAGCATGAAATGCCCTTCCCCAGCCTTCCCATAGTGGGAGTGGGCTGTGCATCCATCCTTCAGTTTGGGGGAAGAAACACCGACAGCATGATGCTGCCCCAGCTGGATGAGGCTGGTCTCCCGCCTTGCGCATAAGCTTCCACAGACCCTTTTTGCTTCTTCTCAGTTTCCTCAGAGGGAGGGGTGGATGCTAAGGCAGGTTGTTTGCTCTTCCTGCTTCCTTTTGTCTCCTGCTCTCCCTTCCCTGGGATGGCCTGGAAGAGGGTTCCCCTCTGTCTTTTCAGCATCTGAAACAGCCCTTACAACTGTCAACCAAAGGTGCTAGTAAGAAACTTCTCTCACATCGTATGCATGTGCACTGGATCTCTTCCCCCAGAGCTCCTGTGAGCTCATGTAGAAATTCATTCCCCTGACCCCTAGCAAGTAGGAGTGAGCAAGACCACAGCTTGCTGTTCTTTACCCACAGCTCCTTATTTTCCTGACCACTTTGTTCACATCCAAAATAAGCTCTCTCTTTTGCCTGCCATTTCTGGCTTGCTCCATTTCTGTGTTAAGTCCTAAACTTCACAGTAAGATGCCATTCTTTTGCTCTCCCTTCTTCCCCTACTTGCACAGGACTCGGCTGTAGGGGCAAGAAAAAGAGGTGCTGATCAATCGGTGGGAGTCTCACCCTCTCAACTCTGTCCCTGGTATTCGGGATGGGGCAGAGGGGTGTCGCTTCTACATAACATGCTGCAGAGGTGAAAAGGGTGGAAAAAATTCCCCATGCCAGGGCTCACCTGCTTACAAATCTGCCCTGGGTGGGTGAACATGAATGGAATTGGCCCCTCTGGTGCTTTCACATTGAGGATATTCAAGAGCTGCCAGCTCCAAGGAGTGCTCTTGTGTGAAGTTGTGATTTTGTGGTTGCAGTGGTCTGAGGGTAGAAGAGAGGCAGCCTGTGGGAGAGAGGTAATATTTGTCTGCCCAAGGGATGTCATCAGGGTGGTAGAAGGATAGACCAGCTTCTGACCTTAATTAGGCCTTCTGTGCCCAGAGCTTGTCTTTTCCCTGCCTCCAGTGCCTGGGTTGGTGTAATAAAATCTTTGCTGCTCTCCCCACAAGCCTTGCCTCAAAGTGGGTGGTGTTCATTGCGGTGGGCACAGTGGATTCACGCTAGTTGTGGTTGGGTGTCTGTGCAGACAGTCTGAGGGGGGTTCCAGGTGCTGTTAGCACCACCCTTTGCACACCTCTTTCTTTTTCTTTCCTTGGTTAAAGAGCTTAGTGAACTCTTTGGGGATGCAGTTGCATTTGCAGCTGAAGCTAGGGGCAGGGAGAGACTTCCCTGATCCATTCACCAAGCTAAGGCTTCCTATAACTTGTTGGACTTGTGTGCGTGTCTCTGTTAATACCTGCCTGTATTTTTCGTGTCTTTTTCTCTTTTTTTAATCTTTCCTGTGCCTGGCACACCCAGGGATCCCTTATTTTAGCATATCCTATCCATTTGACTGCAGCTTCAAAGATGAGCAGTTTGTTGTCATAGGGGAAAAGCCCATTCTTAGGGAAATAGGAGATTCTTCTCTTTTTTTTTTTTTTTTTTTTTCCCACAAGAACTATTCTGTGGCTGCGAGATAAGAGGAGCTTCTTTATGGGGTGGATGCAAACTGGCCAGTCACTTCAGGTTGTTAAGTTACTGTTTGGTGTGTATGTGGTGATGTGTTTTGTTTTGTGGTATTGAGGTTCTGAAAAAAAAAGAACTAAAGTGTTTAAGTGGGAGATAAAAGGGAACTTTAATAGGAAACTCTTGATGTGTTTTGGCCAAGATGTGCTTGCTTGGCAGAATTCTTTTCCCCAGTGTCTCTTGTATGGTGTTCTTTGGGGGCAGGGGGCAGGAATTGTTTAATTGAAGGGGTTTTGCCTTACTCCAGAGTGACAAGCAAGGGGACTGTCTGTGAAGAGCAAAATAGTGGGTCATTGTAGGGATACTCCATGAGGACCTTCTTCCTGTGGTGACGAGATGAGGGGACTTGTTGCAGCAGAGGAACTCATGCAGTAGATCCTCTTTGTGGAGGAAGAAAGGAGTATGATCCGGCTTGCAGATACAGCTCAACTGCTTGTGTGACAAATCTCTCCCTGGGTAGGTCACCAGGTGGGAACCAAACCCTGAATCTTTGGATCCGAAATCAGGATCCTGTGCTGGTTTGAGTTAGCAAACCTCTAACTTGAACACAGTAGCAGCCTCAAGTTCCCTCAGGTGGACAAGCCACTTGAGGCTGACTAACCTACCTTCATATTCACGTGGGTTACACTCTTCCTTCTGATTTTTTTTTACCCTTGCTCCTTCGTGGAGATGGGAAAGAAGATCCATCCATGCCCTTAAAAAAGGGCATGGAACTGAGGGAGGAGTTTATTTGAAAGTATCCCCTTCACTTCCCCATAACCCCTAGGTTAAAAAAAAACAAACAAACAGGGAAGTATTCTCTGTGTCTGTGCCATGTTTGTTCTCTTGTTGTGTTTTTAGAGGAGATTTTATGATGGAGTGGAAAAAGTGAAATGATTAGTTTTGCATAAAAAAAGAAAAGTTTAAAAAAAATTTCTACGGGGAGAGAGCGAGAGAGAGAGAGAGAGTTTAAAAATGACTAATAAATGCAGTGATTGCACAAACTGTAGTGGTATTAGATGGTCCTTAGAGAAAAGAATATTTTGTAGTATTGAAGCATGTGTGTCTGGGATGGTGTTTGGCTTGCTTGAACTGGAGAGAAAGGCATTCTGGGACTAAGCAGCGATCTCTGAGCTGAAAAGGCAAGTTGTATGTTGGAGGAACCCTGTCTACAAACCCTTCCCGTCCTTGCCTCCCAAGTGTTGGAGTGAGTTCCCTTCCCTCCCATACCTCTCCTGTGAGCTAAGGTGGAGTCTCCAAGTGGTTTTTCTGGCCAGGTGGCCATCAGAAATGGCTGGTCGCATTCTGCCAGAATGTGGATCGAGCCACCAACATGGAAACAGTTGACTGACTGCATGCACAGCAAGCTGCTAAGATTTGGGGTTGGCATGTACCTTTCCTGCCAAGTCACTGTCTCTTCTCTTTTCCCCTCCCCCATATCCAAGCAGGATTAAACACGGTGGGCTTATCTCCCAGGAAGCAGATATGCCTCCCCTCTTTAGGGTCTCTTAGCTTCTTCCAGTGTCAAGTGGGAAATGGTATTTTTCCATGTAGGATTCACCACATCAGGACAGAGAACCGACTCCCATCTCTAATAGTGGCTGGATCTTCAGAGACAGGTGAGAGCACTGCCTTGTGTGCTCTGAAGGTGTTGCTAGCAAGGCATACCCTCTTCTTGAGGCCAGCAAATGCTGGAGGTCTGGGGACAGAGAGGGGAGAGGAACACCACAATGGGACTGTGCTCAAGTAGAGCTGCCACCTTCTGCCCTGGCTTCCTGCGAGGTGGTGGGGAAGTGTTGCCTGAATGTTTCTTCAAAGCAAGGAGGCAGCTCTTTCATGCTGGCTTGCCCATCCAAGATGTCTCTGCTGGGCATTCATCTGGTGTGCGGGAGTGACTGCAGGGAAGAGGGGAGTCACCAGATGTTGGTGTCTGAATGGGCAGGGGATGCTAGGACAGCTTTCCTTGTCTGGACTTCTCTGGTGCCCTTGGCATTGCAGTGGCAGGTGACAGATGTCTTGATGCCTCCCATCACCTGGGCTGTTCTTAGGAATTTCTCCTCCTCTCTCTGCCCATTGAGCTCTGCCAGTGCTTCCCACAGTTTTCACCTTGGAGTGGCAGCCTCCTGTCTTGTGCTCTCTTTTCTCCTCGCTGAGCAGAGTGGGACTGGGGAGGTGTGAAGCTAACAAGATACAAACTCCTTTTGGGATGGAAAACAGAGAAAAAGTGTGGTGAGCAGACCCAGCTGTGGTGAGCCACTGCTTAATTTCTGTTTCCAAAAGAGAAAGGGAGCATTTATTCGTGTCTCCCCTTACTGAAGTTCCCAGGGAGATTTTACGAAATAAAACAAAACAAAAAAAACAACAGTCCTGCTATTTACTAAGTAGCAGCTGTCTCTGAGCTGAGTCTTCCTAGGGATTTCACTCCCTTTCCCAGCCCCTCTTTGTAGAGGAGGTTTTGGCAGCTCACAGCGTTTGGAGATTATCACCTTCCTGGGGACCTCCTGGCAGAAAGAGGTTGCCATGCTGAAGGATGGTGTCCCGAGTTCCCCACACTACTGCCCACCCCAGGTTGTGGCATTAGTGGGGCTGCTTGGGAGCAGGTCCTTCTTCCCAGGGAGGTGTAACAAACCTGGAGTGCATGTCTGGCTAAGTGCTTATTTCTCCCCTCTCTTCCTTCCTCACCTTCTGACAAGACCTTTTCCTCCTTGCCTGGTGCATCCTTTTACTCCAATATCGCTTGCTTTTGCTGCATTTTTCAATCACCCAATAATTGTGCAAGAGCTGGAATCTTATTTACTTTTTATATATAAATATAAAAGAAACCTTCCCCCTTCCCCTCTTTTCCCCATCTCACCCATCACCCTGTACGCAGCCTTCCTGATGTCTGCTCTGAATGTGCTGTGCTGTAGAGGGTTAGTTTGGGGCCAGGGATTTGGTGCCTCCTGGGTTCTGCTTTTTCTTGGTTTGCCGTGGCCTTTCTGCCAGCTGTGTCACTGACCTGTGCCTCTGTCTCCCTGGTGTGAAGGGGTGGAGGGGGGACCATCCTGCTGAGGGTGCTGGCAGCCCTGACTCCTGCAGCATTTGCACAGAGCCCAAGGAGTGCTGAGTATTGCTTCAGAAATCCCCCTGCCTGTCCGTGCTTCCTTCCCTAGGTAACTCCAGCAGATATCTTCATTTCATCGATGCTTTGGGGTTGAGCAAATAAGTGGCTTTATTTTATTTTCTTCTATTTTTTAGGCCCCTCCCCAGAGTGGAATGTGTATGGTTTCTTTTTGGGGGTGTAGATGGGATAGTTGGAGTCTATCACTGTCCTCACCTTTGCCCTTCCATCCTCTGCTTCTCTCCGCTTTCCATGTTGCCCTGCGTCGGACTGCTGTGGCTAGTGGGGTTTGCACCCATGTCTGTGCAGGGTCAGCAGCCTTGGCACCAGCAGCTTTGTGTATGTTCTGTGTCCCACCTGCCTCGCTTCTGAGGATGTCACAGGGCCTCAAGTTTCGCCCTTTCTTTAAATTTCTCCTTCTGGGAGTGAAGGTAGGTGTAGTCAGTTTGCCCTTCCCATGGTGGTGGGCTGCCTCTGGCCACTCTTCTGTCCCTTCCAGCTTCTCTGGTGGGAAACAAAATGTCTCCAGGACCGTCTGAAAGCACAATCTTTGGGGTGAGAGCCCCTCCACCTTAGGTGAGCACTGTGCTTTGAGACGTCTCCATCCAGGCTCCCATCTGTGAGTGCTGGCAGAGATAGCGCTGGGGTTGAAGGAGTGGAGATGCCCTCTGTGCTCCTGGGCTGTGTGCAGCAGGGAAATGGGCAGCAAGCACTGTGCTGCAGTGTAGGGAAAGGAGTAAGGTGACAGAACAGCTGGATGCAGTCAGGGTGATGCCAGCTTCAGCAGCAGCTCAGAAATATATCTGGTGGGAGGGAAGGGGCATGGTTGGGACAAGCAGCTGAAATGTTAATTCCCACTGCAGGGCCCTGGTTCTCAACTTCCTTGTTTAGCTGAGCACTTAGAGCTTGCACTAAACCGCAGGAGTGAGGCTGGGTGTGTCAGAGCACTTTGTGGGGCTTGGGGGCCTTGGACTAGCAGGGTCCTTCTGTGCTCCCCAGCAGCCTCCTGGCTGCACCCTGCTCTCCGGGGGTGCTGTGGGTTTCCTTCTGGGCAGAGCAGTAGGTAGGTGCTCTTTCACAGGTAGGTTGCTTTTTAGCTGTCCTGGAGGGAGCCTGCTGCTTCCAGCCCCCCGGCTGCAAAGGGGGACCTAGTCTTACGTCAAGTTCTCAAACAGAACGACAAAAAAATTTGTTGTGATGACACTTTTTAGGAAAAAGCTTTTGTGTTCACGCCTCCCCCAAGCTGATCAGTTTGGTATGCTGTCCTCCCCTCCTCCTCTGCCCTGCCATTAAGCCTTGTATGCTCCTTAAGAACAGAGGGCTCTCTCTATTTTGTGTTATATTTTTTTTTTCCCCCGTTTGTTTTCTTTCTGGATAGAAAGTTGTCTGCTGGTGGTGGAGGACAGGGGCCTGCCTCATCTGTTCCTTCCTTTCACCTTCCCCAGTGCCAAGCTTAGGCTCAAATCCTGCAGATTCCTGCAAATACTGAACTTTGAGCAGGCAAGTTACCCCACTGAGCTCTGTGGTACTTGGGTGCTTCAGATTCAGCCTGTGCTTGAGTTTTGGCAGCACCAGAGCCTTATCCTTTCTCTTAGAGAAGGTCAGACCTAACTCCTAGAGTGCTGATGGTTCTGGTGCAACCCATCTGTCTCTTTATTTCCCCTCACTTGGCATACTGAGTGAAGGTGGATTTTTTTTTTTTTAATTTAAAATAAACCTAAGTATGTATCTTGTAATTTTTTTTATTTTGAAAAAAATACATTTAAGGATTGTGCACGGATGAATTGTATATCTATATTTTTTGTCTTGCAATTTTCATTTTAAATATAGTGTTTGGTCAGGTTTTGTTTTGTGTGTTGGGGTTTTTTTTGTTTTGTTTTTTTTTTTAAATCCAGTTCCCAGCTGGCTAAACTCTGTCTAGAGCAGATGGGTGGGAGGCATAGCCACTGGAGGGGTGATTGAATTGCCACTTCCCATGGCACTTCCCACAAGAAAATGGTTTGCTCCAGGTTTGGGGGTGGGGGTTGTGCTGATTACTCTTGTATTCTTGTACATTTTGTTCTTTCTGCTGCTCTTGAATATTGTATCAATGCCAGAAATGGGGAGTTAAAAATTAAAAAAAAAAAACACAATAAATTGTTACATTCCAAAACCTGTTGTCTCCTATTCCTTGGGTGGGCCATGACCTGCTGTGTAAGTGACCTGTGGAGCTGGTAGCAGGGTTACTGAAACACACCTGCCCTAAGCCAGAGTCAGTCCGCTCTGCCGTCAAATATGAACACACTTAGTATCTTCTTGTGTACTGTGGGTCAATTCTGGTTTGGGTCTTCAGGCCTTTCTGGGCACAGAGAAGCTCTGACAAAGGACAAAGGAGACTTCGGTAATGCTGAGGGAAGGGGGAGAACTGTGGTGAAGTGTGTTCAGGTTCCACTTGCTACAGTTTGGCCTTCTCAAAGTGCTTTGGTCTCCTGCATCCTTTTAAAAAATGGAATTTAAGCTGAGCACAACCTAGCACTGGGTGGCTGAAAAACACTTCCTAACTCAAACATGTGTGCCTAAGTGCACTTTATGACATTCCCATCTAAGAAATAGAGTGAAAAATACTCTAATGTGTGTAATCAGAGCCCCAAATTCACTCCATTAGTCTCTTGTCCATAGAAACATACACACACACACAAAAAAAAAAAGCTTAAGGCAAAATTTTAGGTGGGGAAGTGCTTATTGGTGGGAGATGTGATAGGGAAAGCAGATGGGTTTTGGATGAAGAGTGGGGAAGTAGGTACTTCTGGGTGCTCGGGAAGGGTAGTGGCTGGGCATGGCTGTGGGATGTCACCATTGAGCTGTCTCCAACCAAAACAGCCTCAGGGCTGCCCTTGGGCAAGGTGATCTGGGGCTCACCTTGAGGGGGAGAGGTTGGGCTGGACTAGGAGAGAGTCACGGTTTGGTTAGCCAAGGCTGGGGGTCCCTGCGATGCTTCTCCTGTGTCTGAGGCACAGCAAGCCACAGGAGAGCCCCCTCCAGCAGTGTCTTGGCTGGCCAGGAGCAGGAAATGCTGCCCACTCAAGCAGAGCATGGCCAAGATGTTGGGCTACTAGTGTTTTGCCATCGGTCTCACCTTGCCTCCACTGTGTCCCAAGACACCTGTGGGGCTGGCACTCTCTTCCTCACCCCTGCACCCTGGTTTTGCTGGGAGGTGAGCGGGCTTTTGACCAGACCCAAGTACAGCAAATGAAGCCACCTCTGACCCATGCTTTCTAGAGCTGGAGGAAGGCCAGAGAGGCAGACACCAGCCTTGACCGGACACATCCAACGATGTCCTGTGTGAGTGTGCTGGTGCAGGCAGACCCTGAGTGTGAGTGAGGTGACACAAACTGTGTCTGTGGCACCATGAGATGTGGAAATGAAAGAAGCCAGGATTTTCACACTGCATGGAACCTGCAGAACCCCAAGTGAGATGGACTGAAAGCTTCTGGTCTAACGCGAAGGTGGAGCTGTGTTCATGGGGTGGCAGCTGAGGAGGAGCCCTTTTGCCCATTAGGGTGGCCCTGGGTTGAACCTGTGAGTTGAATGATAGTGCCAGGGCAGACATCCCCTGCCCCAGAGACCCCGGGTTACCCTCCCCTGGGAAAGGGCTCTCCTCTCCTCATCCCCACCACTGGCCTGAGCATCACAAAAGGATGAGAGTTTCCCCGAGCCGGCAAGAGGTTGTCTTGTTCCCACAGGGAGGCTTGGATGTGGGGCACTGCATCTACCTGGCTCACAGGAAGGGGTGTCCTTCCCCTCAAGCCAGCAGCCCATCTCAGATGTCACTCTAGCCTGGGGACCACAGCAGCGTGGCCTCTTAGCCTGTCTTGCCCTGCCAGCAGCCACCCACTGGGGACAGCAGCCAGCCCAAGACACTATTTGGGCATTAATTAAAAGGAAGAAAATCCTTTAATTGCTCACTCCCCATCCCTGTGGGCTGAATCCATGAGCTCTTATTAAAACCAGCTTCTGTTTCCAATTTGTTCGAAACTGGGCTCCCCAAAGCCCCCTCATTGCCTCCCCCACCCCGTTGCCCACAGGAGGGCAGGGTTTCCACATCACCATGTCCTTATGGAGCTGGCTGCCCACGGAGGATCTTTGAATCGTTATTCATGGGACAGGGAGGCTGTGCTGGCTACTCACCAGTCTGAATCATCACCCCCCTGTGAAAAGTTATTTTTGCTGCTTCTTTGTCTCCAGGAGAAAGTTGGGGTCCCTGCTGAGGGAGAGGGAAAGGTTGGGACCTCATAAGCGATGAGCCCTGCCCTGCTGTGACACCCAACTCTTCCACTTCCAGCATGGGTGAGAGGTGGGGGCTGGTGTGGAGGGGCTCACCCACCCCACTCACTGTCACAGTGGTGTCAGACAGAGGGATAAACCTTGCCACTGCGATTCTGTGGCCTTTGGCAATAAAATCTGGATGGCCAGGTCAATGCACAGTCCCCAGCACAGCATTGCTTCCCCCAGCATGGGTCGCAAAAAACCTCACAAAGGTGTATGGCATTTTTTTCACTGAGTTTCAGGTAGTGGATGCCCCTCCCATCCTGATGTGCACACAGTGGGGTAGAGTGGTCTGGTCCAGCACCCAATCGGGTTTGTTTTGAATCCACTCCTGCCTGGCCACTGACAGCGGTGGGCAGGCTGCAGGCAGGGGCTGATGCAGGGGGCTGAAATCCCTTGCCACCGCTGGGAAGGGGCAGGTCAGAGGCTTCCCTTTGTACCACGGGGCACCAGCTTCCATTTTCTTTTCATCCTGCACTGGTGCCAACTTGTGTCAGTGCATCAAGCACTCACCTGCCTGGAGCACTCACTGGCCTCACTGCTGGGGCCAGCTGCATGTCACTGGGCTTTCTCCACATCCACCTTCTCGCCCTCTGCTATTTTTTCTCGTCATGTCTCCCTCTTCCTTAAAACACCCCATCCAACCTCCTCCCTGCAACCTCCCAGCACTGTGAGCCAAGCAGGCCTCTTGCTGGCTCCACGGTGAGGATTCTGGAGGGGCTGGAATGCAATGCACTCTGTGTGGGGAGTACTATGCCTGGCTGGCAGAATCTCACTCCTTGCTCACATGAAGCCAAATTTGAGGAGCCTTTGTAGCTCTGACTCCCTTGCTATCCATTCAAAACATGCCTGGGGGGGAGAAGATGTAATCTTTACCAGTGTTTAATATCCAGTGCTGGAGTTGTTTTAAACACACATGCTGCTGCTTCCCTGACAGCTAGGAAGGATTTCCTGCCATCACTGAGCAGAGCTTAAAATCGATTTTGTTTGCTTTCCTTCCACTGCTCCTCTTTGCTCAGCTGGGCTGCGTAGCTGAGGCCCTGGTGTGCCTGGGGAGGGGAGAGGACATGGTGGCATGATTTGTGTCGTATGGGTGAGCACACTGTGAGAGCAAGGAGAAAGCAGATGTCTGAAGTACCTTCTTTACAAGTAGTTTAGGATAAAGCAATGGTAGGGGAAGATTAAATGTAGGTTTTACCTCCCAAATGGATGGCATGGGCATGAAGGGCAGAGGGCAATGCATCCCATAGCTGGTATCTTCAACAGTCGTGTCTGGGGTGGGAGAGCAGGACAGCTGCCCAGACGCCCTCCCGTAGGAGGCATTTCCAAGAGCTGGAAGGTGGCTAGTTTAATTTTTAGGAGAAAGGCACGAAGCAAGGGGCCCTCCAGCGGCCCAGAAGACCCTCCCGGAGGACACCCAATTGCAAGGTGTTGACACTCAGCGTAACAAAGGGCCCTTTCCTTCCAGCCTAAGCATCTTCCAGGGGAAAATCCTCCCTTGGGCTATCACGGAGGTGCATCCTCTCGCTAGAGGCTCCCGCCGGGCTGATTTCAGCCACCCCGAGCCCAGGCTGCTCCCGTCCCCGGCTGCCCCCGGGGGGTGTCCCCTCCTCCCCGCCCGCTCCTCCCCATCCCTAGCACCCTTTGCCCATTCACCTCCCACCGCCCGGGCCCCTCGCACTTGCAGCTCGGGGAGGGATGCTCGGGGTGTCCCTAAGAGGGGT
>NW_020799092.1:1837202-1840664 GCF_003259725.1 Athene cunicularia | reverse complement strand
CATGGGCCACCCCCCCGCCGAGCCGCCCGCTGTGCGGGAGCTGGAGGAGGCCGTCCGCGCCCTCCAGGACCGCATCGACCGGATAGAGGTGCGAGGGATGCTCCTGGGGGTCGGGGAGGGGAGGATGGTCCCGGGGGGATGGTCCCACACATGCCCTTCCCCAGGCCTGCAGCCACACACCCCCAAAACCAGCTCGTCCCCCTTGCGAGGCTTCAGGAAGGTTGTCCTTGGCCTTGCTCGCTCCGAGGTCTCTGCCCAGGGTCAAGGGGCTCACCCTCAGCCGCCCTCTCATCCCTCTGTGCCAGGTGGTCCCAAGGGGCCAGGGCTGCCCTGCTTTCCCCTGGTCTGCACAGAGATAGGGCACCTTGCTCGCCCTGTAGCACCCCCCAAGGCCTCCACTGGAGCAGGTCATCAGCTCTGGATCAGATCCTGCCCTTTAGCAGACAGGTAAATCCCACCTGATGCCATCGCAGTTATGAGTGGGACTTCTCACATAGTAAAGCGCGGTGCCACCCACTGTGAGCCCGGTGTTCCTTCCCCACACGGTTTGTAGGAGCTGTAGAGAGAATGCGCCACCTGGAGCTGCTCACCATGCCCACCGCCACAGCATCGGGCTGTTGGCACTAGGGATGCAGACCCCTGGTCTCCACGCCATAGCAGCCATGCAGTGTGTGCCCAGCAGGCTCAGCCCCGGCCCAACCGCAAGCCAGCGGCACCAAGGCTGTACGGTGATGTCTGGGATGAGGCCCATTATAGAGTGCACCTGTGTGTCGATTTATTTGGGCTGATGTGGGCTTAGCAGTTGCACGGACCTTGGCAGACTTTGCCGAATAGAGCCAGGGCGATAGTTTGGTCACGCAAAAGCTGCCAGAGGGGAGTTGTCTGGTTTCCCTAGGAAGTTTGCTCCAGATGTCCCATCTTTTCTGGGGGTTCTGTTGTCCCCTGTGGTCTGCTGGGAGCCAGAGCCACCCGCAAGGAGCCTCCTGAAAGTCCTCGAGCTCCTTATCTACCCATCTAGTTTCCTGTTTGCCCCTCCATTCCTTCCCAGAGTGTGGAGCTGGGAGGGGGGTCAGGTAACACCCAACCTCTGCCCAGCTTTCCCCTTCTGCCCCCCTCACTACAGCCACGTGGGTGCAGTAGCATCAGGCCACGGGTGGAAAATTCAGAGCCACTAATGTCACAGGCTGAGAAATGAGACAGTTTGTAATGGATGGAAATATGAACAGGTATAGAAAGACAGGGAAAGGCAAGTAAAGACATACACAAGTGAAGGGAAAGAGATGGAGACTGGCAGAAGCACCTGTCATCTGCCAGGGTAATGCGCACACACACACACACACACACACAAATGTACAGAGGCACACCAGGCACATGTGGGGAGGGGGGGACGTGCAGCCCAGCTGAGCATGATGCCCAGAGCCCTGTGCAGCCAAAGTGAGGGATGGAGCCACTCCAAAAGCCCACTGCGACCCCAGACAAACAGGTTCCCACAAGCAGAATCACATAACTGGGCTAAGAAATGCATGTGCAGACAGTGGATGCACTCACCCAGAAATAAAGGGGGAAAAAAATAAGCCCCTGAACACACATACCTCTGTGTGCATGAGGACCAGCTGGTGATGGAGGGACAGTGCCCAGTACATCAGTTTGAACCTTGGGAGTATTGGGCCTTTAGCTGCTCTCCAGTCATACTCTCCCCCTTCCCCAAGGGGCTGCATCACCCATGAGCTGCCCTGGCCCCTCTCCTGGGCTTTCTGGCAATTGCAGGAGGTTTGAGGTGGAGAAGGGTGAAGCTCACCAGGGCTTGAGCAGGCTCATGTGTGCACCTGGAGAGCTTGAAGTGATGCTGGTTCAAGGCTCACACACATACATAGTGAGGAGGAAGACAAGCGTTGCATCACCAAAAATGTTCTCTTTCATGCTGCTAGGGACCCCAGGGCCCCAAGGGTACTCTTCAGGGGAGACACAGTACCCCATGGCTCAGCGAGCCCTGACAACTCAGGACTAGGGCAGCATGTTGTAGGTGGGCTGGACTTTGGCTGCCCTGGCTCCAGCCTGCCATAACGTGCCACCTGGGCCAGCCCGGTGACAGCCACAGCCTGGCCAGCAAGCCCTGGGGTCATACCTTGGCTGTGAGGTCAGTGCTGCCTGTGCTCCCCTCCTCAACTTGCCTGTGTCCCCTCTGTGTACAAGCAGACACCCCAGGGTGTTTGCATCTCCCCATCTCATGCAGCTCCATCTGTCAGCCCTGGGAACCTTCCTGGGGTAACCCATGGCATGGGGGGCACCTCCAGCCCCAGCCACTCTGCTAAAGGGAGGCAGTGATCACCCCAGAAGGTGATCTGGACAGGCAGTGCCAGAGGCTCTGCAAAACCCAGCGGGAGGGAATGAAAGAGAGGAAACCCTGTCAAAGCCCGGAGTGGCTTAGTCTCAGGAGAGGGATGACACAAAATGCTGTGGGCCCCCCTTGGGAAGGCTGCATCCCAGGGCATCTCCCGGCAGGTTTGCCAGCAGTAGGGATTACTGCTGGAGGCTCTGGAGCTGGGAGTGCGAGGAGGGAGCTGGTGGAAGATCACTGATCTAATCCAGGCGCTCCCAGCCCCGGCTGTAAGGCATAACAAGATTTACTGATGTGCCGAGAAACCTATTAAGTCATTTGATTCTTAATTTTGGTGACGTGGCAGAAGGGTTGGGGGGGGAGGGGGGAGCAGTGGGGTGCACAAAGGTCCCCCATGGGCTTGCTCTTTGCCCCCTGCCATTTCAGTGGGGACAAGCGCGCACCAGTGTGGTGTTCACACAGGGACATCTTCCCTCACCTCCTCCTACCCCCCCCGCAAGGCATCACTCGCCCTTTCCTTGTGTGCAGCTGCCTGGCTGGGCTTCTTTCTCCTGATTTTGAGGCCCTCCCCTGCTCTCCACACGTGCTCACGTCCGTATGCTCGGGTGCATCTTGGCACACAGAGCTGGGGGGCCCAGATGCTCCTTTTCCACACTTTTAATTACTATTGCAAATGGAAACAGAGTGCTTTCAGAGAGGGGAGGTAATTGCCTTGTCTGCCTGGGGTGTGCCAGAGTACAGTTGCTCCTGTCCTCCCCATCATCCCTTGGAGGGGAGCAGAGCAGGAAAGGGGACAGCCTGATGGGCTCTATGGGGGACCTGGCCCCAGCAGAATCATAACAGCCTGTTTGCTCATCAGCTGGCGTCTGGCTGTGCTGGCTGAGCCACTGTGGCTCACGACCTGGCTGCTGACAGGAAACCCTCAGGTCTGGGCATGGGAATGGGAGCAAGCTGGCTGCCTCCCTCCTGCCTCCATCTCCAGCAGACTGGGGATGGAGAGCCCCAAATCACGACGGCCCCAGGCCCTGAGCGAGCTCTGAGGGGGATGGGATCAGCGGCAAGCTCTTCTCTTGCAAGGAGAAGGACAGAAAGGCTGAGGCATCCCTGCTCGCCCCCCCCCCTCC
>NW_020799092.1:1826195-1837152 GCF_003259725.1 Athene cunicularia | reverse complement strand
CCCCCCCCCCGAAAAAGGGCTAAAGCCCCTTTCCCACTGGCTAATCTCTCCCTGTTTTATGGAGACCAAAGACAGAATGTCCTTTGACAGGTGCTTTTACCTTCCCGGAGAGGTTTTGCTCTCCATGAGAGCATCCCCAGTGCTGCCAGAGCAAGCCAGCAGTGAGAGCTGGCCTTTGGTGAGGGATGGCAGATGTCCCCTACACAACTTCTATTTCCTTGATGGTTTTTGGCACTCTGTGTTGGTTTTCCTCACAAAACCTGTGGGTTTGCCCCAGAAGACCACACTGGAGGCTCTTCCAGACCCCGGGGCATCACAGCCTCCCTCTTCTTTGCAGCCTGAGTGTGTTGCTGTCCAATGTGGGGCTGTTTGTGCTCACACCAACACCATCTTGTAACTTTCCTTCTCCCTGATACCTTTTCCCAGCTGTTACCATCCACCAAGGTTACATCCTGCCCAGCCAACCATGGCTTTTCTCTGTCCTTCCCCTCCCCTTTGTTGTTCATGATGGATAGCAAAGATTGGAAGTGACAATGCAGGCATTCCCCCCCTTCATCTCTGTGTGCATGATCAACAGGTCCTGTCCATCCTGGAAAAGTGGGTTATGGGGAAGAAGAAAAAGCTGGAAGCCACAACCATAGATGGGCATGGTGACCTCCTCCAGGCCAGCTCTGAGGCTGGGGGCCCCTGTCCAGATCAGCAAGGATAGGATCACCCTGTGTCTCACCAGCACAAGCCATGTGAACGTCCAGCTGAAGCAGCCATGCAGACCCCTCTCAGTGCTGGAGCAGCCATAGTGGCCCCTGCTTTGGCCTCTGCCGGACCAAAGGAAGGTCTGGCAGCACAGAGAAGGTGGTCACCATCTTTCCAAGCCCATGGCAAAGAGCCTAATGCCCCAAGGATGTGAGGGAGGGGCTGCTATTTATGGAGAAACCCCAGGAGCGTGGCAAAGGGCCACCTTCTCCCTTACAGCCTGGTTTTCTTCCAGCTGGGATGGGGTCTCCCAGTGAGGTAGAATCTGGGATCTTTGCAGGGTGCAGTAGCAGCTGGGAGCATCTTCGCCAGGTGCCGGGTTTTGGATCAGCCAAGGGAAGAGGTTTCATCTGGGTTTTAAACCTGATGGGACAAGACACGCACAATGCCACCAAGTGATGGGTCATGTCTTGAGGACCAGAGACACAATGGCCTGGCTACTGGCTCCACTTCTCTGTGGGATGCGATGGCCTAGGAGAGGCTGGCTTACACTGATAGAGAGCTACCTGCCCAACCTGGCACGCATGCATGCACCCCTGTGTGCTGGCTGAGCTGGGCTAAGAGGATTACAGCCACATTATATGATGTTACCATGCCAGCCATGGTCAAGCAGTCTCATGAGTGGCGGGGGGGAGAGGTCCAAGCTCCTTCCTACATTGTTCCCTTCTCATGGGAAGCTGCACATGGGAGAAGAGCCAAGGGATGACCTGAGTGCCCGAGCATCCCATCCTTGCTCTGTCTCTGAAGCAGCAGAAAGTCATTAAGAGCAGGCAAGATTCGTTTCACAGTAACAAACTCAATGGGTGCTCTGAGAAGGGAGGTACAAAGTCAGCTGGAGGCTCTTGGAGACCTGCCTGCAGATGTGGGGTTGTAGTTTCAGCACTCCCCACAGTGGTGCAGGCTGGGCATGTCCTTATTTAACCTCTTACAGTGACAGCATGCTGAATTTTCTCTTTTCTCTCTCCTTTCTTCCCCCATTGGGGCTGATGCTGAGTGTAGCAGGAGCTTCCAGCCCGCACGAATGGCTCGGTGCCCACCACCCCAGCGCTTGCCCGTGATGCCCTCCACACCAAGATGGAGCAGCTGGAGGAGCAGCTCCTCTCCAAGATCCTGACCCTGCAGAAGGAGCGCCAGGCTGCCAACACCGACCGCAGCCAGCAGCAGCATGACATCGAGAAGGAGCTGAACTCCCTCCAGAACCGGGTGACGGAGCTGGAGCATGGTGAGTCCTGCCCAATGGGGATGGAAGTGGTGCAGGGGGGTCCCTACCCCAAGGTCCATCTCCAGGAGAGCCTCAGGACAGGCCACTCTCATCCCAATGATGGATGCTGACCCTTCTCTCTCTCCTCACCATCCTTGGCATGCAGGACCACCGGGCTATAGCCCTCCCGATGCCTTCAAGGTGACCATCCCAGTACAGAACAACTACATGTATGCCCGCATGAAGAAGAGCCTGCCAGAGCTCTATGCCTTCACCATTTGCATGTGGCTGAAGTCCAAGGCCCTGGCAGGGCTTGGCACCCCTTTCTCCTACTCTGTCCCAAGTCAATCTAATGAGATCGTGCTGCTGGAGTGGGGCACCAACCCCCTGGAGCTGCTCATCAATGACAAGGTCAGCTTTGGGACCAAGGGAAGGAAGCTGTGCTCTTATCTCCCCTGCTTCAACCCCCATGGGAAATGATGCTCCTGGGGGTACTGGTGCGGGGGAGCTGGGAGGAAGGGGCCTGGGGTGGAGGGGCGAGGCAGGAGGGTGAGGAGCATGGTAAGGATGGCTCACTGGCATGAATTTTGAGAGGGACAAGCAGCACATCAGGATGTCTGTAGAATTTGGGGTGCCACCACTGTGGGTGTGCACCACTTGCTCTACAAGGGGCTCGGGGGACAGCAGGGTCCTCCAGTAGTCCCACAAGTGCCGGGATCTTGCTTGTCTCATGAAGGTTGCCCAGCTGCCGCTGAGCCTGAAGGACAAGGCCTGGCACCATGTCTGCGTGGCATGGACCACCCGGGATGGCAAGTGGTCTGCGTACCAGGACGGTGAGCAGCGGGGCGCCGGCGAGAACCTGGCCTCCTGGCATGCCATCAAGCCCCAGGGTGTCATTATCCTGGGCCAAGAGCAGGTATGTGCCAGCCCGACACTGAGAGCTACTGGTTCACATCACTCTGGAGTGAAGTCATCTGGGGGGGCGTAGCCCCTAAATGTGATGAGGGCAAGGGGTGGCATGGGCAGGACCCCTCAGCACAGAACACTGGCAGCTTGGGTGAGGGACTCTCCTGCCTGCTCATCTGACTTCCTGTTGGGTCACGTGCATTCATCTTCTCCTCTTCCCTATCCCCATCCCTCTGTCACCCATTCACTCCCCACCTTGTCTTCTTGCATCTCCCCCACAGGTCCATCCTCTCCCCTCCTTGCCTTCGGGCATCTCACTCTGCTTCTCCCCAGACTTCTCTCCTCCTTGCTCTGGCTGCCCACTGCATGCATGTTTCTTCCTGCCCCATCACCTCTCTTGCTCTTTCCTAGGACACGCTGGGCGGCCGCTTTGATGCCACACAGGCCTTTGTTGGGGAGCTGGCACAGTTCAGTGTGTGGGACCACATGCTGGCACCGGCGGAGATCCTGGGCTTGGCCAACTGCACTTCCCACCTCCAGGGCAACGTGATCCAGTGGGATGACCAGGCGGTGGAGGTCTTCGGGGGCGCCAGCAAGGGGGGCTTCGCTGCCTGTGAGGAAGGGAGGAAGGCATGAGCGGTTCCTTGTCCCCTCCCCAGCACCAAGGAGCCTGGTGGCAGCCCTGAAAGCAGGGAGCCCCTTTCTCCCCTCCCAGACCACCTAGCCTTGCCAAGGCGATGCTCAAGCCCCCCTTGCTGGCATCCCAGGAGGGAGGGAGGCCCCTGGCAGCCTCCCTCTTGCCCCCATGTCAGTGGTGTGGCTTGTTCTCGCTCCCAGCACACCTGCCCTTGGGTCTCATCTTGCCCTGCTTCTGTTTCAGAAGGACCTTGCCATACCCACCGGCATCTCTGGTAGGCAAGTATCCCCACCTTATCAGCCCCAACAGGGACTGGGAAGGAAACCTCCATCCACCTTGAGCATGGTCCAGCCTTGGTGGGATGCCAGCGTGCAGGCACCCCCCGAGCACATCCCCTTTCCTTATTTATTTCTAGTTCCCCGCTACATAGTTTTGTAAGCCCGTACTCCAAAGGAGCCCAAAGGCTTGGCCAGGAGCATCTTCTCCTCCAGCCCCATCCCCTCTTCTCCTCCTGCCCTGGTGGCCCAGGAAGGCCAAGGGAGGATGGTGGAGGGTTGGTGGGGTAGTGGTCCCCCCCACACCCTTCCCCTGCCTCCACTGCCTGTTCAGGCAGGGCTGCTGCCTGAGGGGAGTCAGGCTTTTGAAGCAGAGGGAAGCACAGTGTCCACACCCCCACACCCCCCCCAGGCTGTGGGGTCAGTTGGCAACTGAGGGAAGGGGGGGAAAGGGGCAAAGCACCTCCTCCATCCTGGCCGAGGGGGAGAGAGTGCAGCACTGCTGTTGAAGGCAGTAAAAGCAAGAAAGGAGATGGAGGATGGTGGTGATCAGAAGAGCCCTGCTGTCCATCTCTCAGCCTTTTAGGTGCGGCATTGGGTTGCTGCCCTTGCGTCCACCTGGGTCCCCTGCTTTCAGCTGCTCCTGGTCGGGGACAGGGCCACCACTGGCCCTGGAACAGGGACAGCAATGGAGTGGGCTGGTATTTTCCCTGTGGAGTGCCTGAAAATACGCTCTTTCCACACCATATGGTCACCAACATCTCAAACCATGAGAGTGTGTGTGTGTGTGTGTGTGTGTGTGTATGTATCTGGGGTGGGGAGGGTTATTTCGGGGGTCTCATGGTTGCTTAATGCGATGTCCAGCTTCCAGTGCTCCCCCTACCCCAAGTCCCACTTTGTGCTTTCGATGAGAGCTGCCCCCATGCCCAGGGAAAGCGAAGCAGGCAGAGGGGACAGCCCCACCCTCCAGCATCGCCCCCTGGCAGGGTCCCCGCCGGCAGTGGGCAGCTCAGCCTGCCAGGGGGGATGCAGCAGGGACGGGGTGCAGCCCTTGTGCCAAGTGGGAAACACTGTGACCTTTGTGCACCCAGCCAAGCTGCCCCCTCTTCCTCGCTCGCTTGTGTGCTTTCTCTAATGCACGTTCGTGAAAGGGGCCCTCGTAGTGCGCCTGTGTTGGGACATTTCTTTTGTAAAGCTGATCGTGAACAATAAACGTGATGTTTTCTGTTCAAGCCTCCCATGGAGTGTGACGTCGCTGCAGGGATAGAGGGGACCAGACAGCCCAAGCCAAGGTGTCCTTCCACGGGATGCTCAGGGTGGTGTCCTTGGAGGGAGATGACCAGACCCGCAGCTGCATAGCTGGCATTACAGAAATATCCTTGCAAGGGTCTGGGTATTGTTGCCCCAGGGTAGGTGGTGGTGTAACAATTTGGCCTCCTCTCATCTACCCAGTCATGGAGCAGCATGGGGTACAGGCTGCTGCCAGGGGGTTGGGGGAAGCACCTCTCCACAGAGGAGGAACCCCCATCCCAACAACAGGGAAACCAGTGGGAAATCACAGCCTTCATGTCAGACCAAGATGGCAAGGAGCTCATGTCAGGTATAAATCTAACTGAGTACTAATAGTGAATTCCTGACCTAGCTAAGCACAAGGTGGTTATTACTCTTATTTTACTCTCAGCACAGCTCTTAGAGCCACCTATTCTTGAGCAACCTGTGGCCAGGTCTGCACGATGCTTTGCCCCTCAGTAGGTCCTGTCCCTCCTAGGAAAGACACAACCTCACCAGTATTTGGGGAAAACAGCATAAAGCCAGAGGACTCAGTTTTCCCCAGGGGCCTGCCATTGCTGCCATTCTAGTGGGGTCTCCTCACATCATCCCCCAGCTCCCATTTCTTCTGGAGGGTATTTAATGCTATAAAACAAAGTCTTTGGGCTCTCACCTTCAGCACTTCTCAAAGTTGAAGGGATTTTAAAGAAACGAATAACTCTGAGTACATACTTCAGTTGGAGCACATGCTCAAAGGGCTTCATTGAGCTGTAGATTCACTCCAACATCATTAAGAGGAGGGGGTTCAACAAGTGACCTCTGCTTGTGTGCCCAAATAACAGCAGCATAATTAGGAAGGACAGTGCTTTTTAGAGGAGGAAACGTCCAAAACTATTGCTAGGTTCGCAGACAAGAGGAGATGAAATGAGGGGGGGGAACTCATCAAGAAGACCCTCCTATTAAAGCTGCAGGAGCCCTGTGAGGGAGCTTTTAGGGCTGCCAGCCAAGGCAAATGAGATGCGGGAGGATGAACAAGGATGGAAACAGCCTGGCCACTGGTGTAGGCTATTGGCATAAAACCCATCTCCTCCAGAGCCCGGAAACTCAGCCCATGCCAAAATCTGTGCAAATCCTCTCAGAAAAGCAGGAACAAAGGGGACACCAGGATATGTTTGGGTAGGGACTTCAGTGCTGTCCTCTGCCTCCCTGCCATGTCCCCGGGACATGTGGATCTGTCACTTCTGGGACGGGAGAAGGAGGGGAGCCCAGAAGCACAGCTTCTGCCAGGGCGACCTCCTCTCCCCCCAGAGGTTCACAGTCAGTTGGGCAGACCAGGGGGGACACAGTGAAACTTGATATAACTTATCCAGACATTTCAGAAGCTTATGGCAAACGCCTCCGTATAAGGCTCTTCAGAAACTGAAGGCATTACAGGGAGATTAGAAACTGGCTGGGAGACAGAAAATCAAGAGCAGGAATAAATATTTTATTTCCATCCTGCCCTGGCTCTCTGTGGGAAGCAGCAGCTTCTTCTCACCCATCTGGGGAGGCGGAGAGCAAGACGGGACAATTTATTTTTGGTAAACCAAGCCTTGCAAGAGCTGCAAACCTGTGACAGGGTTTAAAAAGTGGAGGAGACAACAAATCAATGGCATTGCTGGCTGGAAGGAGTAATTACAATGACTTACACACATTGCTTCTAAATTAACCAGGAGCACTCAGGAGAAAGCCCTGAGTCTCTCTAAGGGCAGCTGGTTGGAAAACAACGCGTTGCATGCAGAAGAGACAAGAAACAAAAAAGTCACCCTCAGGAGGTTAAAGAAGGAAAATTTTAATGACAGCAAGAAGGTTTTGTGGTTGGGGTAGGAGTGCTCAGCTGGGACGCTGTGTTGTGTCCAGATACCTAAGATGGAGGGGGAAAGAAATGGAGGAAACCCAAGAGGTGGGCAGAGCAGAGGCAGGGGCACTATTGGGCTGTGGTGGTTCAGCAGGGCTGGCACAAGAGGAGATGGCGGGCGAGACAGGCGGCATGATGGATATCACCTACATGCTCTCCTCTATCTCCCTACCAAGGGGCTGTTAGCACACTTCAGGAGGAGGAAAGGGACTGCCATTTCCCTTCCTAATTCACAGGACTCGCTGCTGCAGGGCTTTCTGCAGGCCAAGGGCTTAGCTAGGCTCACCCCAACCCCACACAGAGCTTCATCCTGCAGTGAAGGTCAAACCTGACAACAAGAAACCTTCAGGCCTGATGGCTGTGAAAAGAAAACACTGCAATTCCTGACGCCCTCCAGCCTCTGCCCAGCTTTCCGGAGGGCACCACGAGCCATGCAGGCGCTGCCTCCCCAGGCACACAGGCAGCCCTAAGAGCCCTGCCCCGGGGTGGACTCTGGGGAGCTCCTGTGCTCCCTGACACCTGTGGCCTCAGCTTTGAGCTGGCAGGTCATGCCCCCCTGCAGCATGACAACCTCCTGGCCCCCTCGAACCAGCTCAAACCAGCCTGTACTTCATCCCCAGGAGGTAACACTTCCAAAGCACACATTACTTGCAGTGCCCTAGCAATGGGGAGCTGCCTTAATTGCCTTCCTGTGCCTCCCCATCCTGCCAGGAGCCTGCTCTGCTCCCTCCCAGAGCCAGGAAGGCTCATTAAGTGTCATGTGGTGCTCACATGGGGAACACGCCATGCTTCCAGAGCATCTGGCACAGGAACGGCTCCCACATGGCTGCTACTGCTGCAGTAGCAGCCGTTACTAGAGGTAGTAGCTATCGGATCATGCGTGTGCCACTGCCTTGCCCAGCAAACCATGGGATCTGTCTGTCCCAAAGCAGGTTGCTCTCTCCTCTGGAGCAGAAGTACAGGCTGCTTTCAGCTGCCACCCGTTCCCACACACCAGCATCCCTGACTTTGCCTTCCCTCAGTTCAACACAACATCACAGTGCTCTGATCCCAATGAAACACAGCTTCAGTATTCCCATGGGTCCTCCTGAGTGCTTCTCCTGCCTCCAGAGAGCTGCGACCATATTACCCGCCCTGGGCCAGCTGTAGGGTGGAACTTGGTGTGTCCCAGGTCCCCAGCCCAGGCTCTCTGGTACTACTCAAGGTGGTGCAGAGCAGCACCCCTGGGTTGCAGCCAACAGGCAGAACAGCAATCTCTAGCCTCCTGCTTTATCCAATAGAGGAGATGGGCCACGGCAGGGCCTGTGACCATAGGAACGATGGGGAAGTCCCAAAACCTGGCCAGAAGGGGCCAAGAAAAGAAAGAGTCTGTGGGTGCCTGATGGCACCTGATGGATGCCTGACCTGATGACGAGTCAGCCTGCTGTCCAGTATCCTCCTACCGTCAATGATGGAGATGGCTAAAAGAAAGCGTGATGCAGTACATATATTATATATACATATATTTTGCAGTTGGTGGTTACATTTCTGTTTCTCAGCTAAGGAGTACAACACAATCTAATGTCAGGTGGAAAATGGCACTTCTTTGTTTTATTGCATTCTACTGTGGCTGCCAAAGGCAAAGGGCTGAAAGAGTTTCCCTCTGTGCTTAGTGGCAAATAAGAAAGGACCAGCCAGAGCAGAGCAACAATTACAGTTCCTTAAAGATACAGAGGGGCAAATTGGACCCTTGCTCTAGACTCTCCTTCAGCTACAGACAGGAACCTGGTCATTCAGTATGGAAACTAAAGACCAGGTGATGTGAAGCCGGCCGTGTATCTGCCTTTCACGCTAGCAGCTAAGGGACTGGTATGTGTCAGCTATGTAGGCCCACCGAGGCTTTGGCTTGTGGTGCTGTAGAGAGGCAGCCCACAGAAACCCCATCCAGAAACAAACTGTCCACATTTTGTTAAGCCACAGCAGATGGGGACAGGCCAGAGGGATGGTCTCCTTCCTCAGGAGGCATCTCCATCTTGCAGCCCCATGATATCATGCACCACACACAAGAAACACGGTGTTCCTATCTTTGGGTCCTGTGCAGTTTTGGGCTTGGCCATTTTTCCTTAACTTTTCAGCTAGGAGCCGCTGATGAATAATCCTTACAACCAGTCCCAGATTTTCCTGAGGGAAACACTCCCTGGGGACACATTGATCAAAACCAAAGCACATTCAATTGAACCCAGAATCACACACGCATTCATGCTCTGCTTCCCCCCCCCCCCAACACAGGCGCGCGCACACACACACACACACACACACCAGCTCACGCCAACTTGCTGCTTAGTAGCAAAAGTGGGTGAACTACATAGGGATTAAAGCATTAAAAAAAACAGCAAAAATACGGTTCTTGGATTCTTGAAAGTGCTGTGTCCACAGAGAGATTAGAGTAGCTGCCTGGAGATAAAGTAACGATGATGGAAAGATCTTCCTCGCAGAGATTCTATTCCTAATTATCTTCTCTGAAAAAAAAAAAAAAAAGTTATCTCCCAGCTTTTATCTGTCTCTTTGACAAATTTAGCTCTGTGCCTGCTTCACTGCAAGAGGCCAACGCTTGCTGAAAGGAGGAAGGAGAAGGAATAAGCGTATGAGGTAGGAGTGGTAGGAGAACAAGGGAGACAGGAGGCAGCACTTCATTTCTGTCACCACCAGTGCTAAAGGCAAAGATGAACCATCACTGCAGCGTTGTTTTTCCAAGCCCAAAGACAGCTTTGCTGCCTCCACCACTTTGTCAGGCAACTGACAATCAGGAGGTCTGATTCACTGTCATGCCAGCAAAAGAGACAAGATATTTCCCCTATGGTTACAGGGCAGAGGGGGGAGCTTAGAGATTACGGTGAGGGAAGAGGACTTCTTCATGAACTGGCAGGAGCAGGAGAGTGCCCAGCTTGTTCCTCCCCCACTCTTCTTCTCAGACAGCTAGAAAGCAATTATTCTTTCAGCAGACAGACAGCAATGAGGACATTTCAAACATACACCAGCCAGAAGACTGCATGAAAGATCAGACCGAAACGAGCCACCCTGCAAGACAAGGACAGGCCCTGATGGAAACCCAGACATCATGCCCAGCAGCTAAGGCTTTGCACAGGAGAAGTCTTTCCCCTTGGTCTTATCCTGGGGCTTGCAGTTTCTTCACCTGTACTCATTTCAGACAAATACAATCCTAGACCCACAGGAAACTGTTAAACCCTGGTTTAGAGGCAATCAGTGTTTGGCTAACAGGATGCAGAGACAACACAGGCTTCCTTGAGAGCTGAGAGTCAAGGAAAACCACAAAGCAAACAGACATTACAAAAATAAAGGCTATGGAGGGCAGGGCTGAGCTTGGTGGGGATGGAGCTATTTGCAAATTCATGACCCATCCTCATGGCATCAATCTCCCTCTTTCCAGTCACATCAACACACAAACGTGAGTGGTTGCCTCCCTCATACAATGAAAACACATTAATAAAAGAACCCTGAATTGCCCCAAACCACTCCAGCATTTATCCTCACTGTTTAAATCAAAAGGTAGAACTTGGCCCCAGAAGGGTTTCAAGTCAGAAAAACAGTAACTTTTCCACCACTAGGCAGTTCAGCTGCATGTGGGGCTCAGAGCCTGTCCCTGCAGCCAAAACCCAGCACCAAAACTTCGAAGGCAAATGCGGGGAAGCCGGCAGTCTCCTGGAAGCCCCTTTTCCAAGCCCAGGGCAGGGGAGACCCAGCAGCCCCTGAGCCAGCCCCGGAGGTGACCCACAGAGGGGAAGTGCACAGGGCCGGGCTTGGCACTGGTGGGGCACAGCTGTGGCTCCCGCGGCCACGCAGGACTGAAATCATGGGCCTTTCCCGCTCGCCACGGCGGGGCTGTTTAACGAGGCCACCTGCGGGGCCACCAGCGCCTTCCCAGCACCGGGCGCTCCTGCTCCTGCGGGGGCACCGAACCGGGCCGAGGGCGGCTTGCGACAGGCGCCCCGCAGCCACCCTACCGCCGCCATCCCAAGCCC
>NW_020799092.1:1809793-1826145 GCF_003259725.1 Athene cunicularia | reverse complement strand
CCCCTCTGTTCCCCTCTGTTTAGAGCCGCTTGCCGAGCCCTTATCTCTCTCCTGTGGGGCTGAGGGAGGCGAGCGTGCGGCCTGCTCGGACTGTGTTCCGCCGCTCCTCTCAGCCCCACTACCCTTGGTGGTGCCGCGGCGGTGCGGGGAGAGGGAGCGGGGGAGCTTGTTCTTGCCGTGCCCCTCACCTCCTTCTTCCCCCCGCTAGGTGCTCAGTGGCTCCGCTCCCTGTCCTCCACCTTTGGCCGCCATCGGGGCTGTGGCGTGCCTTTTCGGGCCCACGGCTGGCGGACTGCCCCAGGCCTCCTCCCTGCCCTGTATTTTTAACCGATGCAACCACCCGTCGGCAGCTTCTCCCCGGGGAAACGGCCGCCGGCCCCTGGGAGAGCTCCCGGCGGCCTGCTTCGGTCTGTGGCCCTGGGCGCATCCCGGGGAGAAGCTGGGCCTTGAAGTGACTCCCGGGGTTTGCTGTGCTGCGGGAGGCTGGTCCCAGCCAGGTGGCTGTTCTGTCCTCTGGAGCTTGTGGTGGGGACTCTTTCAGATCCAGTGGACCCTCGTGTGAGAAATGGTGGTTTGTCAGAGTTGGTGCTTTAGCCAGCAGCTCTACACGCTTGGCATAAATGCTTGATCAGTGTGGTGTTGTCTGACACCGTGTTTGTTTTGTTTTTCCTATAATATGGAATCACCCTTGCTTCCTCTGGGTAGGAGAGGAAGGTGCTTTGTTCTGGATGAGAGAACCAGAGGGTGAAATGGTTGAATCTGCCAGTCAGACAGTGCTGTGCCTCTGTTGCCCAAGTAGAGGCTGGTTG
The DNA here is from genome assembly GCF_003259725.1 of Athene cunicularia. NCBI lineage: Eukaryota > Metazoa > Chordata > Aves > Strigiformes > Strigidae > Athene > Athene cunicularia. The sequence goes on along the minus strand of NW_020799092.1, from coordinate 1,825,336 downwards.
GTAATTAGGCCTAAAGGCATGGTCCAGCATTTTCCCATATGGTCCTCCCCAGCTGACAAATGCTCAGGGATATGAGGAGCAAGTGCACAAAGCAGACCAAGATGTTCCTGTTAAACATTTTTGTCCACGCATGTATGCTGATCCCGTTCCTAAAATGCTCTTAACTCTTTGCTTGTCATGTGCAGTTTGAAACCATCACAGATAATAGTGTCCTGGGAAGATGCTTTTGGAATTAATCAATAGACATAATGGCTGATGTATTTTTCTCCCCTCTCTTGTCAGAAGCTGTGCCCTGACTTGGTTCTTCCCACAAGCTTGATTGGTGCTTCTGGGAAAGTGCTGTGCTCTTGAAGCCTCATTTATGGAAAATGATACATTTTTAAAATCTGTTTGTGTTAATGGTCTGTAAGATTAAGTGCGTGGTGTGTGAAGGTGGTACTGAGAAACAGTAAGTAACTGAGATGGGGCAATATACTTTTGTAATAGTTTTATTTGCCTTCTATTTTAATTCGAAGCTTTCTTTCAATTTCCTGTGGGTTTTTGTTTAAACAGTGTCCTCTGGGCTGAGAAGTTTCCCCTCCTGCTGAAGCTGCTCTGCCCGTGTTCACGGAGCTGTGTTCCTCTCGGCTGTCTGCCCTGTAGCACCTTGCTGATCTCCAGGCAGCCCCTGTGCCCCTTCCTGGGGTCACTGTGGAAGGACCATGGCAGACACCGGGGAGGGGAAAAAGGAGGAGGCTGATTATAAAAGACTTCACAGCTTTCCACTGATTAGGGTAAGAACAAGGATAGATTATGAATTTATCAGTGTGACAGATATGAAGTTCTACCTTCATTCTTACCAACCTTCCAAGCTAGAATTTCTCTCCCTGAGTAGTTTCTGTGAGACCATGTGTACTGATGGTCCTGTGCAAGGATTGCAGTCATCGCTGCTGCTTTCTCCCTCTCCTTGACCTCTGTCAGGAACATTAGCACCTTGTTTCCCCTCCCTCCCTCTGTGATCCATCTAATAGATTGAACATGCTGCCATTGGAGCCCTCTCCTGTGTTCTGGATGCAGCTTGCTTTTTTCCCTAGAGAAGCTGAAGTAAGATCTTACTAGCCAGCCAGATAGCAGAAGAGAAAGAAAAGACTATGTAATTTAGACTTCTTTGTTATGCCTATAGAAATAATTAAGAACTCTGGCTGGAGCAGTATTAACATGCTTTCCCTTCATCTTAACACAGAAAAACTGACAAATGTGTTTCTCTCCTCCTTTAAGCTGTGCTTACTTAGTGCTAGTCTTAATCTTGGAGAAGAATTCTTCCTCGGTTGGGACAAAGGAACAAATGGATCACTTGTATTGCAGTGACCCATTTTCATATTTACTGTTCTTTGAAACAATGGAAATGCTTGGTGTATGGACAAGCCCATGTTGCTGCTGATGCGCCCCACCTTGAAACAAACATTAACAGTCATGGGGACTAGCTGCCTTTTGCCCATGGCCAGCAGTCTAGGCCACTGCTATAGCCTATGTAAAAGTAAGGGCTACTTACTGTTGTCTTGTGTCTAGCTTACTTTTCTGCTTAGTTCCTTTTGTTTGTTTTCTTTTTTCCAGCACACGGACATGCCGGAGGAGATGCGTGTAGAGGCTATGGAGCTGTGTGTCACAGCGTGTGAGAAATATGCCACTAACAACGAGGTACTAGCCAAATCCCAAAATGGCCAGCTTTCAGCTGCTGTGGCCCAGGGAACCGGCAGGAGCAGGGCTTAGGGTGCAGGGCAGAGTGGAGTCAGATCCTGACATCCTATTACTCTCTTTCTGCACTGAGAAAGGGTAGAAGGTGGCAAAGAGCCTGGCTAGATCTCAGGTTCGGTTCCCTTTGTCAGCAGGATCTGTAATAGCACTTTGCTTTCCTGCAGAAAGCAGAGATTAGCAGCAATGCTGCCTCCCAAACCTTACCTCCTTCCTGATCCTGTCATGCCTATGACATGCTTCCACTCTGATTGTAAAATGCCCTGTGTCCAGAGGGCTTGGCTCAGAACCGTGTGAAGACTCTTGTTTTGGGGATGAGTACATTAAAGCCTTTGAACCTTTAGGTGCAGTCTGTTAAGTTTTCCCTCTTGGTTTTCAGCTTCCTGAATGAAATTGCTGAGACCATGTAAATGAGGGGTGATGCAGAAGTTATGGTCTTTGGAAAGGTTGACCTTAACTCTGAGAGCCAACAATAAAGGAAAACACATGTTGCTCTGTGGACAGGGCAGAATGGTTGTTGCTGGAGCGGGTTTGTGTTGGAGCAAGGCAGAGCTATGAAGCCAGAGATTCCTTCTGTCCTATCTCCTGAGACACTGCATTTAGTACAAAATCTTCCTGGTTTTTCAGATCAAGCAGGGTGTGATCTCGGAGAAGCAAGACTTTTAAAAGTCATCCTAGTTTCAGTGTTTTGGTAATTAGCTGGAGAAAAAAATTGACTCCTGTAAAAATAGTCGCAGCTTAGTGACCTGGATCTCCTCTTATGCTCACTGCACCCAGCATAACTCCGTCAGCATCTGAACCAGAACTCTTGCTTCAGATGATGTGAATGAGAGAAGTGATTGCTAGATGGAGTTCTTTAATTTCCCCTGGATGCTGTGTTGGAGGCTGCTGGAAAGAGAGACCTGTTTTACTTCTGGGCATGGCTCTGGGGAGCTCCCAGTTCCTGCAGTGCAGCTGCTATACCTGTTGCCCATGGCTTGAGTAGTCTATTAAAGGGAGAAGAGATTAGGGGGATATTTACATAAAAAGTCCCTGCTTTCTCTGTCTCACCCTATACTCTCCTCCTTAACATTCTCCAGAGTGCTGCCAAGATGATCAAAGAGATGATGGACAAGAAATTTGGGTCCTCCTGGCATGTGGTGATTGGGGAAGGTTTTGGCTTTGAGATCACTCACGAGGTGAAGAATCTGCTGTACATGTTCTTTGGTGGCAGCCTGGCCGTGTGTGTCTGGAAGTGCTCCTGACCTCTGGCCAGGTTCTAGACTTGGTGCATACAAGAGATTTCTTCCTTCTCTTGACAGATTTTGTACAGTCTGGAGGTGGGGCTTTATTTTTAATAGTTAAACGTCAATATTTTTTTTCATACTGATGTAACAGTTCTGTGGGATACCTATAGTTGGTGTGTCTGTGCGTATAAACTTGCTAAGCTGTCTTGTCCTTGCTCATGGGATTTTTTTATCTGTCTGTGGCTCTTTCTTTGGTGCTTGAGCCAAAGCAGGAAGGAGGTGGGGAACAGGTAACCGCACGACACTGCAGACGCTACAGCAATGCTAGGAGGAGGAAGCGAAAGAGGAAAGGTGCTATTTAGCCCTATGGTTTGGTTGTTGTTTTTTTTTTTCCCTCCCACTTGTGCCATATCATGTCCTCTCTTCTCTGCATTCCCCACTACCATGTGGTATGGCTCTGACCAGCACCTGTCTCTCCTCTCTCTGAATGCTGAGAATACCTTCTTCCTCCCTCTTCTGAGATGTCAGTACAGAACTGGCAGTGCCAAGGGTCTCCCTTCGGGCTGCCTGTGGAGGTGTTGGCCCCAGGAAAGCAGACTCGGCTTGCCCTTCCCTGCTTGTTTTGGGAGGGTACAACAGCTGAGCTGCCTGGGTGTAGGAAGTTGCTATGCAAACTGCCCCCTCCTTTCTCACCCACCGCACACTGAGATAGCATGAAAACACAGGCGGCTGACGATGCCTGGGGAGTGGGTGAGAGCTCTTCATAAGGCTCAAATGCTTCCCTGTCAGTTCTTGGGGGTGTTGCAAGTGCTGTGTACTTTCAGCATCTTGTTTGGAGGCTGGTAGAGGAAGGAGGCTCCATGTGAGATATCACTTGGTCATCAGCAGCCTAATGTCTTTTTGGACTTGCATTCTTTTAGCCTGTCTCATTTTTTTAAAGCTGACAATGTTGGAGGATGGAATGAACATAATTGTATGTTACATATATGGCTTATTTATATAAAACTAGGGAACTGTGTTTTTACAATTAAAAATTAGCAAAATGTCCCTTTCTTTGTGTGTTCTAAAATGAAAATTTCAAAGTGGAGGGTAAGAAGAAGTAGTTCAGACAACATGGAAGTAAGCAAGCAGTGGTGTAGCTCAGGTGGAGGACAGTGACAAGTCTCCATCCTGCATGCTTCTTGGGTGACTTACAGGTACCAGATGTGCTCTCACCCTCCCTGTTCAATTCCTTTCATCAGTGCAAGCCACAATACTGAGGAAGGTTCCCAGGCCCACAGTGCTGTTGTTGGCCGAAGTCCTCAGTCCACACAGCTGTCTAAGCAGTAGCAGCAAGGGGGTGTAGGTGTGTCCTCTGCCCAGCCAGCATGCCTCTGCTCTGACCTTTGGGGTCTCATATTTGTGGCTTCCTTGATTTTTCCAGTTTCCTCTCGGGATGTTGCCAGCAGTACCACTGGCACCTTGTGCTGTATGCCTATAGTCCATAGTTCAGTTTTGAAGGACCTTTCTGAATTAGTGTCTGGGGTGGATCAAACTGGTGGAGGGTCTTACAATTCCTTTTGTTCCTTCTCTGGACCTCAGTGTGATGCTAGAGATGTCCTTCCTCCCATTTCATCATGTCAGGAGCTCTTCTATAAGCCAGGAATTAGAGTAGTATGAAGACAACTAAAATTATTTCAATTTTGGACCATCTGTGCTGGCTGCACCCGTTGTCCTCTCACCTAATTCCTTATTGATCAGGTGGAAGGGAATTACAAGGCAGGAGGGGACACATAGCTGGTATCATAAAGTAGTTGGTACCATGATGCCTGCCTGATGCAGTGGGCCACAGTGTCAGGATCGCTGTGCAGTGTAGAAGAGTCCAAATCCTCTGAGCTGTCTCTTGGTGTGGTTACTCTGTCTCACTTCAGCTGGCTGCCTTTACAGGAAGATAGCACTACTGACTGGCACTTTCTGCAGCTGGGAGGTGGAAAAGATGATTTCCTCTTCCACAACTTTTTACCTCCTGTATGTTCAGAGGAAAAGGTAAAGCCAGTATCTTTGGAATGTCCTATATTGGAGCATGATGATACCCTCAGCCATACCATAGTTGCTTTAATTGGGCCTCTTTCACACTAATGAATAATTAACTGCTGTGTGCATATGCGCAGACATGCTGGTCATGGGCATCTCTGCAGGGTTGCGGTGACCTGCAGGTGATCACAGGGAGCTGCTTACCTCAGCACACAATCTTTTGGCCTCACTGCCAGTTTATTATCTCTTTAGTCACCAGCTGACCAAAGCTAATGTCTCCATGACCTGCACTGGCCAGAAGTGAATGTTGACTGCTCCCCAGCCTTCTCAAAGCCAGAGCCTGCAAACAGATTGAGGTGAGCTAGGTGTGAATTTGCAGCACGTCAGTTCCCACACTGTAACTCCCCCAAGGTAAGTGCAAGGTGGCTCACAGGAGAGCGGCAAGCTATTTTTGTTTCCAAGGGTAACAGCTTTCCCACAAGTTGCCATGAAGAAGCAAAACCATCTTAGCTGGTTTGCATGCCTGTCATTATTGCCGTACATGAAAGCATAAACCTCAGCTTCCTAAAATTCAGCTGTGCGTGAGGCTCCTTCTCTGAGGCAATAAGACAGACCAATTTTCCTGCCTATTGCAAGTTGAGCCATGCTGTGCTGGCCCTTGTGTGTTAGAAGAAAGACTTTTGCCCTCCTTTTGCTGTGAAACTAGCCATTTTTGAGCATACCTGTAATTTTCAGGGGGAGTATAGTTCATGGATTGGAGATGGTCCATTTTCCTGTGTTTTCCCACAAGAGACCCCTCTGTGGCTGATGCTTTGGAAATTCTAGGGCCTGTCTGCTTCTGACTATAAAACTGCAGTCCCTTGTTGAAGGATTTTACCTTATGAATTTTCAGCAGAAAGCTGGGGAAGTTGGCAACAGGTGACTTGATAGTGTGTTCTCTCGCTCTCATTTCTTGCCCCCTGCATATTGCTGCCATTACCCATCAAAGCATCAGGCTGAGTCAGACGTAGAAAAGGAGATGAAAAACGCAGGGTGATGCATCAGTGCAAGCCAAAATGACCCTTTCTATCCGCCTGTCCCGGAAAGCTCCAATAGCAGCTCAGAGGGCTGTGCTTCATGACTTCATCCCTCCCTGCTGAGGGGAGATGGGCAACATCATTATCAGCTGCTGCAGAGCCCTGACTTGGTGCCAGCAATGGAAGTGTCCTCGGATGTACAGCTCCTCCTCTGCCCCAAGGGTGACTTGAACCTGCTGGGAAGGGGGGAAGGCGCTGGGAAGATGGAGGAAGAGCTGGCGGGGGGAGATGGGAAGAAAGAGGTGCGAACAAAACTGCTGCTCTGTGATGATGTCATGGCAACGAGGTACATCAACATGCTGTCAGGCTTTGAAGCTCTCCAGCTCTTCCCAGTTGCTTCGGGCTTGTGTCTGACTCGCTGAAAAATCTTTTGGTTAATATTTAATGCCAGCATTAAAGTGCTAGTGGTGGCAAGTGCCCTGTCTAATATCCCCTGCCTCCACTTTCCAATGCAAGCTCCCCTAGCCAGGGGATGGGACTTCTGGTCAGTAGGGTGGCTTCAGCCCATAGGGCCCCTGTCCCGATCTGGCTCTAGGGTATGGGAGGGAGGTTTCTATCCCCCTTGGGTGGTGTCCCTCTCCCCTTGGTCTCCCAAGGCTGGCTCTGGAATAAAGAAATCTGTGGCCCTGCTCTGGAAGCCAAGCTCAGCTCCTTTGTTGTAAGCGGTTAGCACATGGTTTTTGTTGATGGGGTTTTTTTGCTAAGCAATGACCTAACGATCCTGTGCTCCAGCTACAAGCCCCTCCTAGGTGCCTTCTTTCCAAGCCGTATGTCCGGACTGGATCCAGCAAACCTCCCAGAGTGAGACGCCGTGTTCCCGTCCCCGGGGAAGCCATCTGCTCCCCTCCACCCAGCTCCTTCTGCAGGGCTTTGAGCTCACCAGCCAGGCTGGAAAGCTTTCCTCCTCCTCCTCCTCGCCATTCACCCCGGCTCCCATCGGCCATCTTGTTAGTGCAAGGCGTGGGGAAGGGAACGCGGGACTGGCTGAATCTGGGGCAGCTGATGGTGTCAGCCTGAGGCGGTTTCCAGGCAACTGTCACAAGCGGAGAACACCGGGAACACTGCGTTCTCACCGCATTGCCTGGGCGGGAGCCGAGCCCGCCATGGACGGAGCTGGCACAGGGCTGTGGAGAGAGGGCAGCACGAGCGAGAGGGTATGCAGGGATGGCAGCAGAGGAGGGGGTCTCCAGTGTACCCCCTCCTGCCCACCACTCATCTTACCCTTCCTGGCTTGGAGCGAGGATGTCCAAGCTGACTGCTGGTATATCACACAGTGAGAAAGGACCGTGTGATGTATGGGATTTCACATGTGCTCTGCATCCTTTGGGAAATCGCAAAGGTGAAAAACAGTGCTTCGGACTCTGTACCCAAGGCCCCAGGCTTTTTGTGGGTAGTTCTGTGTTTCTCTGTCCTTTAGCAAATCCAAAGTTCCCTCCCTACAAGTCACCAACCATTTCTGCCCACACGACACATCTCTGTGTCCCTGGGTGTCACTGGAAAAGTGAATTTCTTGTAAAAATGGGCTGCCCTTCCCTTCCACAAGCTGCCAGTCCTCCCCAGGGCTCAATGGGTCCCACTGCCCAACATGCTGATGCCTGAGGCAGCAGGCAGCATCCCCACTCCCGCCGGCCTGCTTCCCCTGCCTGTTTCAGAGGCTCTGGGAGCATCTCTGCCCGTGAACCTCACCTGCCTGGCAGCCCTCCCTTATACTGGCAGCCCAGATTTTCCCCTCCCAGTGATGTTGATACTCACATCCCCTTTGCTTTACCCAACTTGGGTGGGTTTAGAAAGGGTGGTTGAGTACTAGTGATTTTGAATGGGTGGGGGAAGGTGATAAAATTGCTCTGGCTGAGCATCAGGACAAAAACCTTCCTGGATTACAAGTGTGCAGGTATGATGGACGTGGGGAATAGGGCTGTGTAGTGCTGGGCAGGGTGGGTGCTGCCGAGGCACAGAACCACTTTAACACCCTGCATAAATGTTCTGCAGCCCCATGCAAGTGATAGCACAGAGGGACAGAGTGGTGTGGGGGTTATCTGCCGTCATTACTGTCCCTGAGCCAACCTTGTGGCTATTGATTTGGAACTTGCCCTGTTCATGCTAACCTTGGTGGTGCCAACTCACCCCTTATCAGTGATGATAAAGCCTGCTGCAAACTCCAGACCCATCCTGCTGCCAGCCTGGCAGTGTCACCCCGTGAGGTGCTGCAGTGACAGATCTTTCCTGCGAATCTGCCCTTGCACCGGTTGCTCTTTAGCTGTGATGCTCTAAATCCAGGACACCTCACTCCTATTTTTGCAGAGGCAGTGGCTGCACTAACTCTTTATTAGCCCCAGGTGGGTGCCCACCCTTTGCTGAGAGTGTTGGGTGAGGAAGGATGCGGTGCTGGCTGCAAAGACTTTTTCAAAGGAAATTTAAAGTCAGCCTCCTCTTTCTCCTGCTCTTGGCCCTCTTGGTGCACGTGGCGATGGATTTGGCTCTCCCCACAGCCTGCAGGCCCCGCGTCTGCGATGCAAAAGCCTCGGGTGTCCCATCAGGCAGCCCCATGCTGGCTGGCCCCAGAAAGCTGAGCCTGCGAATCCTTCAGGATTTCAGCAGCAGCAACGGCTCCTTGGAGAAAAGCTCCCAGCCGCAGGGAGTGAGGCTGCAAGCAAGGGCTGGAGATCCGGGGGTCCAGCACCAGACCAGAGAGGGGAACACAGGGCAGATCCAGGGATCAAAGCTGGCAGCGCTCTTTGAGCATCCTCTTTACAACATCCCGGTCCCAGAGGTGACAGAGAAAGACAAGCTGTTTGTCATCAACCCCATGGAGAAGTTCAGCCTCCACAGCAGCAGGAGTGATGAATGGTAAGGAGATACCTCAGCCCTGCCTTTTGGGGGATATGTGTGTTTGAGGGGACAAGTGGCAGGAAGCAAACATGTTGTTTCCTTTCATAAACCAGCATCCCACCCCAGAGGGGCCCCAATTACAGAGTGTGCTCTTCTTGTGCCTCTAATCCTCTCTTAGCCCTGAGTTTCTGGGCTGCTACCCAGAATCCTGTAGCACACAGCAAAGCCAAAACTCTTGAATTATTCATTGTATTACACAGGGTATCTTTTAGGTCATCTCCTTGCCTCCTTTCCTTCCCCAGTACAGACTCTAGCCTTTGGTCTCTCTCTGTATGTATGAGGAAGTCCTCACTCCAGATTTCTAACCAGTTTTATCCCCTTTCCGGATATGTTGGAGATGCAAAGCCCACAATGTACTTCTAACCATGAGACTATTCCTGTCCTGTAGTTCACAGGACGTTGCCTGACCTCTTTAGGCTCAACTGCATGGTGAGCTCACTGTTGCTGGCTGCCTATTTTTATCACTGGACTACTAACCTCTAATTAGGAGGGAAGATATTAAAAGCTTTAGCGCTGATAACACGTAGCAGCTTCCTTACAGAAAGCACACCTTCCAGACATGGTAGCTGCTAAAAATGGGAGAGAATAAAAGCTGGTTTAAGAGCTGGTTTCCACAAGCAGGCATTTGCCTTGTCTCTGAGCACCACCTCGTCTATGGATAACTATGGAAGATAGGTCTGGTTTGATGAAAACAGGGCACAGTCTGCATTTTCTTAGAGAGAGAAATGAGGATTTAGTTTATAGATGTCCTGGGCTGGACTGTCCCATTGCAGTGCCAGTGGGTGCTGGTGCGGAGCCAGGGCAGATACTCCCCAGAGACCCCCTTAAATGCCAGCAAACTGCAAATTTGCTGGCATTACAGACAAGGATAGCACTAACTCAAACTCATCCTCCCAGAGAAGGCAGGGATGTGCAATAAACCCATCTAAGTGGAAATGGATATTGAGGGTGGGAGTTCAGGTTGGTGTCAGGGGCAGCTGGGAAGACCCTGCTCCTCCACCCCTGTTTTATGGACGTGTGTATCCCCAATGAGCACATGGAGAGGTGTAGCCAGTTGTATTCCCAGGAGCTAATCCCTTGGGGAAAATAATGAGACAAACTGGCAGGGAAATAGGCATGGATGAGTAGGATCAGCCTGGGGATTTTCCATGGGGAATGCAAGGGAAGACACTGAGCTTCCTCCAGCCGTGCCAGTGGATCTTCCTGACCACCAGCCATGGGTGGGATCTGCCCAGGTGCCAGGAGCCCTAAGGAGCGTGCACAGGGCAGGGGGTTTCGCCACCATCCAGGGCTTGTGCTGGGCATTGCCCCCACCTCACACTCTGTGCACTGGCTCCCAGGAAAGGCCTGGGCACGGAGGACCTGTCCTGTCCTAACTAAACTATGTTGTTGTTGTTGGGGTGTCGGTGGCTGTCGGACTGCAGGGTCAGCAGCAGTAAAGCCGAGACGCTCCTTCCGACAGAGAAGACTGCTTATGACACCTACCCTACCTGGCTCAAATTCCATGTTGGCATCAACCGCTATGAGCTGTACCCCCGCCGGGACCCCCTGATGCCCACCCTCCTCCAGGACTTGGCCACACAGAGGATTGTCAGCTCGGGTACCACCTCTCTGCCTGCACCCCTGCCCGCACCCCTGCCCCCATGCCTGCTCTTCACTTTCCTCATCCCCGTTGTATCCCCTTTCAGTCCAGAAGTCCGGCGGGACCCAGCTTAAACTGATCATGACATTTCCGAATTACGGACAGGCCCTCTTCAAGCCCATGAAGTGAGTAGAACTGGGGACAAACCTGTACCCCACCCTCACAGTCCCCTTAGGTTGTGAGGAGTAGCTAGAGAAGACCACAGAGGGAGAAACTGAGAAATGCCTCATGTGCTGCCTTGCTTCAACACCCCACCCCTCCCCAAAACTGAAGCGAGAGGAGGGTTCCCTTCCCCTCGCCTTCCCTGGTGGTGCTTGGCAGGCTGGGTGCAGCTTGTGATGGGGTAGTGACCTCCAGTGGTGGAAAGAAGACGATCCATGGATCCTCCAGTCCGTGAGGGCTTCCCAGCCCTTGGGTTGGGAGCAGCGGGTGCATGAGGGCCTGGCTGGGGGTTTGGGGCCGCACCACCCAGCAGGGAGTGACTGGAGGAGACTGGGTTTGGCTGTGTCTCCAGTGGTAGCAGGGACACAAGGTGAGGGGTGGTTTGGAGCCAAGCCCACAGTCAGGATGACCCTGTCCATGGCCATAGTCCCCACCCTCCCCTCTCCTACCAGGCAGACCCGGGACCAGGAAACCCCCATTGACTTCTTCTACTTCTCGGACTTTGAGCGGCACAACGCAGAGATTGCAGCCTTCCACCTGGACAGGTGAATTCAAGCTTGGCATCCAACTCTGCCTTCCCGTGACAGCAAAGTGGCAGAGAAACTGCTTCTTCATCCCACCTCTTGCTTCCTGTTGCAAGGGATACTTGCATCTCACAGTGGTTTTAAATAACTCACTGTGAAAACCAGCCAAGGTCAGCAAAAAATTGTCCCAAGTTCTGTGTTTCAGGATCCTGGATTTCCGACGAATCCCCCCAGTTTCTGGCCGTTTGGTCAATATAACAAAGGAGATCCGTGACATCACCACCGACAAGAAACTGGCCAAGACATTCTTTATCTCCCCAGGTGAGCTTTCATGCTGTCCATCCTCTCCTGCAACCACCTGCACGGAGCTCACTTGAAGCTTGCTGCTCCTGCCCAGGGCAAACTGTCCCTTTGTCCCTTCGGGGATTGCTCCAGCTCCTGCTGGGTTTCCTGATGTGGAGGTCTGTTCCTCAAGGCCTTCATTTGCCATTGCTTTGCTGGTGGCATGTGGCCACGGTGCATGGAGCATCCTCACCCAGCCACCTGCCAGACCACCCTGCATGGGCTCAGCAGGCTTGCTGCCTTCCTGCTCTTCATCAACTTTTGTTTTGTCCCCATGGCCAGCGGGCAATGTCTGCTTCTACGGGGAGTGCTCCTACTACTGCTCCACTGAGCATGCCCTCTGCGGCAAGCCGGACCGGCTGGAGGGCTCCATGGCCACTCTGCTGCCTGACAAGACCTTGGCCAAACGCCGCTCCTGGCGCAGCCCCTGGCGCCGCTCCTACCACAAGAGCAAGAAGGCTGAGTGAGCCGGGGCATGGGGGGGATGGGGGGCACGGGGTAGCAGAGCCATGGGATAGCAGGGGCCTGCCCCACAGCCAGTCTCACAGCTCTGTCCCCCACCCTGGCCTCTGCCCACAGGTGGGAGCTGAACCCCAACTACTGCGCTCAGGTGCGAGAGACGCCACCCTACAACAGGGGCCATCGCCTCCTTGACCTCATTGACATGACCATCCTTGATTTCCTTATGGGTGAGCCCCACCATGCTGGCACTGGGGGCTGCAGTGGCCCCTCAGGACTGAGAGGCCCAAACAGCTCTGTGTCCCATGGTACCATGCCCTGCGAGGTTTGTCGGCCAAAGAGCTGCACTCTTAGCCAAAATGAGAGCAAAGGACTGTGCCATTAGGGCACATCCCAGGCAGAAGCCAGAGGAGAGATGCCAGGGAGATCCCAGATGAACACCCTGGGAACAGGAAGCACCTTCCTGCTAAGATCCTATGTGCAGCCCCTGGGGAGCTGGGACCAGTGGTGATGCTCCCCTGGGCTCACGCTGCCTCTCCTGTCCTCGGGGCTGCTTCTTCCTCCCCATGCCGTCCCCCCCTGCCATCATCTGACATGGAGAGCTTCCTGTCTCCTCGTCCCCAGACACTCAGCCATGTCTTTGCCGTTACTTCTGCTCATTTGATGCTGTTGTCCCATCATGGTGCTGCTGGGATGAGAAGGGGCCTGGAGGCCCCCCACAACCAGAGCCACCAGATGGGCACCTTAGAGATGCCCGCAGACCTTTTCCCCAGCCTCTGGGTTTTGGTCTTGCACCAGGAGGGTGCTCCATGTCCCTGCTCCCACCTTCTGGGCCACCACCCAATGGCAAATTTGTTGCCCCGCTGCAGGCAACATGGACCGGCACCACTATGAGACCTTTGAGAAATTTGGGAACGACACTTTCCTGCTCCATCTGGACAACGGCCGTGGGTAAAGCCAGGGGTGATGGTGGGAGAAGCAATTCCAGCAAAAGGGTGGGAGGATTCCGCGTGTCTTGCTGAAATGTGCCCCACGTTGAGCTCTGAGCTGCGGGGTGATGCCGCCCTGATGACCACTGGTGGGCTTCTCCCCCCCCAGCTTTGGCACGCACTCGCGCGACGAACTGTCTATCCTGGCCCCCCTCTGGCAATGCTGCAGGTAAGGGGCTCTCCCACTGCCCGCCCTGGAGCTGCTGTTGGGGAGAAGCTCCCCGGGTTGAGGCCTCTCCCTCCTCATCTTCGGCAGCATCAAGAAGTCGACCTACCTGCGGCTGCAGCTGCTGGCCACGCAGCCCTACCGCCTGAGCGACCTGCTGCGGGAGGCGCTGGCCACGGACCCTCTGGCCCCTGTCCTGGCCGAGCCCCACCTGCGGGCACTAGACCGTCGCCTGGGGAAGGTGCTGGTGGCAGTGGGACGCTGCCTGGCCGGGGCAGCCCACCCGGACGAGGTGCTGGTGGATGATGTGGGGTCACAGGTGTGATGGGGGAGGTCTCGGTTGGGGTGTTTTGGTGCATTGCTGAGGGCAATATGGGGGCTGGCATGTAGCTCTGACTGTGCAGTGTCAGCTTTCGGCAGCACTGGAGCCAGCGGTATGGTGCACCAGGAAAGCAGGCTGTGAGGATAGCCGGGACAGGAAGGGTATTTAAATAAAAAGGTTGGCCTAGTGGAGAAGACATGAGCTGAGATCTCCCCCACCAGGGCTGCTCTCCCAGCCCTGGCCTGTCCTTGTGTGCCTGAACATGTTACTTCAGCCCTCCAAAGCCTTCTAGGAAAGGGTAGGGATTTTTCCTACCTCTCCCCAGCAAGAGCTGCCAAACTCCAGCAGTTAGCAAGCTCCTTCTGCCCCACCTCCCCAGCATGGTGGTGCTCTGGTGACCCCCAGAAAGCTGAAAACCCCCACTGCTGGTGTGGGGAAACTGAGGCACAAGCTCCCAGCCATTTGCTGCTTATCTCTGCCCTTCCCACACCCACCCAAAACTACCCACAGCTCTGGCGTCACCATGCCACGGCACTGGGGGTGCAGTAAGGGGGGACAAACCCGCTCCAGCCCAACACCCCCCCAAATACCCCGGGAACCACCACTGGCTCCCTCCCTGACTGAAAAAGTGCCTCCTAAGGGGAGGGGACGGATTGACCGGGGTTGTGTACCCTATTTAGTGCCCGGTGGCTCAGCACCCAGCTTATCCCCTGAGCCTCCCAGAGGGGTTAATCCATGGCAGGGTGAAGTCAGCCTGGGGAGGTGCCATCAGGGCCACCTCCAGTGTCCCCAGGACTAGGCACAGGGTTGGTATCATCATGGCTAGAGATAAAGGTGCCACTGGGGAGGAGAGATGTCCTCCAGCCCAGCTGGTTGCCCGCAGAACACTGAGAAGTCGCAGGAAAGGATGAAAAAGGGCGACCGGTGCAGTGGAAGACAGAGCTGCTGTGGAAAAGCCAGGCAGAGATTGAGGCCGGAATTAAAAACGGGCTCAAAAGGGAGGAAAAAAAAAAGAGACAAAGAGGATCTGTCTGCATTACACAATGGGCCGTGGAGTCTGAATTGGGTTTTTTTTGCTGTGTGGCCCCCCCCCCCAACGCTCACGGCATGTCCTCTTGCTGCTGCCCCAGCTTGTGCACCAAACCCAGGCAGGGGGAGGAAATTTGGGGCTGTTTTGCAACAGGTTATTCCCCTTCTGCCAGTTTCATTTTTTTAAACTCTTTCTGTAAATGCCTTCTTTTTTCCATACCCAAAGCTATCGGGGGCCATTCCAGATACAGGTGGCTGGTTCCCCCCTGCCCCTGCTGAACCCCACCAGGCAAATCTTTTTCCAAGGTGCTGCTGGATTTAGAAACTGGGGTGTGGGAGGGCTGCTGTTTTCTCAGCCCAGCGAGTTTGCACAAGGTCCTGGTTGTGTCGCCACGCTTTCAAGGTCCCACGGGAGCCAGCCGGGTTTGGCTCTCACCCCAGTGCTGAGCCAGCCTGGCCGCCCATGGAGGGAGAGGGATGGTAATGGGGTGTCTGAGCCCACTGGCCCGGGGAGCAGCAGAACTTGCCCGCCCGGTCGGGGCGGCGTGGGCGCACGGGCGTCGAGTAGGGCTGCCCTAGCCACGGGGATGGGATCGGCTGTGCCATTGCACTGGGTGGTGCGTGGCAGCGCTGGGTATTTCCTACCCCACTGGAGCGGCAAACCAGTCACCCCAGCAAAACCCCAGTGGGGCCAGGGCGCAGCCCTGCACCTGGAAGCTCCCATTTTGGGCCGGCATCACCCCTTGGGCCCTGCCCTGGCCTGGCAGCGTGGGCTGCCCGGTGCCCTTGGTGGGCACAGAGGGCGTTTAGTGACCCCGTGGGCAGCCGGGGGGTGAGGATGGGGTAGGGACGGCCCTTTCTTATTGCCCCCGCCCGATGATAATAGTAAATTAAAATAAAATCAAATACAAAACAAAAAAAAAGTGTCAATAGCGATAATGATAATAACGACGATGATAAAGCAGGGATACGG
>NW_020799092.1:1776814-1809743 GCF_003259725.1 Athene cunicularia | reverse complement strand
GCTGCAGGGCTGCCCTCCGGCGCGAGTAGGGTTCCTCCAGGCGAGCCCTCTCCCACTGGCACTTTCCTCTCCCCCGGCCCCTCGCCAAGTGACCCGTGACACCCCCGCGCCGCCGCCATGTCCCGCCGCAGCCAGCGCCTCCTCACCACACGCTATTACCCCGGGGACGACGATGCCACGACCAGCAGCAGCGGCAGCTCCCTGCTGGAGGGCCAGCAGCTCCCCTTCAAGGAGAGCACGGGCAGGTTAGTGGGGTGCAGGGGGTGGGGTTCCTCCCGCCCCCCCTAAAGGCGGCCTGAGCTCCGTCCCGCACCGCGGCCTGGGCACCTTCCCGAGGGGGGACACGGGGCAGCTCGCAGAGGAGAGCGCGGGGTGAGCCCAGCATGGCCGCCCTGGCGCTGGCGGTGCCCCTGCTCCAGCAGGAGCCCAGTGCCCCCCACCCCAGCACCCTGCGTGCCCCCTGCCCTGGGCAGCTCGGGGTGGCTGCCGCCTCGGGCTCGCCGGTGGGCGGGAGGTGGCTGTAAGCGCTGGGCCGGAAAACCGCAGCTGTGTGAGCGGAAGCGGTGCCGGCAGCTGCCCGGGAAGGGCGGGAGGGCCTTTCGCAAAGCGGCGGTTGCACCCTCCGAAACCTGCCGCCGTCTGGTACAGTGGGGTGAGTGAAGGGAAATGATGCCGGCCCAGGGATTGACATTCCCCGGGTCTCTCCCACGGGTGCCCTGTGACCTGCCTTCGTGCCATAACCACGCGTGGCTGATGAGCCTGTTCTTGTCCCCAGCAGGATGATCAGGAGGAAATCGAGTAGCATGAAGCGCCTCTCCCCTGCCCCTAGCACCCAAACCTCTTACTACAGCGAGTCCCTGATGAGTGAGTCTTACCTGGGAGGCAGCCGGGGCCTTGCCGCCCTGGGCAGCTCTATGCTGGATGATGCCCTGGACAGCAGCACATACTGGGGTGAGCCCTTCCTTCTCCCACAGCAACTGGGGACTTCCATGAGCACTGGGGGGTGATGTTGGGGCAGCCCCCTGGCCAGTTGACTGGGTTATTCCCTTTGGGTGTGGTGGTGGGTGGTTTCTCAGGGGGTGACTCTGTTTTATGGGGGCAGATGGGGAGCTCTCCACCAGGAGGAGAAGAGGCACAGGGGACACTGAGTCCAGTAAGATCAATGGGCTGATGGAGAGCAAGACATACGACACCTACGCCTCTTCGTCTGGGTACTCCTCAGAAGATGACTATGCCGGTAGGATTGCACCAGCCTCTCGCGGTGGCAGGAATGCTGGGGCAGATGTCCCCAGGGGGCTGCCATACCCCTGCATGCCACCTTCTATGCAAAACCTTTACCCTGGGGGATGCGCAGAGATGCAGGCAGGCTCTATTTGGTGACTTACTGCCTCACTTCTTCCTTTCCAGGTCACTTCTACTCAGGCCAGAGTAGCTCCGGGTCAGGGCTGAGGAACGTGGCCTCCCGGGTGGGCTCCTTTCTCTGGCAGGTGCTCACCTCCCCGGGTGAGTGGAGGGCTGGTGGGGGCAGTTTTTAGCAGCACCTTTCTTCCCTGCCAGCATCTCTACTCCCCACACGCTGTGTGTGCCATTCCCTGATCAGTTGGACGGGTTTTATGCTGCTGTGGGAACAAACTTGGGGACAGAGGGGATGCCTCTGCTGGGATCCCACTTGAGGCTTGGTTTCTCTCCCAGCAGTTCGTTTCATGGGGTGGCTGTTCTCCAAGCTAGCGGCTGCCTGGCACCACCTCACCAGCGCAGCTCCCCGCCTGGGCAGTGTCCCTTTCTCCAGGTGAGTGTGGTGGCAGGACACTAGGATGGGGGAGGCACGGGGAAATCCTGCAGTACCTGTGGAGAGGGGGTGCCCTGCAGAGCCTGCCATGCATTGGGTCGGTGTCTCGTGCTGAAGCCTGGCTGGGCTTTGCTGTCCCTCTGGCCCCCATCCAGAGGAGCACTGCAGTGGGGGAAGGTGCTGGAGTCCTACAGAAACCTCCTTCTTCCCTGTGCCCTAGGCGCTACCCATGGCTGAAGAGGTCCCTGCTTCTGATGCTGCTCCTCCTGCTCCTCGCTGCTGCTGCCTACGGTGAGTCGGCCTGGCTCAATCTCTTCCCCTGAGATCTGGGGCAGTGCAGAGTGTCCAACTGCTGTAGCCAGGGGATAGGATGGGATGGCCCTGAGCTCAGTGTTCGTGGTTCCTGATACCCTGGTGCATCTGCACCCCTGTCCTGGGGCCTCTTGGTAACCCCAGGCGATACACCTTTGCACATCCACACTGTGCCCCCAACTGTGGCCTGTTACCAGCCTGCTGTTTTAACCATATCATCTCCCTGCATGCCCAGGAGCTTGGTACTTCTACCCGTATGGGCTGGCAACACTTAGCCTCCCCGCCTTCCCGTGGTGGGGAGCTGGAAAGCTTTCCTCCTCCGATGTGTCTGGGGCAGGGGACCTGACCGCACTGGACCAGGTAGGCCTTGGCAAAGGCATGGCACTGGCCCAGGTGGGGTGGGTGCCTTGCAGGGAGAGCCAGAACAGTGTGGTCCATGGCTGGAGGAGCCCTCCCAGGGGATGGGGACATGGTGAAGGATGGGGCAGGTGGTGGCTTCATGCTGGTGGAAATGGCTCCCTCAGCTTCTGGCCATCTCACTCTCAGGGTGTCCCAGGGATGGAGCAGGGGGGAAGCAGCAGATAAATAAGATGCCATTGACTCTGGGGGCCAGGTGGTGTGGGTCCCATTTCACAGGGGTCTCTCTAGAGCAGGCAGTCCGCCTGGGGATCAGCACCTCCCCAGGGAGCTGCATCGTGCCCTGCCTTTGCCACCACAGGGGTTGTGGGGGGAGCACCGGCTCCTGGCTCACCTCCAGGCCCTGGAGAAGCGCTTTGAGGTGCTGGAGGCCAAGATGTCACAGTGGGAGCTGCAGCGGGGAGCAGCAGCAATGGCGTCAGGGGGAGAGCCGCCCCCAGGGGACATCCTCACACTGCTGGAGGGGCTGGTGAGCCACCGGGAAGAGGGGCTGAAGGAGCGTCTCCGCACTGATGTGACCAGCCATCTCCAGGTGAGGGGTGCAGGGGGCATGTGGGGAGATGGGGCCATGCAGGGTCAGGCTCTGATGTTCCCCTGTTTTTCACCCTGCAGGGTGAACTGGATGCCCTCCGAGCCCATGTGCAGAGGGATTTAGACGGACGCCTGGGGAAGATGGCACAAGCCTCTCAGGTAAGGGGACGAGTGTGTGGTGGTACCTGAGCAGGACATCCTCACCGCAGGTATCACACCCTTCCCCTTCTCCTGGCAGGAGATGGAGGCACACTTGCTGGAGCTGAACTCGGAGTGGCAGAGGTAACGCTGGCTATCCGGGCAGAGTTGCTGCTCTGTTAGGGCTTGGCGGGTATCAGGTGAAATCTCCGCAGCAGTGCTTAGTGGGGGGTTTCCAGGTCTGGTTTGCTTGGGCCAAAGTAGAGATTGAGAGGTACAATCTTTGGAGGAAAGGAGGGATGGGTGCAAGGGTATGTCAACAAGCAAGTGCCCTGGCTGGCAGCAGGGCTGAAAGTGTGATTGCTGCAAGTGGCCTTTGCCACTATCATTTTATATCACTGTGGGGAACTTGGCCTTTCAGCTGAGGGGCAAGCTGGGAGTGCTTTCCATGGGATGCAGTAGAAGAGGTCAATGCCACAGGAATTAAAGCCCTTTGGGGCTGGAGATGAGGTTGAGCATTGGTGATGGGGGATCAACCTCCTCTTCCAGTTTGCAGAGGAAAGCTGGGACTGTCCATGCAAGATTTTGTTGCCTTTCTCTTGGCACAGCTCGGTGCAGGGGAGCTTCCAGCAGGAGGTGGGCAAGCTGGAGCAGGAGGTGGCAGCATTGAGAAGAGAGCTGGTTGGCCTCAAGTCGGACCAGGAGGTGATGGGGAAGCACATGGAGGGGTTGCTGGAGCAGCTGAAGGCAGTGCGGGCTGATGTGAGTCCCTGGTCCCCATCCTGTTTGGCAGAGGAAGGCATGAGGGTCCCTGCCCCAGGGCTGAGCTCTGTCTCCACTGTTTCAGGTGGAAGCACAGTTTCCGGCATGGGTCAGTCGGTTCCTGTCGGGGTCCCAGCAGGATGGTGCCTCTGGCCTCGTCCTGCAACGGGAAGACTTGCAAGTGGAGCTTCAAGCCCTGGAGCGCAAGATCCTGGCCAAAGTCTTGGAGGACCGAAGGCTATCGGCACGGGATGCTCAGGCCAGTATTGGAGTGGCCCTGCAGCAAGGGGGTACCGCAGGGATGACAGAGGAGGTGAGTGCTGGCCTGAACCCCTGGGACGTGATGGTGACCACAGGTGTGGGATTGGGGGCTGTGCCCCATTGTGTGTGTGCAGGGGCTGGCACGTGTGCCTGGCAGGTAGTAGAGCTGTGGGGACAGCCCTTAGAGCTGGGACAGGGATCCTGGGTTCACATCCCACCTGGCAGGAGCATCCCTGAAACTCCCTCATCTGTTCTCTGCTACCAGCCTGCCATGGGCTGTACCTGTGCCCTGCTCTGGCAGATGTCACAGGTGGTGATTTCTGCACTCGTGCAAGGCTCCTGCTGTCTTAAATCCAAATTTATCATGCACATTTCACCCAGAGGATAGGGCAGGTACCAGAAAGGTTTCTATGGGTTGAGCATCTTGCTTACCCCTGTCCTTCAGCAGCACTACCAAGTCATTTGGGGCAAAGCATTTCAACAGGATGACAGCAAGGGAAAAAATGAGCCTGCTTGCTTTGGAAACAGTTGTTGGCAATTCCCTGTGGAGGTAGTGGAGGGGGAGGGATCAAGCTGGGATTAGCAATCCCCACAGTCTGCACAAGCTTTGTGCATGCCATAGTCTGTAGCAGCTCCTAGGGCTGGGTTTAGCCCCAGAAGGATGCTCCAGCCAGCTCTCCCTTGTCCAGATTTGGGGAGCTCCCATTGATCCTGTGGGAATGAGGCAGGAGGGACCAGCAGATGATGCTGGGGGAAAGTTGGTGGGCTGTCTGGTTGTGTCTGGTACCCACTGAGGGATATTCCTCTTCTGAGGCCAGCCCCTCTTTTGAGATGGGGACAGGCAAGCCCAATGTGCCTGGCCACCACCCCTTTGTTGCACAGCTCCTCTTGTTGAGGGGTATTTTTATCAACCTCTAACAAGGCTTCCCAGCCAAATGTGTGTCCTCTCACTTTTGCCACGGTGATTCATCGCCTGGCTGTTTTGTGGGAAGGTCCTTGGTCTCTTTCAGTCCTTGCAGGCTGGAGGTGGGTGGGGGCCAGGACACTCATACTAGCCCTTCACCCCTCTTGTACCCTTTGCTCCTGCTGCAGCAAGTACACCTCATTGTGGACCAGGCCCTGAAGCGCTACAGTGAGGACCGTGTGGGGATGGTTGACTATGCCCTGGAGTCAGCAGGTAGGTGGTGGGGGACGCTCACCCACCTAGGATGAGTTGAGGAGGGGTGCTGGCATACAGCTTACCTGCTGCTGTCCTTTCTTCGTGTCAGGAGCCAGTGTCATCAACACCCGCTGCTCAGAGACCTATGAGACACGGACGGCACTGCTGAGCTTGTTTGGCATCCCCCTGTGGTACCACTCGCAGTCCCCCCGTGTCATCCTGCAGGTGGGCACCCTCAGGGCGAGACCCCAATGATGAGGCAGAGCGGGGAGGACTGGCCTGACTGTTTCTCTCCTGGGTTTGGTGGGTTTTATTGGGATGTTGCTCCAAGCAAGCAACCAGGCTGATGTTGAGGGGAGAAAAATGGCACTGGTGGTGATAACATTGTTGGTGTCTTGCTCCCACAATTGTAGCCAGACGTCAACCCTGGGAACTGCTGGGCATTTCGTGGGTCCCAGGGCTTTGCCATCATCCGCCTCTCCAGCACCATCCGCCCTACAGCTGTGACACTGGAGCACATCCCAAAAGCCCTCTCACCCCGGGGCACCATCCCCAGTGCCCCCAAGGACTTCACTGTTTATGTGAGTACCCTTGCCTGGACCCTTGGGAGGAATTGGGTAACATGGTGGGAGGGTGCCGTTGGTAGAGGATGTAGGAGGGGAGGGCTAGAGAGCCCCATGCCTCACTGTGGGAGAAGGGGAGCGCTGTGCTTCAGGAAGGGTTTTGGGGGACACTGGGAGAGAGGGGATTGAGTAAGTGTAACTCTCAGTCTTTCCCATTGGCTCCTGTCTCCATTTGTCTGTTTTGGCCTGGAAGAGCAGGAGTCAAGTGTGCTTGTGCCTCTGTCTCCCTCTTCTGCCTTGGGTGTACTCATCGCCTCTGGTCTCCCTTGGTTCTCCCTTTCTGCCTCTCTGACCTTCTGTAGGGCTTGAAGGAAGAGGGAGAGGAGGAGGGCCACCTTCTTGGGCAGTTCACTTACAACCACGATGGTGACCCCATCCAAACGTTTTACTTGGAGGTAAGTGCTTTGCCTTTAGAATACCAGACCCCAAGAAGAAAGTGGGGTCCCTGGAGTCTTGAGTCCTCAAGATCTCTCAAGGACTGGTTTTTTTCTTTCCCCCTCTCCCCAAGGGTGATGCTGTGGGCACATATCAGCTAGTGGAGCTCCGGGTGCTGAGCAATTGGGGGCACCCTGAATACACCTGCATCTACCGCTTCCGTGTGCACGGGGAGCCGGCGCACTGACCCCCGGATGCTGCGCGGGATGAGTATGCTGCCAGGCTGAGAGCAGACAGGGGGATTCGTCTGGTTCGCCGCTTTGCACGTAGAAATCCTGGGATGTGCCAGCAGCCACCCCAGAGACCTGCTCCCCTTGGGGGAGGAGAAAAGCTGGTGTTTAAGGGGTGAGGCTTTCACTCTTCCATGGACTGGGGAGGCAAGGCAAGAGCATCCCACGTGGGTCCTAGCGCAGGCTGGCTTGTCAGTGCATATAGGACACTTTAACTTTTTAAGCTAACTTTTTTTTTTAATCAGGTCTGCGCAGCCCCTCATTCCTGTTGCCCTGCTCCTTTCTGATGGTGTGCCTAATGTTGCTGGGGCTTGGGAAAGGGATATGTAATTTTGCGATGTGCTTCATGGAGGCTTGGGCATTACACGGTGTATGGGACCGTGGTGACTGGCTGGGTGCTGCTGTGGTAGGTAGGAGCCACTGGTCACAGCCACCAAGTCTCTACTGTCCACGTGGGGTCACTTTTCCTGCCTTGGCGTTGGCTTAGGTAAAGATCTCCAGACCTCTGATGCTAGGCTGGCAGAGAGGAAATAGGACAGTATTAAGAAAGTATTAACATAAAACTAACAGTCTGGGACAGCAGGAGAGAAGAAATTTGGCATGTGTTGGTGACAGAATCCACCCCAGTGCTGTTGTCAGTCTGCTCAAGCCCTACTGCTGCTGTCGGCTGTGTTGGGCCTTGGCGGTGCTGTCAGCCCTCTTGGCTGGCTGGCTCCCTGGGGTTAAGCTTGATGCTATTGAAAACACCTGTTGCCTGCTTCCCTTTTTGGGTTTGTTGTGGTTTGGGGGTTTTGGTTGTTTAGTAGTTGTGTGGTGGTTTTTTTTTTTTTTTAAAGGGTGGGGAGGGGGGTGGTTTTCCATTTGGGGTGTTGCAGATTCTTTTTTTTGTAGTAACAAAGGAAAAAAATTACTTTTTCCACACAATTTCTACTTAACTTGAGAATATTACATGGCACTGCTTGGGCAGAGAGGGCTAGAACTTAGTTTAGTAGGAGAACAGTGCACATAGTAGGATAGGCTAGAATAAGATGGGCAGAGCTGTTTAAAATACGGGCTTTGAGTTGTCAGTGGTTTGATAGCTGGACCTGGGAGACAAGGTACTCTGTGGACTGCTGCCTGGCAGGGTGCTGGAGGCATACCTGCCCTCTTTGCTCCAGAGATGTCCTCTGAGACTGCAATGTGCAGCCAGGGCCCCTCACCCATGGCTATGTATAGGTGACTGTTCACAGCGAATGGGAGCTGCTGCCCTGGTGCTATGCAACACTCTGTCCCTCAGTGGGCTGCTGAGTGGGAGATAGGGCAGAGGGGAGACCTCCTTCCCCAGGGGTGGCAGGTGCCAGCATGCTGCTTCACCTCATGGGGGCAGCAGGGCCTCCCCCTACCTGCAGCGTTCAGGGCTGTCTCGGTCACCTCTTGGTCCCCAGTGGCAGATGGCTGGCGTGGGCTGACCTCCTTTCTCTTGGAAAGACTCCCTTTTCCTCTCCCTCCTGCCTTCTCACTGGCATTGCTCAGCTCCCCCAGCCCTGGCTGCAGAGGACTGGGCCAGAGCAGGATGGGGAGTCCTGCCTGCATTGGGCACATAAATCCCATGAGTGGTGGCAGGGGACTGCAGGAAGGATGCATAGGGACCTTCCCCAGGCTGAGTGCCAGGGCCATCTGGCCACTCCACCTTCTGGCTGCCTGCAAGCACACTTAGTTTGGCTTATGATTTTGGCATTTACAAACCTCCGTATTGTGTTTTGTTGGGGGGAGCTAAAGGGCTCATATTTAGTGTTTCAGCCCTGTCTGATGCTGGCATCATCTTCCCCTGGCACCGTGAGCTGGGGGAGAGCACTGTGAATTGAGTCTTGCTCTGGTGTTCTCTGCTTGAAGTGCTGTAAGGTGAGGGGTGTAGAGGAGGGGAAGGGGCTGAAGAGGTTTCTCCCTTCAGCATGCTCTGATGTACATCAGGCAGAGGTGCCGAGCCCTGCACCCCTCCCTGCCAGCCCAATGGGTTGCGAGTAATGGTGGCACATCCCTTCTGGAGGGGTGTTCTTGCTCCAGGCACAGGAAGTAAGCCTGAAGGGTGCAACCCCCTTGCTAACAGGTTAAAATTATCCCCTGGAGCGCCCTGCAATGATGGGAGGCTGCTGCAGGGAGAAAGTAGAGCTGCCACCAGATCCAGTGACAATAAATTCTCTCCTATATTGAGCATAGTCTTAATTCTTGGCATCCACTGCTGAAGTTATTTTAAACTTGTCTACAACTGCCTGCTTGCCTTGGAGTCATGTCCATGAGTGACCTGCATGCACAGAATTGTGCTTTTATGAATGCCTAGACCTGTCCTGGGCTCAATAGAGCAGCTCCTGTATTTAACTGAAGAGAGAGCAGAGATGAAGCTCTCCTCCTTCCCCAGGTGTTCTCTGGCTGCTGTAGCAAATGCCATAACCAATGAGGCTTGAAAACCCCTTTTTTTTATGTCCCTTCTTGACTCCCTATCCTCTGGGTGGTTGGGCTGTCAGGACAGACAGGGTCTTTTTACCACAAAATCACTTTTTCTTGGGCAATCAGGCATGCTGGTGAGAGTTGGGAAAGGGGGACCCAAAAGGGGAGTTGGAGCAGGGTCTCTGCTCCTTCCCAAGCGAGTGTTAAGGGCTGGCTGTGGGGTAGGGAGCACTTGGCTTTACAGGGCAAGCTTGCCTTGTCCTTTTGGAAAATCTCTGCTGCTGTGAGGTAAAACCGCCTGGAGCCACCACTCAGAGGTCACCCCTGGGGGTTTATGGGGGTATTGCTGGCTTTAAAGGCCTCACCATGCCAACTCTGTGAGGAGCCCCAGGAAGGCAGGCTGAGGCTAGGTGCAGTTTTTCATCCTCCAAATTCTTCATCTGTGCTGTGCTGCAGCCTGAGCACCTGTACCGAGTGCCTGGCCAACTGGGTCTTGCAGGGGTTTACAGGATTTCTGCAATGCTTTCCTGAGCTGCAGAGGAAAAGGGGGCACATAAAACTGCTAGTTCAGCATGTGCATCTCTGCCCAGGGGTATTTAATCCTAGTGCTGATGCAGAAGATAAGCTGGGTGAGGCAGGAGAAATGTGAAACAGCTGTCAGAGCAGATTTCCCTTATTTACTCCATTTCCCTCCTCTCTTCTCCCTCCTTCTCCATTTGCCCTGCATGTGTTACAAATTAGCCCTGCAGAAACAGATGGTTACAGGCAGGAGACAAGTTTGTATTTGCTGTAGCCTGCTGCAAATGCTGCACTGTTTTGTTCATTTTATTTTCTAATCAACAGATTGTAACTTATGCCTATGCAAGAAAAAAGACCAAGACAAATAAATTATATCAAAACTGCTGTGTTTTGCAGGTGAATTTGCTGGTGTGAATGATGCACAGCTAGGAGAGATCAGTGAATTCTTCTTGGAGTTCTTCTCATCCTTGTTTTCCAGCCTGACATACTAACTCTAGGGTCAGTAGTTTCCACCTTGTCCCAGAGCAGGCTCTGGGATGTAAAAACTGCTTACAGCAATGATGAAAACAAGAGTTACACTTAAAAGTTCAAAGGCCTTGGGACTGTAATCTTCTAGTAAGTCTGTGACAGACCATGCCTGTGACCTCCCAGCCACCTCTGGACATCAGTCCACCCTCTGCCTTACCATGGGGTATGCACAGAGCCTGGCTTGGCCCCGAGCAGTGGCAAATGAGGCTGGGGCAGCAGGGAGGGCAAGGACAAAGCCTGACACATCCACAATTAAGGGTAGCTGTGTGTTGTTCTCTTTTCTTAACACAGTCTGTAATTACTCAGCAGGAAGCTAAGAGCAAGCAGAAAGGAAATACTTCATTTTCCTCAGCATGAGTAAGTTAACCTAGAGCATAAAAAGAGGCTGCAAAAAGGAAGATTGTACTGGCTTGAGCTTGGGGAGGGTCACACTGGTGTCTGCTTAACCAGGATAGGCTGGAGGCAGGCTTGTGCTGAGGAGCACCCAAGTAGCTCCTTACAGAAGGACACCTTGTTCGCTAATGGCCCTGGACCAGCCATCTCCAGGGAGAGGCGCTGCATGGGCCTTCACTCCAGCCACCACCAGCTCCCAGCCCAAGACTTACCTGTGAAAGGGCCAGAAAAACCTTTGTGAACCTCTGAGACCAGCCGAGGAGGCAGGAAAAAGCCCATTCCAAGCCCTAGAGAGTCTCACTGTATTTATAGGTGAAGTGCAAGTCCTAGCGAGAGCCCAGAGCTTATACAGGCAGTGGAAGTGCTGTGCTAAAACCGCATCCTCTAGCAGTGTCTCTGGCAGAGCTGGCCTCAACAACTGACTTGCTAGAGCAGCTTTTCACACACACAGGCATTTTGCACAGCATAGCTCACACCACTCTGCTGCGTTGTCAGGGCTGTGCAAAGGCTCAGCAGCACCTGTCCTGGGGCATGGCATGCCCTCCCCTGACATCACTACAGATGCAGCTTCTTCTCTTAGCCAGCAAAGGGGCACGGTGCCAGGCAAACCCACTTGGCCTGGCTTTTGGCATTAAAGCAGCAAGCACTGGTGTTCCAGAGGGACAAAAAGCAACAGGACATACTTTAACTTGGAACAAACTTTTTTAAAATTTATTTTATAGATCACCAGCATGAGTGATCTTTGAATGCTGGTCACAAAAGAGAGATCACACCACCTCCTTTGCATGAACTGAAGTAAACCCTCTTCCAGCCTCAGCAGTCTCTTTCATTTGGAGCACAAGGAATGGAGAAAACCGCCTGCAGCTCCCTGCTCCCCTTAGAAGCAGAGGGCAGTGAAATCAGATACAGTTTGATACTGTGACAGGGCCAGAAGACAAACCAACCGGGCCCTTGGGCCCTGCTTAGCCACACTTCACACCCCTTCACAATGTGGGTGCTATTAGTGTTGTAGCCGCCTATAGTTCCTCCCTCACCAGGAGAGTGCTGGTATTTAGGCACATAGCTTGGAAAGGACTGTCTGACCTCCCCTTTCCACCCACACTCATGCCACTGCAGTCTCTAAGGCAAAGCACCCCGTCTTGAACCACATTCCTCACCTCTCCTGCGCTGCTTAATGCTTTTGCAGTGCTGGTGCTGGCACTGGGAGACATGCTGTCCCCCCTCCTCAAGCCTGCTGTTGCTCAACTGGCTTGAAAGCCTACTTTGAATTGCAAGGGGAACTGGAATGAACTCCACACAGGTGCCACAGAGTGAGAAACAACAACTTGCTAAGGAGGGACACAAACTCTTCAGTTTCCCTCTAATTAAAATAAAAGCCCTTCACTGGAGGAGGAAGCCCTCAAAGAAACTGAGGCTGACAACACCTGCTGGGGAGAGCAATGATTTGCTGAGGATACCACCTTCTCTCTCAAAATGCTACCATGATCCCACAGCTCACCACAAGCCAGCAAAGGATAACACCTGTCCTCACAGAGCCAAGCAAAGAGGCAGGGTTAGAAGAAAAAGAGATCAAAATAAGTAGGGAATTGATCACTTGCACAACCCAGGGTTAAAAAACATAACAATAAAGTTAATTCATAGACTGTCCTTTGCAGGGCCTTCCTGGAGAGGCCACAATTTGTCATTTAAAAAAAATACAAACTTAAAAAAAAATTAAAGTCATAAAAATTACCACATACTTTCAAAACTGAAAGCACTTTTTAAGATCTGGTACCAACTCATCATTGCCCTCCTCAGCCAAGAGGAAAGAAGACAAATCGTATCTCTGCCATGGCAAAGTTTGGCCAATGAGTTCCAGATGATTTGGAGAACTCTTGTGGGTAAATAGAATCAAAAGGTCTTGTCTGCCTGGTGTCTCTGTTCCAAAGGTATATTACTACCTGTGATCTCTGTCCGTCAAGGTGAGAAGGCTTTCTCTGGCTCAAGGGATGGACTGAGTGTTCCTGCACTATATTCTTAATACTGTCAATTGAGTTGCTGCAGCCTTGAGAGGCAGGTTAGATTTGCTCCAGTGTGCACTGAACAAACAATAGGAAAAGAAGCATGATAGGAAGGGGAACTGGATAGGCAAATGACTGCCCATTTCATTCTGTCTCTAATTAAAAACTTAAGTGCTATCAATGTATTTGAGAAGGCTATTTAGTACAGGATTCCTTAACATCAAAACTGCTTTCCTATTTGTTTCCCTCTTAGATCTCCAACTAATAAACTTTCTTACCATCTCCTTCAAACTTCAGCCACTACAACATTAAATTAAACCCAATAGTTTAAGAAAAATGGAGAACATACAGAAACATATTTGGCACAGAGCCACAGTGGTGAGGAAACAATGCCCTATGGAGTCATCCTAAGCAATGTGTTTTAACCTTTGCAAGTCTGAAATTTCAGACATCAGATAACTCCTGGATCTGAGACAGCACATAGGAGGAGAGCAGCAAGTCCTGCAGACAGAATGGGGTGAGGGAGGAGGGAGGCAGCTAACTGGCTCCTCGCAGTTCTATCCAGACTCATCTTCATGCACACAGAATATAATAAAAACTAGTAAGAATAAAAACTAAGCCCATGATGTACAAAAATGTGTTGATAGGGGGAGGAGGAAGGTGTCAGTTACTCAGTTCCGTGTGTTTTATCACCTTCATTAGCTTATAAATTATGCTCCTCTCCATTGCTTCCTTCGGGGAGGAGGGACAATTCTGCAGCCAATCAGCTGGGATGGGTTTTGGTTTAAGCTGCGCTGGATCTTTTGGATAAGAAATGAAGGAAAGGGGAGGAATTCCTCAGAGAGAGGAGGAGTAAGAAATTCAGCAGCCACTGGCAGGAGTCACACAGGCTCCCTGAGATTTCACTTTATGGCGCTGACCCCCACGTCGCCGGCCTCCTCCTCCGACTTTTGACTGAAAAACAAGAAGTTACACTTTAGTGCGCAGTAACCTCTGAACCAGAGTATCAACACAGCAGGATTTCAAATGGATCACACACATGTTCAGACAGCAGGAGGGCAGTTGTGACTGATCAGCTTCCTACCACTGCAGGAAGGAGATAAAGCACATCATGAAGGAAGGACGAGAGACAGATACATCATGATGTTCAGCCCTTCAAGCTAGGGCAGGACCTGATTTCCCAATTTTCTGAATGCTTCGCTCCCATGAGAGTCAGCAGATGGCATGGGGTTCGACATCCAGGAAATCAAGGTCTCAGGCTCCCTTGGTTTTGTGCAGAACAGAAGGAGAGCCCCCCGTCCCCCTACCAGGGCTCTCTTGCTAACCTGACTCTGTTCCCATTCTCAGGCCAGCAAGACCACCCTTATTTTTTAAAGCAGCCAAATACCTTATTGCCCTCACGGATGTGGGGCTCTTCATCCAGCGCAGGCTGAGGGGAAGCAGCAAGGAGAGAGAGGCAGAGGTAAGCAAGAACAAAAGCAACACAAACTCCCAGGGGGAGAAACGAAACAAAGAGCAAGCTGGGAGCACTACTTACAATCACAGTGACGCTACAAGAAGACAAGGAGGAGATGGGAGATCAGTAAGAAGCCGCGGGCATATGCAAAGGGAGAGAACCCCTGTCAGAGGGACGGCCCTCTTCCAGCAGCCAACCTGGCTCAAGAGGGTAAGATTTGACCAATGGTAACCAAGACAGCTAAAATTAAAGAGGGGGTCTCTTGACAGAGTCAGTTCCTGAACCTTTTCACTTACTAGGTTAAGTACAGTAAAAGGAGAAACCTTACTTCTATCACTAATGAAGCTGATAAATAGCTCCCAGAGCCTGCAGTTCAAATTGAGTTTCCATTCCTTTCAGACCAGGAAGGCTAGGTATCATTCTTGGACAAGCTGAGTTGAGAAGTCTTAACCAACAAAACAACCTGGACAAATTTCTCTAGAAAGAGATAAGCCTTTCCTTCTCCTTGGACATCTCCATCCTCCCTCCTTGACAGGGCAGACGATACTGATACTACTACTTAGGCTGTAATTTCTCTGGCATAAGTATGTTCTGCCTCTCAGACAGTACAGACCTATTCTGTGACCGGTTGTTAGAGGCTTCATTAGTTCAGCTCCTGGGTATATGGAGATGTTCTCTCACTGTGAACACAGACAATTAGTGAAACAGGTTGTCAAGGGAGGTTGTCCTCCTTGGAGGTTTTCAAGACATGACTGGACAAAACCCTGAGTACCTGGTCTGACCTCACAGCTAATCCTACTTAGAGCAGGAGGTCAGACTAGACACTTCCCCAGGTCCAACCTGAATTGTCCCAGGACCCTAAGCTGTAGGCTGCTGACACATCAGTCATGAGAAGTCATCCAGTGATCAGAGAATTCTGATTTCTGCTGTGAGACTACCTATATTTCCATTTGTTTCTGTTACACATTGAATCCCAAGGTAAGTTCAAGAGTATGAGGGGATAATTACAGTGTCCTTCCTCCAACAGACTAAACCAGGATGCAAACAGCTAGGACAGGCATTATCTTTTCCTCACTTACCAATGGTTGCAGAGCAGTAGGTGTCAGTGGCGCTATGGCTGTTGAGGAGGCCTCGTCCCCAGCTAGTGGGCCTCCAGCTGCTGTCCCAGCTGGGGGAACACCATCCTCTCGTTTTGTAACAGCTCCCTTCTTGGTTGACTGCATCTTGATCTGCTGTGGCTTGGAGTTCATTGGTGAGTTATTGGTGGTCTGAAGTAACTGCAAATTACAAAGGGAGAGGCCAAAATCAGCATTAAAAATAGTTAGGCCAATATGGCAAGGTTCAATGCTGCTTTTTAATAAAAAGCTTTGAGAGAACTGATACCAATAGTCATTGGGAGGAGAATGCAGCAACAGCTGTTCAAAGAAATCTAGCCCTCAGGAACGCTTACAGGGTAGAAAGGGCCACTTGGCTGAGGTGACACTTTGCCCTCCTTGACATGACTCAAAGGGACCAGTTACAAGCTGTCAGAAAAAGACCAAGCTATAAGAACCCGAGGCATGTGACTCACCCTGCTGTGACTCACCTCCCACCTTCACATTCCCTCATTCACACTACCTAAGACCCACTACATGATAAAGTACATTGGTCATCTACAACCCATGTTTGTGATCAAAGAATGGCCTCTTCCCTCAATTTTCCAGAGCTAACCAGATTCTCCTGCTGGCTTCTCAGTGCCAAAAGTAGCTAATGGGCAAAAGGAAGTCAGACTCTTCAGCCTTTACCTTAGTGATGGTACCCACAGCTTTGGTGCGGCCTTCACGGAAGACCAGACGCTGGTCTATATGCAAATATTCTGGGGTTTTGATGAAGCGAAAGTGCACGGTGGCTTTGTCCCCTGTCCGCAGGCAGTCTTTGTCCATGCTGAGAATCGTGGCTGTCTGACGGATGCTGCCACAATGCACTGTGAACGTAATGCAAAGGCTTTCAACAGCCAGTGCTATTAGTGACATAAGCTTCAGCCAGACATCTAAGGTAGCTCTTGCTACTATACAGCTAACAGCACTGAGTTTGGAATGTAAAAATCTACTGTGTACCAAAGGCTATATAGGTCACACGGCTGCCTTTGTTCAGTCCTCAAAAAGAAAACATAAATAAGCTAGAACAGTTGCCTTCAGAGACTTTCCTGAAGCATCCTCAACAGAATCCTACATGCCAAGCAGCCAGGCTAGAAGGCAGAACCTAAAATGAGTCTCTCAGTCAGCATTTGAAGCTGAAGAATCTGTGCAGCATGGAGATCTAGCTCAGGCAGGCTCCAAGTACATTTGGAGTCACACATCTCCTTTTTACTTACAGCCTTCACCACTCTCCACTGTCAGCTCCCTCCCCTCTCTCTAATGTATTGATAAAGGTCAAACCAGGAACGACGGCTTATATTTAAGCTGACAGAGCCATTGGGAGAAAAATTATCTCAGGCTAGAGCTGATATGTTACCACTTGGAAACAAAGATAAGACAACACAGAGACATACCCATGGCCTGATATCGTGGGCTGATGGTGGTGGGGTGATGGAGCACCAGAATCTCTGCTTCAAACTCCCACGATGCTTGTGGATTCAGGCGGGGTGACACCATTACCATGCCTTTCCGGATGGAAGAACGCTTGATCTGAAAAGCAGAGACACAAAAAACATTAGCATGAGTATCCAGGGAAGAAATTTGCTTCTCTGGCTGACTGCATCCAGAAGGATCCTAAGGGATTTCACAGATATTAACTTGTGCTCACCAAAAGGCAAAGCCAGAGCTGTTTAGCAGTATGTACGATGTTATGTAAAGGCTGCAAAAATTAAGTTCAGCTGAATTTTCTAAGGAAACTTTAGCTATAGTGCTGGGAATGCTGGACACTGACACAGAAGTTTTAACTCATTGATCCTTTAAAAGCAAAACATACATTCTGGTTGCACATTACCCAAGCTGATGATCTCTCCAAAAGCATAACACCTGTTAACACAAAATTTTAAGACTGAACACATGAAAATTGGTATAGCTATATCCTCTTAAAATCAGTGTAGCTTCTATTGACAGAAACCTTTCACCAGAGGAGTCACATCAAATTTTGCTTATTTTTAAACCCCAAATCAGGCAGCTGGTCCTACAAGTTGAGAAGAACAGTGTAAATACCCTGCCTAGGCCACCAGTGCAGTTGCAGTACAAGACGAGACTTTTCTCTGCTTTGTTACACATCTCTAACACTATTCCTCATTCCAGCTGAACTAACTCTAAGAGCACTCTAAAATTAGGAGAGCAGTTCCTGTTCTGGGAGTCTAGAGCAGATCACCTCACCTTTTTCAAAGCAAAGGAGGCAGTCTGGCCTCCCCGCACTTCTTTGACGGGCATTCTCTTGCGGTGGATGGACTTGACAGCAATAGGTAGGAAGTTGCCAAGGGGATCTGGCCCCAGCAGCAGGGTGTCATTTAGCTTGATCAGGCCTCTCAGTGTTGTCCCAGACACAACTGTTCCTACACCCTATGCCAAAAAAGAAAGAACAGTAATTGGGGTTACTTGACAACGCTAGCAGAAGAGCTCTAGAACTCATCTCTCTAGGGAACATGCCTTCTTCAACCTGAAAGAGGAAGCAGAAAATTCTTCCAAATACCAGGCCCCTTACCGGGACAGAGTAAGTATCATCTATCTGGAATTCTGCTGGCTCTTCTTCCCTGTAACTGGTCCGTGGAGACAAGAGATTAAGAAACATCTTCAGCAAATCTAGGTTCTCCCCAGTGACATTTGAAATCTGGAAAATTGGGCACATCCTATAAAGGAAAATTGATGAAAATGGAGTTAGTTCACCTCTGTGCCTGGAATTCCACATGTAGGGAGACATCCAAAATCTTGGGACTGAATTCAATACACAGTGCTAGGAAGGGAGAGCCTTCTGTCAAGCAGTCAGATGCACAACACCCCATGTTTGAAAACCTGCAACATTGCCTCTGCCTTCTAATGGCATTCAGGAATAGGTGTAAGGTTCTAGGATTGAAGGAAGCTGAATACCCTGCCATCTTCTGCAGACTGCCCAGAAGCAGCCTCTCATTTCTGTCTGAGAGGGGAACACAAGCAGGTCAATCTCAGAATCAACACATTCTTATGGAATCAACACACCACATGGCAGATGCAACCTTCACACATCTAGACAAT
The DNA here is from genome assembly GCF_003259725.1 of Athene cunicularia. Classification (NCBI taxonomy): domain Eukaryota; kingdom Metazoa; phylum Chordata; class Aves; order Strigiformes; family Strigidae; genus Athene; species Athene cunicularia. The sequence continues at coordinate 1,791,573 of NW_020799092.1, read as the reverse complement.
GGGACGCTCTTTCTGAATCTTCTCACCCAGTCTCCAAGTAGGATTGAAAGAGAAACAACTCTCCTCTACTCCCGTTACCTCTCTGAGCTGAAGTTGGAGGCTGTTACAATGACATCATCCTTGCTCTGTACCAGCACGGGAATCTTCCTGCACCCTGGGGACTTCAGCAGTCGCTGTAACAGCTTCAGGGTTTCTTAAAGGGTGAAATGAATATTGTTAGGGCAGCATCTCCCGTCTTTACAAATAGCTTTTGTGGGGTCTCTCCCCAAAGGGAGACTGATGCTCTTGCCACAAATAGACAGGAGAAGTTGGCTAAAGGTGCGTGAGTGAGACTGAGTTTGCTGCAGCCCAGGTGGGACTTAGGAGCCATTCCATCTTCCACTTCATGCCAGCTAGCCTGCTGCCAAGCAACACCGTACATGAACATACATACATGTTTGCATCTGCAAATGCAATGCTGTGAACTAGACATTTTACAGCTGTCTATTAAGTAGCTTTTAGCAGTTACAAGGTATTTCCTCTTCCTATAAAGGATTTTTCATTTAAATATTTGAGAATATGTGAATGAGAAATCAGTTTGGACCAAACCAACCTCAACACACCTTCCCTGGTGATCAACCTGCCCTAGAAGGTTAGAGAAGCATGAAAGAGGTAAAGATCACCATCACAGACTAGGACAGTGTAGGTGGACCAGATCCAGAAATAGGTATCTAGGGACAAATCTCATGGCTCCTAACCTTGACCTTTTGTCTCTTTTTAATTTATTTTCTAAGACTCATAACTATCAGCCAGCAGGGACATTACCTGATGCACTAGCATCAGCGTCCTGCTAAGTACCTTACAATAAATGAAAAAAAAAAAAAAAAAAGCTAAGGGCTTAAAAGATCAAATCATTTATATTCTACAATTGTCATCCAATTAGATGATTTTGTGAACAAATGATTGCCTATGGGAAAGTAATGTTTTGGATACAGAAACACAAACATCTAACCATGCCATCTGCTCTTTACAGATACACTTGAGCCAAATATTGTGTCTATTTAATTTAAACAGAACATGACACATGAGTGGCTTCTCCCAAGAGCAGCTCTTCTCTCCTCACCCCAAGCCAAATGTTCTCCTTCCTTCCCAATTACTATCTTATGGTTGGGCCTTACATTTATTTGCCAAACATCTATTATAGAGACATTTAGACTATCTTCTGATCATGTGTCTGTTTACATGAAACATATTTAGGATTTTTACAATAATGATAACCACAGACAGTATCAGGAGCATTCACATTCCTGATTATCAAAAAAAGCATTCCTTGAATTAAACATAGCATGTTCCTGAAGGTGTAAGAAATGAAATAAAAGAATTTTAAAGGTGAGAGTTAGTCACAGCCTGAAAAATGTCAAGCATAAGTTAAAGGGACACTGCTGGGGTTAGAGGTGCTGCTTAAACTGCTGCTGAGAGAAAAGGTCACTAGCCCCTACTGCTCACTGCCATTCCTGCTTGTGTCTGGTCTAGTCCTGCTACCATAGCCCACATAAGCAGCTGATTTGAACAATGATTTATTAAGTGTTGGTCAGTTGTTCAGACACAGGAAGGAGCTGCTGTAGTTATGCCCACATATCTGAGAAGTGCCCAGGTGAGCAGGGTGTAAAAAGCAGCTGCGCTTTCACTTAACAGCTGCTGGAGAACAAGTTTAATCACAGCTGAAGATCACATCCAAACTGTGGGCAAGGAGAAAAGCAGCTTTCAAGAGAACTTCCAGACTTTCAGACTCTCCCCCCAGAGAGAAAGAAAAGGCATAACACCCACTCTATGCTTCTCCCCTTAGAGCTCAATTAAGCAAAACCCTTGGGTTACCCAGCTGAGTCCCCAAACTCAGGTAATTTTGTAATAGTGACATCGACTGAACTGCCTGCAAAATGGGCAGGGGGAAAAGGATAAATTTCTGGAAGGTGTTTAAGATGCAGTCAAAACTAGATAAAGCAGCTTTCCTCCAGCTATAATTCCTCAACCCAAGCAGAGGACAACGGCACATAGAGAAGTAAGAAATAGCCCTGGATAGCGCTTGTAGGACTCACCTTGCAGGATGTTGGCAGGGCACATGTCAATCTTGGTCACCACAACAAAGACAGGAACATTAAGTGCAAGCGCCAGGCCCAAGTGCTCCTTGGTCATTCCAACTATCCCAGCATTACTGCCAACCTACACCAGGGATACAAGATACAGTGATGCAAACGTTCTTCCTGCAGTGAGCTGGGTTACTTGTGTCAGACATGTAGTAGGCCATGTTTAGGTTTGAAGATGCATCATTGGAACTGTATGAGCAGACCCAGCTCATTTCAAATGCTGTTGGACACTGGCTAAGGGCTCATTGCTCCTCAATATTAGCAAGGTGTTCTGGGTTTTGGAATCTTTCCATTTTCAGGAACCATACATCCTGGGCCTGTCTGAGACTGACAGTCCTGAGGCACTTGCCTTAGAGCCCTGGCTAAATATCAACAATGGCTACTGCTCTCTACCTCTGGGAGATGCTGCCTCCCTCCACAACCCCACAGGGACTTTGCAATAGGAAAGAAGTTTAGGCTGTTAAAGCTCTGAACAGCCCTGCTCCTGCTGGTAGTGTACATCTTTCTTGATACCTACCATAAGCATGCAGAAGTCAGGTAAATGGCCAGTCATGCCAAAGACGGTGGTCTTCAGGTACTTTTCATGACCAGCCAGGTCAATGAAAGTAATGACCTTCGTGGATTTCTCACAGATCTTTGTCCATTCCAAGCTGCCACCATGGCTGTCAGGCTTGTTCACCACGTTGCCCTCACTGTCGAAGCCCAAAATGTCATTGCCCACGCTGCTGGTGCGACCTGACTCAATCTCATGCTTATGGCGGAAGAGCTTTTGCCGAGCAAAGCCTCGGCCATTGTCTAGTTCGCCATGTGTCAACACACCTAGCAATGTGCTCTTTCCTGCATCCACATTGCCAACCACCGCTACCCTGGAGGGGAAAGGAAAAAGGAACCTGGTGAAATCTGATACCCGAAGAAACAAACAAGCAATCAAAAAAAAAAAAACCCAACAAAACAAACACCACTGTTTTTTCTCCCTAACCTCCAAATAGTTTCAAAAATGTTTAGACCTTCATAAGCACAGCACAGATTCTTTCACAGTTATTAGTTAACAGAGGAGATCCCAGACTGGGGACTGGGATGTGCAAGACAGTGAAAACATGTCACTGATGTGCAGAACACAGTCAGCTAAGCCCAGCATTGTCTGATGCCATACAGAACATCTCTCCTCCAACCCCTAGCCTCTGCAATCCAACATATACACTGTGGCAATTCAAAAGAAAGGCTAAATACCAACTTAGTTTAGAATACCTCTGCCTTTCTAATATTCTTCATGTTGCAATAGCCCCAGGTGCTAGGGAAAGCACAGAAACTTAAACTGGCGTTCCCAGAAAAGAAAAAGCTCAAACAAAAATGAAACGTTTTAGGGGAAAGCCCTCTCCTAACACTAATCTCATTCCTTGTTTCTGATGAAGGTGGCTATTACAGCTGTTGGCAGATGTTGGAAGTCTGTTCCATCCAGGTCTGGGCAGACTCTCATGTTACACAAGCTATTATATGTGCATTAAAAGGTGACTTGGATGATCAGAGTCTTGGAATAGAACTGAACCCCTAGTCAAAAGTATTGTATTCCAGCCATGTGCATACATGCACACACACAGAGACACGTGCACATGTGACTCCCTACTGGGATTCTAGTCCACAAAAGATCCCTGTCACCCAGACAGCAACAGCCCTCAGCTAAACACAGGCAAACCTCCACAAACAGTTTGTTCACAAAAGGGACAGCAACAACAAAAAGGCAATTTCATTAACAAGGAGGAGTCAAGCTCAATTCCCTTTATTGGGTAGTTACAACACCCAGACTCGAATCAGCGTTGCTGGTTCAGCATCACAGACTGCTCACAGGGTAAAAATGCAGCTGAGCTGCTGACTAACCCTGTCCCCACCCAGCTTCTCACCTGACCTCCAGGAAGTCGTTGTCACCCACTCGTTTACGAACGAGGTAGTCGCGCACCTTGCCCCCTGCCTCCTGGTGCTCCCGCAGGAGGATCACATCTGCCTCAATCTGCTCTGCCATACTCTTCAACGTGGCATAGGATGCTTCCATGTCTGCCTCATTCAGACCATATTCAGTCCCATCTAGTATGATGTGAGGAGACAAAGGACAGTCAGTGAGCACCACCTTGCAATGGCCAGCGCCAATGTCATTCTGCCTGGGACTTCCACACCACCCAGGATTTATATGTGGACTGGAGATGTCAGCCATGTAAACAGAACAAGCACCCTTTGCCCAAAATAAAAAAGGACAGTCTTCCCTCTAAGTCTTAAAAGATACTAGAAAAACACCATCTTTCATCTAGAGGAGTTTTCTTCACAGTTTCTACAAGCAAATACTTAGGGATTGGTAAAACACATTTCTAAGTCCCTTACTTCACATGTGCGCAATTTCCTTCAGTCAGACAAAGTATCTCCTCTTGCAGTAACAAGTGATGATGAAAAGGCTGAGGTGCTTAATGCCTTCTTTGCCTCAGTCTTTAATGAGAAGACTAGTTGTACTGAGGGAATCCAGCCTTCTCAGCCAGAAGGCAGGGACTGGGAGAACGACACACACCCCCCGCATTCCAGGAGGAGATAGTCCGTGATCTGCTGCATCACGCAGACACACACACGTCTATGGGACTGGATGGGATACACCCGAGGGTGCTGAAGGAGCTGGCTGGGGTGCTCGCCAAGCCGCTTTCCATCATTTACCAGCAGTCCTGGCTGACCGGGGACGTCCCGACAGATTGGAAATTGGCCAGTGTGACACCCACATATAAGAAGGGTCAGAAGGATGATCCGGGAAATTACACGCCTGTCAGCTTGACTTCGGTGCCAGGGAAGATGATGGAGCAGCTCATCCTGAGTGCCATCAAACAACACATGAGGGACAACCAGATGATCAGGCCCAGTCAGCAGGGGTTTATGAAAGGCAGGTCCTGCTTGACAAACCTGATCTCCTTCTATGACAGAACAACCTGCTTATTGGATGAGGGAAAGGCTGTGAATGTTGTCTACCTTGACTTTAGTAAGGCCTTTGACACCATTTCCCACATCATTCTCCTGGCAAAAATGGCTGCTCGTGACTTGGATGGGCACACACTTTGCTGGATAAAAACTTGGCTGGATGGCCGGGCCCAAAGAGTTGTGGTGAATGGAGTTAAATCCGGTCGGTAGTCGGTCACGAGTGGTGTCCCCAAGGGCTTGGTTTTGGGGCCACTCCTGTTTAACATCGTTGTTGATGATCCAGACAAGGGGATCGAGTGCACCCTCAGTCAGTTTGCAGACGACACCCAGTTGGGTGGGAGTGTTGATCTGCTCAAGGGTAGGGAGGCTCTGCAGAGAGACCTGGACAGGCTGGAGCCATGGGCTGAGGCCAACTGCAGGAGTTTCAATAAAGCCAAATGCTAGGGACTGCACTTGGGCCACAACAACCCCCAGCAGCGCTACAGGCTTGGGGAGGAGTGGCTAGAGAGCTGCCAGTCAGAGAGAGACCTGGGGGTGTTGATTGACAGCCGGCTGAACAGGAGCCAGCAGTGTGCCCAGGTGGCCAAGAAGGCCAATGGCATCCTGGCTTGTGTCAGCAATAGCGTGGCCAGCAGGGACAGGGAAGGGATCTGACCCCTGTACTCGGCACTGGTGAGGCTGCACCTCGATTCCTGTGTTCAGTTTTGGGCCCCTCACTACAAAAAGGACATTGAATTACTCCAGCATGTCAGAGAAGGGCAACGGAGCTGGTGCAGGGTCTGGAGCAGAGGTCACAGGAGGAGCGGCTGAGGGAACTGGGGGTGTTTAGTCTGGAGAAGAGGAAGCTGAGGAGAGACCTCATCGCCCTCTACAGCTACCTGAAAGGAGGTTGCAGAGAGCTGGGGATGAGTTTTTTTTAACCAAGAGACAGGAGAAGAGGGAATGGCCTCAAGTTGCACCAGGGAAGGTTTAGACTGGATATCAGGAAGCAGTTCTTTCCAGAAGGGGTTGTTGGGCATTGGAATGGGCTGCCCAGGGAGGTGGTGGAATCCCCATCCCTGGAGGCATCAGGCTGACATAGTGCTGAGGGATCTGGTGTAGCTGGGAACGGTCAGTGTGAGGCTAATGGTTGGACTGGATGGTCTTCAAGGTCTTTTCTAACCTAGATGATTCTGTGATTGCTATAAAGGGAGAAGCACTAACAAAAGAAAAGCTCTGACTGAAATAGCACCACAATTAACCAGTGAATATGGGCCAATTTAAACAATCAGCTTATTTTATTTATAAAACCACATCCCAAATGCACATTTTCTGCAAGTCTGGTCTGCGTAGAAATTTTTTTAGCCCCCACATACTCCAGTTAAAACAATGTTTTTGGCATGTCTCACTGCCTTCGTCCTGGCACTTGAAAGAAATGCTGAAAGCATATGAGGCCAGAAAAAAACAAGGAGGCACTGCTGCCTCTGAACAGCCCACCCAGGCAAAGAGCTGACAGTCAGAGCAAGCCAGGGGCCACCACAGCTCTCAGTTTCTCTCCTAACCCAGGTGCTGAGAAGCTGCACAGATTTCAGGCCAGAGTCTCCTCTGTGGGTAAAAAAAAACCCCAACAAACAAAGGTGGAGAGCCACAAAGTACCTGGATGACCAAAGCTATTGCTGTGAGCACATTCATATGCATGGCTGACTCATCAGCTGGTAAGCAGTAACTGCAGTCTGCACGAACTAATCAGCATTTTAACTACTGCACAGCTCTACAACAAGTAGAGCTGCTGGGTGATTTCCAGACTAGCTCATAACCTGGCTGCTGAGGTGGTGGGGAAAACAAAAAGCACCAGTGCTGGGGTCTTGGGTCATAGAAGGGAAATGTGATGTGGAGGACAGGAGAGGGTAAGAGACAAGGAGAAAGGGAAGGGTCACTACTGATGAAGCAGTGAGCTTCCTGGCAGTCTTCACTCACTTCTCAGTCATTGGAGTTGGATATCCAGGATGATCAAAATCATAGACACTGACTGAACGAGAAGGGCACTTCACAGGGATATCACGATTTTTTCCTGTTGGCTATTGTTTCCAATTTAGAGAAAAGATCCCCACCTCCCTTGACTATGCAGCAACCCAAAATGAAGTCAGAAGTTTTCGCTCATATTTTAAGAAACAAATGCCTACTTCTAAGCACATCATTGCAACAACCAGCAGTTAACATCCTCACAGGGTATCCTAGATGAAAAAGCAGTTACTAGCCTGACTAGCTAGAGATCTCTGCTGCAGATATGGTTATCCCAAACACCAACTAATGTGGGAAGTTCACTTGGAGGCAAGAGCATTATCCCCAGGATATTGGCTGCATGGCCATCTAATCCTGACCTCTCTTCTATGTCAGCTGCTTCACAAGACACCAAGAAAACCCAAAAAGTTCAGAGGTAGCTCTCCCCCTCATTATTTCATCCAACCCTGGCACTGATGACCTGAGTTATGTATTCTTCCTCAAACATAGTCACTAGTAGAATGTCTGATCATAACAACTTGATATCCAGCAGATATCCAATATATTTGAAACATGCCATTAGCCTTATGATAGCCATAGACAATTTTTTTGCATTCAGAAAATAAAATTCAATTTCAAAGCAAGGCCACGTTCAATATTATTTTACCAGCATCAGGTGCAAATATTCAAAGTGTGAAAAAGAACAAAAAGGTAACCCATGCTGACTGCTAAAATCTAAAATTACTGCAGCCACACCCAAGTTAATATGACAATAAAGGCCTCATGCTGAGAAAAGGAAAATCTTTCTCTCCATAGTACAGAAACACATTAACAGAGAAAGTCAGCAGCATATATTTTGGCTATCTGATATATCTTAAATACATTCCTGTGGGGTGAAAATATTGTTATTTACAATGGAGAAGTGAACAAAACCAGACAGAACAAGACCTCCACCAGACATTGAGGATGTCTGTACTAAAACTGCTACTATAATTTCAAATCCTTCCTCTTTTCCTGGTGTGCCCAGAAAATTTATGCCTTATTTCCAAAATAATAGTTTTATAATACTTGTCTCATTTTATACAAAAAATGTGCTTAGCTCCATTACATAAGACAGTTGCTGGCAGGGATAAATGAATCTGTCCCACATGTTCTGCTGTACTTTATGGTTTCCAAGTTATTCTGGAGAAGTACTAGCTTCAGCAGCAGTCCAGTTAGATAAACTAGCTTTTTCTTATAATTTTAATGTTTTTGTGGTTTTTCTGAGGAAGCTATACTCACCTGATCCTTGCCCAATGACATAGATAGTCTCCCCACATCCCTCATCAATTCTCTCTGACATCTGCTGGAGCAAACTGTCATACTGCTCTGAAGTTGGACTCACCATCACCAGCTGGAAAAAAAGATTAAATATCCATTTGCAGATGTCAAACAAACAATTTCAAAGCCAGTTTCAGTTACAAGGACAATCAATCCATGTGTTTTATTGAAAGAGAAGGGCTCTTTTTCAAGGACCACTTTCTGGTGGTTTGGTTTTGGATTATTTTTTTTTATTAAAACATCTTCGCTGACAGCTATTTTCTTGTGACACTACACAAGGTTATTTGTCTGAGCTCAGAGTTAATTTACGTTGGAAGATATACTTCAAAGCGAGTAAGAATACCTAGCATCTCATTTTGAAGTAACCAATGTTTAAAACCACATTTAAGTGACATCCCACTTCTACTTCTGTGTAATACATGTTTCTGTGCAAGGAAAACAAAAAGGGGAGGAGACATTTTCTCCGAAGAAACTCCTTAGCTGGGTACTCCACAGTCTCTGCTGCACAGTGCTGCTGCTCCCTCAAAGCATAACAGGACAGCCAGAGGAAGCCAGCCAGACCTCACTGCAGAGCATACCTAGGCACCAAAATCTAGAGCATCTCATAAGCCTTTCACACACTTGATCTCCCCTTTTGTTTTCTGAGGGGGCAGAGGGGAAGGAGAGAACATGAATAAGCATTATTTTCAAACTCTTAACAAAACTTTAGGTACTTTATGCTACAGTGCTGAGAGGCAGACATACAAGGCAGTTTGTACAAGCATATATATGGACATTTCACCAGCGGAGAGCTGCAGTTTTGCAAGCCAGCAGCTGTGTTACCAACAAGGTTTGACTGCAGTTATTCCAACAACCACAACTTCCTTTGCCCTTCCCTGCAGAGGCACCAAGAGAAGGAAAAAGTAGACAGAAACAAAGAGGCACAGGAGGACAAGACAGTGCTTCAGGAAGGATTTTTCTTAGAACAGAATGGTGTAGAACTTACTGGCAAAAATCTGTTTCGCTCATACAGTACAGGTGAGGACACTCGCATGGAGTGGCCACAGTGGTGCCATGGCAGTGGCAGACCAAGGAGACCTTCATCACCCACTGAGGGCCAATTAGCTACCTGCTTGCTGGCTCCCTCCACGGTTACAAATCTGTTGGCGGTCAAGCATCCTGGTACAGTGGCTCAATAGCTGTTGTAACTGATATACCCGATTCTGTTAAAAAGGCACTTTTAGTAAGAGTTGTAAAGGGTATCACCTACTGATAGGCCTATGAGTAGCATGCCTGTACCACACTATAACACTCAGTGAAATCCATACTTCCACTAGCTGTCCACACACGCATTCCAAAATTATGCCCAGAAAGATGTACTTCCCTTCACTACACACTAAGGCCAGTCTGAAACCTGTGCTAGATTTACCTGAAATATATGGTTTACAACAGTTACACCTTCAAGCCTGCCCAACATTCTCTAACACAGCGTGACTGCTAGCACAGCTAACACTATGTGCACTCAAGAAAGAACTACCTTTACCACCTACTACTACTACATAGTTGATAAAGCCCTTTATTAGAAATGTAAAGCGTAAGGGAATCCAAAACCACACAAATACCACCTAAGCAAAACTACAGCAATGCATGCATCTAGAAAACTGAAGCACAGGCAGCAAGTACTGGTTAGAAGGTTTAAGGCAGCCAAAGCAACACTTTCCTTGAATGCTAAGGGTCACACAGAACATGTATGCCTCTTCAAGAGCCTGGCAAGAGAGACAATCACCTTCATGTGCCTCTTTTAGACACATGCCCTACCTAAGCCTTTTAACTACTTGGCACGGTATGCAAAGAGTAGCAAAGCACTCCCATTGGAAGGCCTCACAGTCTCTCTGTTTCATGCTCCAAAGGACTGACTTTTGCCTTTATTAGTTGTTCTTTCAGTTTTGTTTTCTTCTTAAAGGAGACCACAGGATATAAATGTATTGAGAGAGAAATTAGCAGCTGTTCAGAGGCTTGATCAGGACAGGAATGGAAGACTGTGTGTTGACGTGTAGGCCTTGCTTTGCCCAACAAGCACTTTCAGGAATTCCTGGAAGCACAGCAGACAGGCTCACTGTTTAGGCTAGGGTGCCAGCACAGGTCAGGGACTCAGGAAAATCTATTAAATAGCCTGTCATACACATAAAGATCAATAAAATAACAGAGGCCATCAGTGTACAGGCATGCTAACTTCAGTTTCTTCAAGTCTCATCACCAGCTTCATTCTTCTATGAGTTCAAATGCTTCAGCAGTGTGAGTGGGCAGGGTGTTGTCTAAAGTACCAGGGGATGTTTCACCTGAGCAGCTTGCTGTAGCCTTTCTTCATGGTGCCAGGCAGGATGGCTGGGAGCTCAAACAGCATGGTACCCACACACACACATCAGCTCAAAACACTGTTACCCCACCCTGTGCTTCCACTGCCATGCAAAGGTGCTCCTGAAGGGTGTTCCAGTGGTAGACTGCCTCCAAAGCCTACCCCGGGGCTGATGAAGCTTACAGCTGATATAGTGGGACATCAAGAGAAGGGTGTATAGAAAAAATACAACTTTCATGGATCACACCTTCCAGTGCCGTTCAGTATTACTAACGGCTATTTCTGCCGCTTGCAGCCCCCAGCCAGTTCCGCAGTTTCCTAGGTCGCTGGAAGACTTTACTTGCTGTTTTGAAGATCTCTTTAGCTAGCTTCCTAGACAGAAGGAGCCTGTCCTTTGCCATCTCCTTGGTCGGACAGAGGCCCTCCATCTTGGCCTCTCTGCTTTTTTTGCTTTTCACCTTTGAGCAATCCCCTCCTATTCCTGTTTTCCATAGGTTTTCACAGAATAAAAAATTTTCCATTTTGTTCCTTCCACTTTGCCAGGCATTGAGCAGTTAACAGTAGGCCATGTGGGTCTAGCAACTTCAGATTTCCTATAGAGCAAAAAAGCAACAACCAGTTATTGTTTTATTCTCATGACCGCAGAAGGAAATATATCTCACAATTTTGAGATGCCATTTTTAAAGTTCCTTCCCAATCTCTGGGGAGAGGTGGCTTCTCCTCCCTTTGCTCTGATCAGTTTTGGGATTAACATACACTAGATCTGAGAAACAGCTACAGCTGTGTGAGCTTACTCCAAGAGGACAAGTTGGACTATGCCATTCTGTACTGTCCAACAGCAAGCAAGAGCCCATATTAATTAACAGCAATTTCAAGACACTTGTGAGACTGAGCTCAAGTTATATCAGCACTACTACAGGCAGTCCTTACAAAAGCAGCATCCCATATCCATGAGGCAGACTATAAAGATTAAGGCCAAACCAAATACTATGTGGTACATAGTGCTGCTCTTTACTGGAATAACACAGCCTGATATTGGGAAGTCAGGGGAAAAGCACCTTCCGTAATGTCATATTTTGCTTTCTGTTTCACGTGGACATACATAATTCAAGTTCTATTAATGATCTGTTGTCAACATAGACCTAATGTAAGTATCAGCTGCACTAATAGCCTGGTGCGATATGGTTTTGACCTGAAAGATGATTACTACTGCATTGTGTTAGTGCTGAAGGGAAAACAAACACCCATTAAGATGGCCATGATAATGAATTTGTGCTGATGAATGGAATGGTTTGCTTGCCCAGCTGACAAGGTGCACTGGATAACTGAATCCCAAAGTGTTCCTCTCTAAAAAGAGCACACATTACAATGAACACACTGGGGGAGGACCGGCAGAAAAGTATGTAACACAGCGAGGGTGTGGGTCAGACCAGGACAGAAGCAGCAACCAGCAAACAAACTGACTGCAGTGGGCATCATCATTTTAAGCAGGAATTGGAGGGCAGCAGTTCAACCGGGAAGACAGAAAAGATGGGGGGTTCGGGGGGCAGGTTAGTTACTGCATTCTCACCATATGGGATCCCTGTTTTGAGCACATAGCAGGAGACTAACTTGGAGAGATGGGGCAGAGCTCCATCTTAGCTATCATCCAAAATGGGGATGAATAAAAAGGTCTAGGGAAAAGACAGCAGGTGTACACTGCTGTACAGAAAATTAAGTTGTAATAAAGGTGAAAAAAATGCTTACCTATCACCTTCATAGTGCCTGCAGATTTCTACGAATGGAAGACAGGCTGAAAACACAAATGGAGGTTGTGGGAGAAAAGCATTCCTCCCTCTTCATCAGAGTTTTGGTCAGGTTCTTGGCTGTCAAGAAGCAGTGACACAGCCTTCGTCATCCTCCTGGGCCCTCTTCCACATTAGCCACATCCAAGACAAAGCACAGATCAATACTGGCATCCTGTATCAAAATCTTGTCCAGCTCATTAAGGCACGAAAGGTGGCTCGACAGATACCACATGTTTGATTTCTGTCCTTTACTATCTTATAGGACATCTTCATAACATTGGTTTTAATACAGTACCATGTTGTAAAATATCTGGTCATCCCCTCAAAAACAAATGTTTCCACATCCACACACCACAGTTCCTCTCTCTCCACTTCTCCACAGAGGGCAAGAAAATCCAGAACTTGGGAACAATTCCAGTTGGAAGCATGAAGAGGAGGGATAGCAGAAAAACAGGAGGAAGCACCAGCTGTGCTGACTTCTGGATCACACAGTTACAAGCGGACCAAATCAAGTTTTCAGGAGACTTTTAGAGTGCAAGATAGCATGACAATACAGCAAACGGTATACAGTTTATCAGCTAACTGGGAAGAAATAGAAGATGGTGTGGAAAGGCTGCTAATGCAGCCTGTGGTGGTGGACTCTGACATGCACGTATTACTACAATGTACTTTCCTGCAAGATGCAAGTGAGAATGGAATCTCACAGAAATAAGACCACCACACAATTTTGTCACTTGCATCCTAGCAAGGAACTGTGTAAGGTGAACAAACCTTTTTGTGTTGACATAACCTGGTTTGCAAGAGCAAGGCACCCTTTGGAGCTGAGCCCTTGTGCTCAGAAGTTACAAGCTCTGACCTGCTTTTAAGATTGTGAAAAAGCCCCAGTAACTAGTACGACTGGCAGCAAAGATTAACTACAGAGAACCAGCACAGAGGAAAAACGTTAGTGAGACGTTAAATCAGCTGTCAACTTCAAACCCTGCTCTTGCTGAGAGTATGCAACACCCGCTGCAGGCGCTTCCCCGGGGAACCGAGGAGGGGAAGGAGCAGGGCAGACAAGCCTGCCAGCACCCTCCTTTCCCGGACAGGGCACAGCTCGCTCTCAGCTCTTCATAGGTCAACTTTACTGCGCTCCTCCCGGCCGCCTCCCCAAGGCACAGCGGGCTCTGTCGCCCAGCCCTCCACGCCCGGCCGGGTGATGCCGGGACGAGGGGGAGTCCCCGGGATGCAACTCCAGCCCGCAAGGAAGCCCCGCGGTGACACCCTCACCCCGGCGGAGGCAGGCGGGCCCCCCGGCCCCTCGCTCTCCTGACGTGAGGGGAGAGGACCGGCGAGCGGAAGGGCTGGCCCTGGCTCTCGGGCTGCCCCACGGAGCAGGCCCATGGGCAAGGCGACCGCCAGCGGAGAGGGCAGCGCCGGGTTTGGTGAGGTGATGATGGTCGCCGCCACCAGCCCCCTCGCCGGGCCTACCTTACTGGTGAGGTCGATCTCGGGCTCGCCGTTGAGCGCCTCACCATCCTCGGCGTCGAAGGCGGCGCGGAGAGGACATGCGACCGCTGCTACGCGAGGTCCCCCGCCTGGGGAGCCGGGCTCCGGGGCAAACATACAGGCCGGCACCGGGGAGCTCCCCATTGGGGATCGGCTCCGCTCCGCCGCCGCCGCCATCTTCCCTGCCCCAGCCCTCCTTCCCCACCCACCTCCCCTCCCCTCCCCGCGCCCGCCCCTCCGCCCCAGGAGGCGGGGCGGCCCCGCCCCCAGGCTACCGGGGCGGTGCCAGCCAATCACCGGCGGAGAAAAGGAGGCGATTAGCCTGTAGTCATGGTAACAGCGGGCAGGGTCGTTGTTATTCATGAGGGAGGGCCACACCCCCGCAAAGCGCGCGAAGCCAATGGGAGAACTACTGCCAGCTCGACTTGTTTTCTATATATACACACACAGCAGAGCCCGCTCGACGTGTCCTGTGCCGCCTACCCAATAGGAGAGCTGGCCCTTGTGACAAACAATGCTAAAGGCCAATCGGATAAGACAACCCGAGCAACTGGGTGGGACTAAGCCGCCGCCACAGATGGGCAGGGCCCGCCCTGGTGGGAGGGCTACTCTTGGGCTAGCCAATGAAAAAGAAGGCATTTTTCACGGACAGTTGTGTAAGCCAGTAGGATGGGGAGCGAGCGTTCCGGGTGTCGCTTCAAACCGCGGGTCCGGCTGTCCCGGCCGGGCGCTCCCCTGAAGCGACGGGTGGTGGGGACCCGGCATGCCGGCAGCTCTCAC